>NC_056729.1:17876972-17984472 GCF_019279795.1 Protopterus annectens | reverse complement strand
AAAAGGGTAACGAAATATGGTCAGATGGAACAAACAGTCATTTGTTGCTAAATAAAGCCATAACACAGAATTGTCAAAAGTGGAAAGATCTAAGTATTGCATGGATAGATTACGAAAAAGCATTTGACAGCATTCCACATCCATGGATAAAGGAATGCATACAGATATATAAGATACACCCTACACAGAGCAATTACAATGCAGATACTATGAAATAATAGCAAACCACTTTACAGCTGAGCCACAATAAAGGGTAAATTATTATCCTAGAGGTAAAATTCAAAGGGGGGATATTCCAGAGTGATTCTCTGCTGTTTTATCTTGCCTTTAACCCATTAAGCTATTTTTTAACAAATTAGGCTATCATTAGAATTGGGTCCCAGAAGCCAATCTTTTTTAACAAACATCTCACTTACTTATTTTTGGATGGCTTAACATTGTATAGTTCATCGGGTAAGAAGTTGAAAGCACAGCCTCAAATAGTTAAGGCTTTCTCATATGATATTAAAATGTCATTGAGTCTTGATAAATATGGAAAAGCAACATCTAAAATATGAAAGCTGCAGCAACAAGAAAATATTAATCTGGGACAAGAATGTGATATAAAAGAACTTGAGCAGGAGGGCGTGTATTAACATTTGGGAAGAGATGAAGAATTTGTAATAAAACATGAACAAATGAGAATAAAACTCAGTAAAGAATACTTCAGAAGACTAAAACTAATTGAAAACTCTCTTGACATCTAGTAAAAAAGTCCAAGCTATAAGCCAGTTTGCACTTCCTGTTCTAACTTACCATTTTGAGGTGATGACTGGCACCAAAAAGTACTGGACACAAAAACAAGAAAAATGATTCACACTTTCAAATGATATATAAAAATACACCTCACCCTACAGGGTAAAAACAGTTCTAAAACAAACACAAAATTTATGAACTGCACCAAGCCGCTTTATTGAAGAGCTGAAACAGGCTCCAATGTACTAAGCGCTTTCACCATCAGATTACAGTTATGGAGTCACAAGCTCAACTGTCCACGCTACTCTCCATTCCTGCCTTGGATGTTGAAGAAGACGGAGGGGGCATAAAAAACAATGAAGCCTCAACCAGTGATGGGATACAAACACAAATGGAGGGACATTCAACAATGGCTCTGAATTCTGGACATTGACTTCTCGGTCTTGATTGAGGAGGGAAGGGCCTTTCCAATGCCATCTTTAAAGAAACAACTTGAGCATTATGAAAGTACGTGTCGGAGGTTTCGGGGCTTACAACTAGATAACACATATCTCAAAAAATCTATTTCCTTGAAGCAAGTACCGAAGGGTCTTAGGATCAACAAACTACCAAGTGGTATTGAAAAATGATCTATGGCTTATAAACAGTTGGTTGAATTGTTCGACAAGATGGGTTTGGAGATGTTGGACATTATTATCAAAAACAATTTGAGTAAGTTAGAAATGCTTGAAAAAGAAATTGTATCATTGAATGAAAGTATTGTTGGCGACTTATTGTTTTTTCAGTATGCCAAACCATATAATGTGGTGCTTAGTAATATAGAAAAGTTTGTTGATAAAAATGTTAAAATTAAAGTGAAGAAATTATCTAGGGACTTGTTAGATTATAAAAACAATACAGCATATACTTTTGGGCTGAATAACAGTAAGGGCACTAATAAATTCGAGTCCAATGATGGTAAACGACCTAATAACAATGGCAATTTTGATGTTGACCATTCTGATCTTGACTCTGGTGACTATCAGGATGAACAGTTGTGTTTTTTAGAGGGATCTCCGAGACCAAGGAGATCAGAGCGCCTGAGAAACAAAAGGGGAGGTTTCTCAGCAAACCAGCAAAGTGTTTTTTATCACAGTTGGCAACAAGGGAACAACAATTACAACACCAAGGGGCGGTGGTACAACGACACGAGGCAGAGATAGACCATGGACTCAATATTTCTTTTAGCAGTGAAGTTGTTAATACCAACAATATTGTCAGTGATATGTTAGCAAGTGCATTGCACATTAAAATGATGTTGCTGAATTAAGATGTGATGTTAATACCAACAATACTGTCAGTAATATTTCAATAAGTGCATTTCACTTTAATAATGATGTGGCTGAATTAAGAAGTGATGTCAGCACAAAAGCTGGCTTCACCATTTACAACTTCAGTGCTTTGGAAATAAAAGAAATGCACCATGATTTATTAGCAAAATGTTTTATGTTTGTACCTGTGTTTAGTTACAACATGGTAGACTTGTTTACTTGTTTAAAAGTATATACGAGGCAATTCAATTTGTCTTTATACTTTAAAGGACAAAATGAATGAAGAAATGTTATACCCCCTTCATTGACTAGGAAAAGCACTTTTATTCCACCTATGGATAAGGATGTGGCCATGTTTGAAAGGTTATCACTAAATAGTATGCGAAGATATGTGGAAAAGAACAAATTAACTGAACCAGATAACCTTACTGTGTCTGAGAGGGTAGCATTGAAAGAATTGATTACAAACAAGGAAGTTGGAATTATGAAGCCCGACAAAGGGGATTGTGCTGTCATTATGTCTCAATTTGATTATGTAGCTAAAATGCAAGCTATTTTAGATGACAACACCACATATCAGAGGGCTTCTAGGAGTGAAATGAATATAGCATATCATAAAATTGATGTGTTTTTGATGGATACCCTTTTGGAAGGGGCTATTCAGGAGGATGAGTATGGATTCTTGTTGGTAGAACACCCAGTTACACCTGTTGTGTTTGGTATTCCCAAGATCCATAAAAGTCTGAATGACCCCCCAATTTAGACCAATAGTGGCAGCAAGGGGATCCAAAACTGAGCCACTGGCAGCATATGTTAACAGGAATACACAGGGGCTGTTAAGTGGTTTTGGTCACATACTAAAGGATTCTTGGCATTGTTTGCAATGCTTAAAAAGGGTGGATAAAAGTGACATGAATTGGACATTTCTTACCATGGATGTTGTGAATTTATTTTCAACCATACCCCGAGATGAAGGATTGGAATATTTTAGAGAAAGTCTTTTGAGAAGTAAGCATCTAAATGGGGTGAAGTTAAATAATGTAGTTAACTTCATGAAATTGATACTTAAAAACAACTACATGGTATTTGAAGGAGAATTTTATTACCAGATTACTGGGGTGGCAATGGAGGCCAAATGTGCCCCCATTTTTGCCAACTTGGTACTTCTTCATTGGGAAAAGACATTTCTCTTTCCTAGCCCTGTTTTTGAACGAACTGTACTTTACAATCGGTTTTTAGATGACATACTAGTTTTATGGAGGGGAGATGAAGATGAGGCCAGGAATTTCGTGGAATATCATAATTCCACTACCCCATTTTTTCCTTCACATATAAGTGGGACAACAAAACAATAGACTTTCTGGATATAAAACTTACCAAAACATCAGAAGGGTTGGAAAGTAATATTTACAGAAAGGTGACATATAGTAATTCACTATTACATTTTTCAAGTTGTCACCCTTTGCATCAACATAGAAGTGTGATTAAAGGGCAGATGGTCCATTTGTCTCGCCTCGTGAGCAATGACATGATGTATCAAGTTGAGATGTATAGCCTTATAGGGATGTTTTTAAATAGAGGCTATCCATTGAAATTGTTGATATCAGTCAAAAAAGTGCTGCTGGGAAGAAGGGGGACATCATTTAAACCTATTTTGAAAGACACTAGTGGGATCAATAGTATAACTGAAGGAAAAGAACCTCTTGATTCTGGACCATTTGATTCCAGAGCCCTAGTCTTGAACTATAACTACCAGACACCTTATATTATTGAGGTTGTTAAGAAATCATGGGATTTAGCATTTGATACAGATACCAAAAAGGAGTTAGGGCAAACACCTCGAATAATATTTTCAAGAGGTTTGAATATTAAAAATTTATTAGAAAGATCAAAAGGAAGATATACAAGCTCACGCATGTATAAATGCAGGGCTTGTAGATACTGTAGATATATCAATGATGGACCCTATGTGACGGTATGGGGGTATAATAAAACAATTTCGTGCCCAGGTAAATGTTGTTGCAATTCTAAAATGGTTGTCTGTTTGGCAACATACACAACATGTTCAGGTTTTTATGTGGGAAAAACCATACGTAGGTTAAGAGAAAGGATAGCGGAACATCATAGAGCCATAAAAAATAAAGGTATTTATAATGGTTTATATGTACATTCCATGGTTTGTGGCAACTTTAAGAAATTTACATTTTTTTGTAGTTGATAGGGTATTGACAATTCAAAGAGGCAGTGATGAAAACACTAGAGTTGAGTTCTTGGAATTCAAATGGCAGGTTCTGTTGCATGCTACAGTTTTCCCTGGACTAAACAACCATATTTGTATTAGGCCCATATTGAAGCAAAGGGCAATGGTTGTTTGATGTCTGGGAAGGCTTAGATTTATTGTATTCAATTTATACTATCAAAACATATAAATATATTTAACATATATTTATTTTATATGGTATAAAATTATTGTAAAAATGTATTTATTAATATTTTTATTTTTTTTTAGATTAATAGTTTTATTATTCATTATTTTTTACAAGTGCAATTTTACGTCATATATATTTGTATGCATGTTGTTATGTTTGGTAATTGTGTAATAATTGTGATTGGTCAGTGGAAAAATGTAGCGTGTATTTAAACCATGTGGCTAGATGCTCCTTTACTCTGAAGAAGCCATTAATTTGATGGTGAAAGCACTTAGTACATTGAAGCCTGTTTCAGCTCTTCAATAAAGCGGCTTTGTGCAGTTCGTAAATTTTGTGTTTGATATATAAAAATAGGTGTATACCAAGATGTTATATTCCCTGCCTCTGAAAGAGGTATGGGCCTCCTCAGAATTGATTACATGTCTAAACCTACAAATGTGGGACTGTATACATATCTGCTGACCTCACCCGTGCCACACATAGTAAATTTTTAAAACATGACGAAATGAAGTGCAAGATAACATCATTGTTTATTTTGGCAGAAGTGTTTTGGTGTGAAATGGGAATGGAAATCAAACTAGAATTATATAAAAATCAGACAGCAATTGAATGTGCCAAAAAAGAAAGAATATAAGGAAAAATAATCAGAAGAAAAGAAAACTGGAAAATCCATAAATATAGTGGCAAGTGAAGAGATATCCTGGAACAACCTCATGTTAACCAAGATTTCACGCAGATGTGGTTAAGGAGAGGTGAATTGAAACCAAAGGATAAAAGTTTAATAATGGTGGCCCAGGATTGTTGACTATGTACACATTGATTTACAAAGTCCATTGAATGTGTGAGAGAAACAGACAAATGCAGACTCTGTAAAAAGAATTAGAAACAGTTGTACATCTTGTTGCTGATGTGATACACTCATGACAGATAGCCTGTATACTGAAAGGCACAATAATGTGGCACGACATAGATTCATAGGTTCATAGGTAAGTACTAGTAAACCATCTGTGGAGCATTTCAAGCCTAGCCAAAAAAAAATTATTCAAAATGTCCCTCTGGCCTCAAGGAGGGCAAGGCAAGATAGACCAGGAGAGAATATGACTCTTGTATTGGGGGTTGTGCAAACACTGCAATACAGAAGTAGCTGAGAAGCATTGGGAACATGAGCCACAAAGCATTACAGAGAATGATGAAGTTTATATCACATGGGTCACCCGTTACCGACAGTTTAAAAATAGATGCGAGAAAAGCAGATATAGTAGTCTATAAAAGACAAAAGTAGCATTGATTATTGAAATTGTTATACCCAGTGATTACAATGTTTTACATACAGAGAGACACAAAGTCATAAAATGCCAGGATTTGCAGATGGAAATAAGAGAAATATGGAAGAAAGATATCCAGGCAGTTCCAATAGTAGTAGGAGCAAAAGGCCTCATAATAAAAAATGTACAATTATATTTAGATATGTTACCAATGCATGTAACTCTGTATTTAGTCCAAATTACAGGTGTCAGTTCTATGAACATTGCAGTTGCTATGAAGAGTTTTTTTTTTTTTGGCTAATATCAAAGATTGAAACAATACTAAGTTAATGAACTTTTACTGTATCCAGATTTAGAAATGGGGTCCATTTCTATCATGGGATTAGAAACCTAAAAGATTTGAAGAAATTAAATCAATACATGGAAATGTTATTATTCAGTTTCCTAAGCTTTGATTCTGGCTTGATACTAATAAATTCATTCAAGTCAGGAGTGGATGTTAATCACCAGTCAAACTGCAAAAAAGTTTTCTCCTGTAAAGCAGTAACTCAACATCACCTCCTCTTTCAGAAGGACTTGTACTCTACATAATAGAAAAGACAAATATCTTAAAATTTGTATGTAATATAGCATCTGTTGAAGTGACACCCTGACCCCATGTGCAAAAATAGGAAGAGGGGTTGAGGATGGATGGATGGATGGATGGATGGATGGATGGATGGATGGATGGATAATTGAATGCATATATAATGTACTGTAACTATCTTTTCTTCTTATAGCATATACCAGGTCTTGAACCCTTCACTGAACTTTCCTACTCATTTTGCCAATATAAAATGTATTATAGCAGTTGCATGTAACTACGTAAACAACATTCTTACTACCAAAATTAAAATGGTCTTTAGACCCATATGTTTTTTTCCTGTTTTCTTGTTACAATACTATGGGTTAATATAAATGAATCTGCAAATTTTACAAAACAGACATGTTTCCTTCTTCTTTTTTTTTTTTTTTTTTTTTAAGAAATCTCTTCCTTCACTCCATGTTCATTTCTTTCTAATAAACTTTTTTAAGTTTTCACTCATAATATTTACAAATAAGGGTTCTCACCTACAACCACATAAATTGATGCATTTCTTTTTGGGATCTTCATATTGTTTATTATAATGTTCTTAATAACAAAACTGCTAGCACTAAAATATATCCCAGTCCCTAAGGATCTGCCTTGTTCTTGACCATCATGAACCATGCATTGATTTTTCCATTCCCTTTCACCTTCCCTCTCTCTAGTACTATGGATTTGAATTTATCTGTCCTTTCTTTCCTTACATTCTCTGTGTTTTGAATAACTTCGACTTCACATTAACATCTTGTGTTAACATGCTTTTTAATTCTCTCATCTGTTGTTCAAAATCCACTTTTTCTTTGGGTATTCTAGAGACCCTGATTATCTGACTTCTAACTATGTTGTGTTTTAAGCACTTTGGATGGGGTGAACATAGGGACACCAGTAAGCATACACTATGTACACTACAGAGTACAGTAATTTTGCAATGGGGGTAGCAAAGCCACTAGAAAATACTTTACGGAGTGTAGGCTGCTGGCTAAAGCAATTTATTGCTTAAAGGTTAGAATTAAGAATGTTACACCTCAGAGAAATCCTTTCATTGGCATTTAACTGCACCAGTGAAACTCTGTTATGTTGCTGTTGACCCTGCCAAAGGTGTTAAAGTCCTCTGCACCTCTTTTGTTGCTGCAAGTGTTGCGATCTTTTTTGGGCAGGGAACTAAATACCCTAAACTGAGTAATCTAATTTCATTGCTTGAAGAGCCAAGTGCAATTATGATTTCATACTGACCTGAAACACAGTGTGCTGTATCCCATTTAAATTTCATAACATCAGTATGGTTTTCCAAGCCATGACGATGTTATTGAACTGTAATCAGTATACTGTATGCAACAGGGAGTGGAGCAAGTTTCATAATGTAGGTAAAGTGATTTGATGTGGGCAATATTATAAAAGTGTTTACAGGATCCTGCACACTGTGGCAGGGGATCATTCCTTCCAGATTTTAAATGTTGGTCTTCTTTATTTAAATTATAAGATTTTACTGTCAGCAAGTTTAGAGTAGCTGCTGCACTACCCCTCAACCACGCCGCAGTTGGTGAAGTATTATGATTTTTATCGTATTTTTGGGTCTGCGCCATTGCTCCTCTTCATCCTTAGCTCTGATTTCTCTTCTTTTATTGGTTCAAGTATAAAGCTAATGAAAGGGGAGCAATCGAGGTAAACAAAACTGCAGCCAACAAACTGGAAACCTGCCAGTTACTTTAAAAGCCGTTAGCATGCAATAATGCGAACACTTCAAAAATAGGAAGAAATTACTTTGGGGGCGCTTTACTGTATTTAAGGCTATGACAAAAATGTTGTTCTGTTCTTGAGGATGCACTGAGGTAAACTTAAAAGCTCCATTTGCTGGGTGAAGTCTGACTTTCAGTTATGCTTGTTTGTGCTTATTTGCATCGGGTATCATTAGAACTGTTTGGCGATAAGAAGAATGACGGCTGCATTCAGATTGCTGGAGAGAGAGATAGAGAGACAGCAACAGACAGAAAAGGTAACGATAATTGCTGTGGCTACAAGACAATTTTTCTAAAACCAAAATCATGGCCTTGGAAATACAAAGAGTTCAGAAAGCTTTCAGCACCTGTCATTATAAAGGGCCCATACCGCAGCTCCTCAATGCTCCAGATTTTTGCAGAATGTCCCTTCTGATCTTATCTCATATTTTAGGTTCTGTCCCGTATTGCATTTTTGATTTTCTGGTAAATTACTAAGGATTACAGTAAGTCAATCGTGCCAGACATAAGACGTTCATGCTAATTATTGTTTAGAAAATCCATGTTGATGCAAAGCCTGTTCTGTTAACTTTTTAAGCAAATCTAGAGTAATAATTAAGCATTGTCCTGGATTTGGGATCTTTGTTCACCTGTTGTTTTGTCCAGAATCTTTGAGCAAAGAAGTTGAGAGGTAAGTATATGTGCTATAGTGTACTTAGGGCTGTCTTCTGCTGGCTGTAATGTAATGTCTGTTGAGTCTGCTAAACAGTGTCTGAGCTGGTTTTAAAGTCTACACCTGGAACATCTATCTCACAGTGATTCAGAGCACGAAATGCTATGGAAATAAAAGGATGAATTCCAGTGATTATTTTTGTAAATATGCTAGAGATTCCCTTAATTTAGGTATTGCATTTGTTAAATATGATGAAAATAGACTGCTCATACAAAATGCTAAATTTAACCAAAACTGCAAAAATGTACTGGAAGGGAAACTGTCATTATTGCTGACTGATCATTTACTTCCACAGAATCCTCTTGTTAATTAGTATTCAAAAGACCTATATTCCTTAATTTGACCAGAATTTTCTCCCAAGGAAAACATTAAAAATGGGACTTTAATCATGTTGTTATTTACTTGTCCATTTGTTTGATTTATTTATATGTTTGTTAATCAGGTGGGTGGGCTGGTCAAATTGCTCTTTTTAGCCATGACTAGCGACATAGGCATGAAACAGAGACAATACAAAATATTTTACAAATATATAATTTATAAATATAAGCGATGTTTGGGTATGTCTAAAGTTAAAGAAGTGTGCTACACCCATTTATAGCATTACAATATTCTGTACCTGAATAATATGTGAGCTGCAGTTTCTGTGGTACAGGGTTCAATTTTCTTAGCCCTGATCTGCCTACTGTGTGACCTTGAGCAAATCACTTAACTAGACATTGCTCCCAGGTCACCCCTGAAAAGGGACCATGTGTTCAGTGTTCCTACCTGGTTAACAAATGAGTATTATATTTATTTTTTATTAAGCTCTACATCTGGGAGGAGCCATGCTAAGGTATTAATTAACTTTCTTCAAGAAATGTTTTCATATACAGTATGTAAATGTTTCTGTAGAAGTGCCTAACGTGCAGCTTGTTATACTGAAGTTCCCAGTTCCAAAATGTTACATTTCCATGGCTGGGACTCCCATTTCCAAAATGTTATGTTTCCATGGCTGGGACTCCTACTGCATGAATTAAGCTGTGAAATGGCACTCAGTGTGTGCATTTATTGTGGTTACCTTTTATGTGTTTCTGTTTCTCTTTTCTCCAAGTATTGTCACAGTGGAATCAGTACATTGAAGTTCATAGGTTCACATGAAGGTACTAGGCTATTGACCCTAGGGTCTTTATAATCCATGTCATTTGGGACTTGACATTAAGAAAAATATTCATGTGACTGTTTATTGAAATAGAGGTCATGGCCTCTTGGCTGTTTTGGATTGTATGGCAGTGTGTAGGCGTCATTTCACAGTGTAGTAAAGAGATTTTTTTTTCTTATTTGGCTATGTAGATGTGTATCTGTTAGCACCACAACAGTCGTAATTTTAAAAGTTTTGCCCCCAAGAAAGAAAATGTATGGATTATGTCCCTCACCCCCAGGGGTGCAAATGTATGCTTATACAAATGTTGCCTCCTATGATTTTGGACACCTGCTATGATTTTTGATGATCCCACTTATGATTTTGAAAACTGAGAGGTTGAGAGGTATTTGCCTCAACATTCTGTCTTGCAAAGATGAAATTAAATTTCTCAGTGCTCTCAGCTGTCCTTGATTTTACATTATAGTTTTGCTGTGCCTTTCATGCAAATGTTTCTTTTTTCTGGTAAAACATTGAGTATTACAGTCAGTTAATAATGCTAGAAATTAAGAGTGTCATTCTTTTTCCTTCAGAAAATGTATATTTTCACAAAGCCTGTTATTCCATTAATTTTAAAGTAAATTTGAGTAATATTTAAAAAGTATTCCTAATTTTGGGTCATTGTCCCACATTTTTGTGGTTTTCCCTTCATTATTTAGCAAAGATGTTGAAAAGCATGCTTCTATAAGAATATGGCTGAATTTTTGCCTTCATTTTTATCCCAGTCTAACACCAGAGGGATTTACAGAAGGTGACAAGATTATTTTATGTTATTTATTGTGATGGGTAGGGACAGCCAGCATTCCCAGTTATGATTTATGTGGTATCACAATCATTTGTCTTCTCTGCTTATTGAGAACTATACTTTTGTGAGCAATGAACATTAATCCTTGGACAAAAATGTCTTTTTTTCCTGGAAAGAATAAAAATAGGACTGAATTTCTTACCTTTGTCATGACGGCCACGGTGGTGCAGCGGTTAGCATTGTCGCCTCACAGCAAGAGGTTCTCCTGTTCGAGTCTCGGCTGGAGCACCTTCTGTGTGGAGTCTGCATGTCTTCTCCATGGTCGAGTAATGTTAAAGACATGCAGGTAGGTGTGAACGTGAATGGGTGTGCCTTCGTTTAAGGTTGGGCATCGGGCTGGCAATTCGGCACTATAAAAATCCACTGCCAATCATTAGCAAACTGGAGTTCCACTGTGGCGACCCCTAACTGGAAAAAGTCGAAAGACATTACTGTCATGATGTTTGCTCAGACCATGATTAGATCAAAAGGATATTAGAAAATGCCCTAAAATGCATCTGGGAGCATCTAGACTCACTTGCCTTCTAGAACCCCAACTTAGTTTAATTATTTGCTTCACAGCTGTTATACCATAATCTTAACCAGTTAGGGTGTGTTGAAAGGATGTAGTAAAAACCTGAAAAATAAGACAAACTGAGAAAAAAGTAAAAAAAGATAATGATTTGGATGATATGGGGAGGCCAATATGAGGCCAAAAGAGTGGGGCACCAGAGGGCAGAGAGAGGGGCCCTAAAGATCCCTTTGCTATCCCTGACTACAGGGGTTGTCTACTACCACTGACCTGAGGGAAGGTAGAAGAGCAGGACATTAGAGTACAAACTGAAAAAACTTGGCTACACCCCTGGGTGAACATATAATTCCCACTGGCCTATTTTTTTGTAAATGCTGGCACCTAATATCCCTATGTCTGGTCTCTTAAAATGTTCTATGTCCAGAAATTAGACTACTATCTGTTAATAATGCATTGTAATCTGTAAAACTACGGCTGTAATTTTTACATAACTGAAAAAAAGCACTCAGTTTTTCTAAGCTCCCTGACAACAAAACAAATAAATTGTGAGTAAATCATCAGTACCATAAACGTTGACTGATAAACAAAATAATATTCCCATCAAGTCATATACAAACTTGAATAATGGGAAACATTTCTGCCCCAATAACTACAGTATATATCCAGTTTTAAAAGGTTTGTAGTAGTTACTAACCTAGCTGACCCAGGACTCTGTCTGCTTAAGTGACTTATGTAAAGACACACTGGTAAGAAAATGAAGGCTGTGGGAATCAAACACTGCACCACAGGAAGTAGTGCATCAACAGCACCCATGCTTTGCCCTCTGGAGCAACTGCCAGATAAAGCAACTGTAAAAGTGTATGCAGTTAGTGGGGATTAAACTTTGTTCTTTGTATATACCAAGTCACTGCATTTAAGGTCTGTTTGGCATTAAAACTGTTTCTTCTTAAACTGAGCCTTAACTTGAATGTCTACTTTTCCACTAATATAAGGATAAAAAAGAAAACAGCGTGCTGACATTCTAGTTTAGGAATCTTTGTTTACCGATATTTGTGGTGCTAATTTTTGGCTCTTTCAAACAAAATATACATTGAACATTGCTTGCAAAAGATAACCTTTTATTAGCAATCTCAATAACTCATCAGTTTTGCTGTATGTTCTGTGTGCCCACCAATTTGCAATAGTTATCAACAGGTATCATCAATTCTAAGAACATTACATTCAGTGTCCAATACAAAGAGAGAACCGCCTTAATCAACTTTCATAAAACATAGTACAAGCTGTTGTCAGTTTATTTGCAGTATCTCTTTTCAAAAGTATTTAAATTAAAATAGCATTGCTTGGCAGGCTTATTTTAGAATATGCCTTAGTTCTGTAAATGTGGCAATAGTGCAGTGCAAAAGAGGATTACAATTATTGCATTTCTTTGGGACTCAAGACTACAGATATCTTTTCTCAGTTACCCTGTTGCAGAAATAAATTTCAAGTTCAACTGTCTTAAAGACATTTTAATGAAGTGTCAACTACCCTACCCCTTTGCCTAGGTATAAATGTCAACTTCATTAATAAGGTAGTTTCAGCCTCAGTAAATGGCTTTTTTGGAAGATAATTACTGTAAATGTTGTTTGTCCTGTGACAGAACCATCCTCCTGTCTCCCAGTTTGCATACACTGCAGGTCACCAGGAAAATAAATATATACTGTGGTTTTGGTTATGTATGTACATATATGTATGTGCATATATATATATATAGGTTCATAGGTTCATAGGGTCATACTAGGCTATCTGCCCGAGGGCATTTACAAGCCTAGCCCATAGTTTTGTGGCTTACGCCACCCCTTTAGTATGGGGAACTATACCCATTATTTTGTTGTGCCTCTATATATATATATATATATATATATATATATATATATATATATATATATATATATATATATATATGTGTGTGTGTGTGTGTGTGTGTGTGTCTGTGTATGTGTGTTTGTGTGTGTGTGTGCGTGCATGTGTGTGTATGTGTGTGTCTGAGCACATGTGTACGTAATATATTATAATATATGTATAATACCCTATACTATAAAAAATATATATATATATATATATATATATATATATATATATATATACATATATAGGAGAGTTGGGGAGATTTCCTTTTCCCTTTTCTTGTTCAGGTGTGTGGGAGTAAAGCTTCATGTGTGAGGTGCAGGAGAAGCATGTAATTCTGCAAATGTTACTGATGTGTGTGTGTGTGTGTGTGTGTGTGTGTGTGTGTGTGTGTGTGTGTGTGCACGTGCACGCATGTGTGTGCATGCGTGTGTCTGTGTGTGTGAGTGCGCGCGTGTGTGCGTGCGTGCATGTGTGTGTGTGCGTGTGTGAGCGAGCGCGCGCGCGCGTGTGTGTGTGTGTGTGTGTGTGTGTGTGTGTGTGTGTGTATTTATATATGTCTTATAGCATATCTGTCTAATTTGCTTTGGAAACTAAATGAGTAGTCTTGTGGTATACTTCCAAAAGGACTGTACTTATCTGTCACGCATATTCTGTTAAATAAATAGGTTTGTTTAAATAAGCCTTTATTTTTTTAATTCTTTTTCTCCCTTATGTCTGCCAGCCCTCCACCTTCCAATTTCCTAATTAGTTAATTTATTCCTCTTTGGGTGAGAGCACAGATCTCAATAAGAAGTCATCACTTAGATGGTCATTAAGGGTCTGTGCTTAAATAAAAGCAAAAAGTCACTTGCTGTACTGAGACTGGAAGGAATTAAGCGTAACAAAAGATTATCCACTTTTCGTCCAAAGGACTTCATCAGAAAAAAACTTTGCATTCAAATACAGATCTTTTTTATATAAAAAAATAGGATAATAGAATAATTAAATCACAACTCACGTTTTTAATGACACAAACTGTTAAAAACACAGAAAAAATACAGGAAAAAATGACTGTCCACATCATAACATTATATAAGTTTTCTAACTTGCATCCTTCTATCCTTAAGAAAGCACTTAAAATTAATCACCTCATTTAAGCCAGGTTCTTGGTCAGCTTGTAGCTTGATCTGCCACACATTTTTTTCTATATAAAGTTTTTATGGTCCCCCTCCCCTTTTGTTTACTGGTACTTGTTCCAACACAAAAAAGAGAAATTTGCTAAAATTCTTACATGCAATTTTGTGCTTGTACAAAGCATTAGCAGGATTCTTACTTTTCAAAGCATAAATATGCTGCTTTATCCTTTTATTGAAGGCTAAGTCATACCTAGTTAAAAGTTCCACATTCCATGTATACACTGATATAAACAATTCCAGTAGAAGTACAGGTAAACCCCCTACTGGCTGTCAGTACAATGTTACCATGTAGTAACATAATATAACTGTCCTCATGTATATATCTGCAGGCAGTGCAGAACCGACACTTGTAGGTACCTTTTGGTCTGGATCATCTAGTACCAGGTTTTTAATATATACCAGAACATGTAAGCTACCTCTAACCCTTTCTACCACAGAGCTGGCAAAACTCTCTCAGGTATGACATATGTGGTCTCATCAAATTATTCTCCTCACCACAAATGTCAGTAGCTTAAACTAATGGAAGCCATTCTGTGAAGTTTATAGTAAGGGAAAGTAAAACATTTTGAAATGATAAAATATGCAGCGAACGTAATCAGTGAATACCATGATGATTTTTAAATTGCTAGCATAAGCAATGTTATTTTGTACATAAGAACAAGTACATTTCCATAGCTTTATAATATTCTTAACTCAATTAATATAATTTATAACCTATATTTGTTACAGGTATTTTCATTTTCACTAATGGGGTATTTTGTAATTAATTTTTTGAAAATTTAGTTACACAATTCAGAAAATGTGTGTGTGTGTGTGTGTGTGTGTGTGTGTGTGTGTGTGTGTGTGTGTGTGTGTGTGTGTGTGTGTGTGTATGTGTGTGTATGTGAGCCTTCCAGACTGTCTCTTTTTATTCAGGATGGCATTTTTATTCCACGAGGGGTGGGAATTTATTATGACATTGAAATCCTCATATTTATTGCAATTAGTTTCACGCTGCAACTTGGCATATGCTATAGCATATTATAATTATGTTCCAGATTTTACAGCTGTCAGTACTGTTTCAAACTTAGACAGGTTTATAACTTGCAATTCAACAATCTTAAAATCCAGATGTCCCTTTAATAGAACAGTTTTAGCAGTGCATAGGAGCATAGAAATATATTGATAATGTTAGGCAAGGGATCATGTGGACCATAAGACATCTAGCCATATACACTTTTAAGTAGCCACACTTCGCTGTGCATATCTCCCTTTTCTAGCACTTAATAGTGCTCACCTTCCAAACTGTGCAGGGCTGTATATGACATTCCAGGTGTAAGTTTGTGTCTGCCTATCCAAACATCAGCACTAACCTTAAAAGCAGACAAAGCAGTACTTTAGCTGACCTTAGTGGTAACATAGTCCACATTCTTTGAATACATTGAGTTAGAAACCTATTTCTAGAGTGTGTCTTGTTTAGTTCATGGTATAGATTTAAGTCCCTAGTGCAGGTGGTTGCACAGCCACTGGTTTTGCAAACAAACAGGAGGCCAAAGACGATTGGGTCTTATAATGACACAACACTGACATATTCAAACATGACACAGATTGTACACAGTAATTCTTGGTGGGCTGTTTATTATTTGTACATCAGTACGAAGTATGTTGTCTTTTGCTCCCATGATGAATTAGATGCTCCCTGTGCTAATCGTGCTTTCATTTTTTGCTTTGTAAGTATTGCTAGTCTTAAATAATATTCTCATTATTCAGGTCTGGAAGTGGTGACAACAGAGAATGAGATGTATGCTACTGAACACATAAGCATATTTTGAATATAGTAGTTTTGGCAGAGCATACATTTCTGTATATTATATTGTATCTGCTTAACATTAATCTGTTATCTTTAAAAGCTATTAACTAAAGGTTTTTGGCAAATGCTGTATCAGCTGTGCAACACTGTACTGCAACATGTATTGTACAATGCTGCTTTATATTTTCAGACTCTGTATCACAACTGTAAAATTCAGTGATTTAAGGAAAAACTTCTGCTCTGTTATTATGAGTTCCAGTTAGTCTAACAGAACTTTTCTTTCTAGGCCAGAAGTGAACATGAGCTCTACCCAGATAAATATTCTTGGATAACAAGCAGAAGCAGATGAAAAAACAAATAAGTCAATAAATGTCAATGCTGCTACATGAGCTGGCATTATAGGTAAATACCAATTCAATCAAATTATTTCCTAATATAGGCTCCCATGTTAGCTGACATTATCTTTTCTGTACTATATCTTCAAAGCAATGCAGAATCAGAGAGTTTATTCTGTCATAAAGATTCTATTTTAGTATAATTTAAGTCACGAATAATTACACTCAATGTGAAGATGCAAACTGAAAATGAATAAAAAAGCTTATCATGATCAACCTTCCTTAAATTAACTATACCTGTTGAGAATCAGTGACTCATGCTTTCTGTATCTAATTATTGTTTTGAGAATCACTGAATCTCACACACTTTCATATTTTACTACATGAATGATGGTCTTTGACAATATACAAGACACCCACGTCTCCTCTCAAATGTTTTTTTTTGTACATATATTGTATCTGCGCTTCTTCCTACTTTCGCTTTTTGCTGCATGTTCTTAAAGTGTTCAGTTGCATTTAATTTGCTGCATTTACTACTGCTTGTTTGTAGCCTGATTACATTGTAACTAGTATTCTTAGTTCTTAGTTTTGATTTAAGCACTTGAGCCCCAAACTAGTTATCTTACATAAGGAAGGTTTGTGGTCTAAACTCTTGCAGCAGGAAAGGTAGCTTACATCCTTCTAAGTTGGAAATTGAAAGCTTATTGTGTCTGTCATTATAAAATTGTCTTTGTTCTTGTTTATGCTCTTGGGCTTCAGGCCAGTTATTTTACATTAAGAAGTTTTGTGGTGTCTTGTGGGAGGAGATGGTAGCCTCTACCCTTCTGAGCTGGGAATTGCTGGTGAAGGCAAATATAGGTGCTTAGGATTTCCCTCTCTCTTCCCCCCTTGGCTGACCTGGTGTGACTCAGTTTGAACTCTACAGTTCCCTACAAAACGGAGTCTACAGGACTGCAAACAGTTTCTCTCAGCATTTAAGCAGATTGAACTCTACAGATCCCTACAAAACGGAGTTTACAAGATTACAAACAGTTTCTCTCAGCATTTAAGCAGAGTAGGTTGCACACAAAAAGCATTTGTTAAGCTTTCACTTAGAGTGCTGTGTAACTAAGCAGGTCACCATTTTGGTCAGCCAGAGGGCTCTTTTTCTACTTGAGTGTTTGCCTCCTTCCCCTGTAACTTAAGTAAACTGACTCTTACATTAAGAACTATAATACTTACCTTATAGCTTTAAGACACCTTATGAAACCTTGTAAACTGCAATAGCCCCGCTATGTTCACCCTCGCTGCGCTCGGGATCTCTTCGCTCCCCTCCCTGCCCCCAATTTCCTCCCGCCCCTCTAAATTTATAGTACTATAGCCACATATATATTATTGTGGCTATAGTATAATACATATATTCCCTCCCCCATTCTTCTACCTTCCTTTCAATAGCACCTATTAGCTTTCATTTGGCATTCTCCCATCCCTCTTTCAGTACCTTTACCTCACCACTCTATCTTCTGGTGTTGCATCACCAGGTAAAATAGTTCCTTAACTCACTAGCTGAATCACAGATAATGATATACTCCTCTTTACTACCCCTCTTGTTCACACCATACCTCCTTACCTTGTATGAAAACCAGTTTCTCACGGGATTTCAGGTCCTGAAAGGCCATACTATCACCCCAGCTGTAAATCCTCCCACCTTCAACCATATTTACAGTACCAGGTCCTATCCAATATCTTGTTCAGTCTATCAACATCTCAACCCTAGGCACATTAGCTCTAGATCCAAACACTACCACAAACTAATAAACAAATTCCTGAAGTTTATCACCAAGTATAGACTTAACCTAATACTTGGTGGTGATATTCACTCCAATCCTGGCCCACCCACTTCAGATACACGTACCCCCTCAACTTGCAATCTAAGCTATAAACCTACAATTAATAGGCCAACTAACTCTCTCCTCGTCTGTCACTCAATATTAGAAGCATTAATAACAAGGTACATGAATTGCATGCACTTCTGGATGCCCATTCCCCTGAGATTCTCTGTTTATCTGAAACCTGGTTAAAACCTAACACTACAGACAATGAAGTGTTACCACCTGGGTATAACATACACAGGCTGGATCGTGCTTCGAGGAAGTGGGGGTGGGGTAGCTGTGCTCTATAAATCTGAGTTGAATGTCACCATAGATGTAATACAACCACCTCAGATTAATAATTCAGAGATTCTTGCCACAAAATTGCAACTTAATAAAAATAAATGCATTAATATCATCTGTATGTAGATACCTCCAGGTAACAATATATTGACACTTGAAGATATCCTGCACTGGCTATCATGTTACTAACCCCAAGAAACCCTACTACTTGGAGACTTTAATATAGACTGGGGCACCTGTTCCTCAGAATCCCCAACCACCCATTTTAACCTGCATGCATTTACACAAATCATATCCACCCCTACCAGGATAGGTAAACCCATCCAAAAAGAAAGCATACTTGACTGGGTACTCATAAATAGTCACCCCCAACTGTACACCTCTGGTACCCTCCCCGATGGCCTAAGTGATCACCTTCTCACATATGTAATTAAGCACAAAGCCATTAATTCCCAACAACCCTTACTCAGAAAGATTAGAAACAATATAAACTTTGACCTTGCCAAATTCCAACAAGAACTAAACTCATGTAATTGGTCTATTCTAAAACACCTCCCCTTAGAGGAAGCAGTAGCATACTTTAACAACAAATTCCTTGAGATCCTTGATTTGCATGCTCCTGTTCGTTCAAAGAGAACAAAGGCAAAAACTGTGCCATGGCTTTCTAAAGAGTCTAAACTCAAAATTACCCTTAGAAACAAAGCATGGGCTTTATGGTGTTCTTCTAATGACCCCCAAGATCACATTAAATACATGCAATCCAGGAATGAAACTAACAAATCCATTTTACAAGACAAAAAAACAATACTACTGTAATTTAAAGACAGTAAATCAAAATAGCCCTCAGAAGTTTGGGGCAGGTTTAAATAATCTACTACATCCTGGACAAACTTCAACCCCAATCCCTGCTGCTACTATTGATAAACCCCTGAAGATGTTTCTGACAGTTTTAACCGATTCTTTACTGAGGCAATTCAAGCCCTAGCTAGTCAACTACCTCCTAGCTCCCCTGGTCCTGAAAGTAGCACCCCTAGAAACCTACTCGCATTCAGCTTCCAACCAGTCACCACTTCACTTATCCGTACCTTGATCAAAAAATTAAAACCCACTACACTTTCTGCTGATCAACTCCCTGCCGAGTACCTACAAAAATCAGCTGATGCTATTGCTTACCCCGTCTCAATACTAATCAATCAAACCATAGTAGAGGCTAGAATTTCCACCATCTGGAAAATATCCTATGTAATCCCACTTCACAAAGGAGGCAGCTCTACTGAATTCTCCAACTATAGGCCAATAGCTATACTCTCTCCACTTGCAAAGATTATGGAAAAATGCATTCATAGACAACTCATGCACCATCTAATCCAGAATCACCTTATGACACGCAGCATGGCTTCCATCCTCATCACAGCACTACTTCAGCCCTCCTAGCCTTTACCAACACCATAATCCATAATCGCAACAATAATTATATATCCTCAGCCCTCTTCTTGGGTCTTTCCAAGGCATTCGATATGGTTGATCACCAACTTTTAATCCACACCCTGCAAACATTCTGTCTAGATACTAGAGCCCTTCAATGGTTTCAATCCTACCTGAATGGTCGACAGCAGGCTGTCCTCTGGCAGAACAAACTCTCTAACCTTCTACCTAACAACCTTGGAGTACCACAAGGCTCTATACTAGGGCCCTTGCTGTTCTCCATCTTCATTAATAACCTTTATACTGTCATCCCAAAAGTCAGCTGTATCCAATATGCTGATGACTCTACTCTGATTTGCTCGGCTACATCTCCAATAGAGTTATAGTCAGCTACCCAGACCACCTTTAATATAATAGTAAACTGGATTTCTGAACGTTGTCTGATCCTAAATCCCCAAAAAAACTAAAATGCTGTTATTTTCACCAACATGTAGATCTACCGCTTTCACCTTTACCATAAATTCAAATGATGGCACAATAATCTCCCCTGACCCCTCTACAAAACTATTAGGTGTCATCATAGATAATAATCTAAAATTCAACCTACATGTTAACCAAACTATCAAAACCATCAATAAAAACTAGGGTCACTTTATAGAATAAAAGCCTTCCTAACCCCTTCAGCTAAAATTGTCATAGCTCGCTCTCACCTTCTTTCAACCCTTCTGTATGCATCCCCTCTACTCTCAAATTTAAACAAGATTATCCTTAACAAACTCTCAATTTGCTACAACCACATTGCCAGGTTTGCCACTGGGCTGCCATTTAGGACACATCATTGCATCAATCTAAACCAGCTTGGGTGACTTGAACTACCCAGCCTAATCCAGTATAACCAACTGATTATGGCCTATAAAATCCTCTATAATCCGGACAATACTCCTGCACTTAAAAATATTATCACCCCCTATAACAATCCTAGACCACTTCGATCCTCTAACAAACTACTATTTCAGACTAGCAAAATTAATAACACAGCCGGTGACTCTCTCTTTGCAAACTCTGTAATTAGATCCTGGAACTTTCTTCCAGCTGATATTACCTTACTTTCCACCTTAGGTCAATTTAAAACTAGACTCAAACAACATTTGTCACTTAACTGGTTATGTCACTGTATCAAGCCTGGCTAACTCTCTCTAGAATGTGTAAAAATCTGTTAACCATCTTACTGGGTAATTTAATTTAATCCTGACTTACGCTCGGGATTAACTCTAACCTGTGGAACTTGTTTAACTTGCTTACTTATGTAATCTCTGTAAATAGTCTGTTTGTAATATGTAATGCTGGTATTATGTAATGCTGTATCTGCTTACCCTTGGAGCTTTTCTCCCCTGGCCTCCGCTGAAAATGGACATGCAACCAATCGGACTATCCTGGTCAACAAATGTAAAATAAAATAAAAATAAAAGGCTTATTATGCCTGTAATTATAGGTGTCTTTGTTCTAGTCTGTGGTCTGCACTCTTGTGGCATTACTGCCTAGACACATTTTTTTTAACTACTAGAGCATCTAGTTTGCTCTTACCTGAGCATTTCTCATCAAGTTGCTTGTCTTATTGACTTGTTCAATATCTAACTTTTCCTCTCCCCTTCCCAGTTGATCAATGGCCATGGATATGCACTTCCCAACTGTCTCTGTGGCCAGTCTGATTGAGATGGGTATTCTGAAGCATCACACTTATTCTTAATAAAACAGATAGTGTATGGAAGAGGTGTAAATACACTAACACTGGAGGCAAAACTCTCTCATGCAACCAAAACTAATCATTTAGAGGTTGTCAGTGACACTTGCACCAAACCTACTGCACAGGGTAAAGACCTTACACATAAAACTACTTATGCTGAGGCACTTACAGGTAACCTTCCTAAAATACTAAGACCTCCTGCACAGTACAATCAAAGAAAGGGTCCTCAGTCATCTTGTAAACACTCCATTAAAATACCACCCACAGCTACACATAGTAACAATGTATCCAATGCCTCCACTGCTAATCCCTTAAGGCAAGCCAGCACACAGCCAAATTTCCTGGTCAATGGTGATTCTATAGTGAGGCTCATTAATGTCCCCCTCACAAGATTGAGTAAGGAGAGAGTCACAGTTAGCTGCCTTTCTGGGGAAGAATCTATCAAGTCACACAGGGGCACAGGTCATCGAACCACAGTACCAGTATGACTCTGTCATAGTCCATGTGGGTGTTAATGACCTGAGACATGATTATCTTGACTATATCAAGCGAGACATGATCAAGTTTGATGATTACGAGTCTCAAGCCGGTATGACCCTAGCACTGAACTGCATACTACCTTCTCCAAAGATGATGCCACATTACCAACAGAAAATGATTGATTTTTAACAATTGGTTTAGCTTCTGGTGTCCGTCCAGGGGGCTACTATATTTGACAGCCTGGGAGGACATGGTTGACAGACCACGCTGCTTTGGCAGGGATGGCTGCACATATCCCCTCTAGGCTTTCAGATATTGTCACAAACCTATTCCATCACATAGTGCCTTTTTAGGTAATGCCAAACTGATAAACCTACCAACTTAGCTGAACCTATGAAGGAATATCTGAAAGTGGTACTGCTCAGTGCTAGAAGTCTTAACAAGAAACTCCACTCCTGCAAGCCTTCCTCTCCCTGGAGAGTGTAGACATCTGTGTAGTAACAGAGGCATAGTTTAAAGTCACTGAGAGTACCTCAGCAATGCAAGATTATAATGCCTTTCACACCTTTAGATCAACTACTGCACAGGTCAGAAAGAAAAGGGAAGGAGTGCCAGTCTATATTAAGACTAACCTCACATCCAGACTAGTTAGAGGCTATGACCCACTGGATTTCATACATGTGCAACTCACCATAAATAGGGAGTCACAACATATCCTTGCAACATATAGGCCCTGCTCCATGTCCCAGGAAACCCATACTACCTATCTCAATGTACTAGAGTCCCTCACCATTCAACCCAATACAATATTCATGGGGGAATCACATCTATCTCTCTTCCCTCTATAGAATGGGAATCCTATGCCATTTCAATACACAACCCCAGCGATTCGTAAACTTTGTTAATACCTACATCCTGGAATAGTTGGTCTATTCTCTAGCAGGGGTATAAACAATTTTGACCTTGTACTCACGAACATGGGAGGCCAATGTTCTTCACCCAGTGTAACATCTTCACTAGTTAGATCTGACCATACAGCAGTATTACTTGAAATAAAAATTAAATCTGGGAATCCAGCGAAGCCAAAAACCTTTAGGAACTATTCCAAAGCTAACCTCTCTCTAGTAAGGAACGCCTTGACTAAAGTGCAAGCACCCCCAAACCCAGTAAAGACCATAGAATACAGAGTTATTTACAAAATCTCAGTACAGCCATATTGATAACTGTATAGATTGAGCTGTACCCACTCATATTAAGAATAAGACAAACTCAAAAGACAAGCCACCCTAGAGGAATGACAATATCAATCGGTTATACAACAAAGGAAAAAAAATGTGGCCAAGCATAGGAGGAACAAAGCCATACATGTTAAAAGCCACATGGCCAATTGAAACATGCAGCTAAGAGGGTTAATTAATACTTCACAGGCTAAATTTGAAGAAAAAAATGGCTTCACAGCCAAAAGACAACCACAAAGCTTTTTACAGCTACGTCCATAACCTCAGAGGAAATACACAACAATGCACAGAACTTATTGTAAATGGCAACTCCTACATTGAACCAGAGTTCATTATCAACCTTTTGGCTGACATATTCAGCTCAAATTTCTCCCCACACTCTCCCCCTCGTAGTCCAAAGGAAATACCACATAACACAATCCTTCCAACCATTATTACAGAACAGGCCAAAAACACTGCATCAATAGGTCCTGATAATATCCAGGGATGTTTAATAAATAGCATGAAACATGACCTCTCTGGTCCACTTGAATCACTTTTCAACTGGAGCCTTCAGTCAGGTTTTGTGGCCAAGGAACAGAAGAAGTCTGCAGTCATTCCCCTGCACAAAGGAGGTCCTACCACTGATCTGGGTAACTACAAGCACATAAGTCTTACCAGCCTCATGTATAAGGCCATGGAAAGAATCACCATGGCCATGATAAATGAGGACATAGGTAACCTGCAAATGCTGGACCCATCACAATTCAGTTTTGTTAAACGAAGGTCATGCCTATTAAATCTGGTGGACTTTTTTGAGAGGGTCACCAAAGTATTGGATGAAGTTAAGACTGTGCACGCAGTTTACCTCAACCTGGCCAAGGCTTTTGAAACAATACCCCACTCAGGCATTCTTGACAAGCTCACTAGTTTAGGTATAAACCATTTTATCGCCCGCTGTATAGCCAGCTGGCTCACTGATAGGACCCAGGAGGTCAAAATAGGTAAGGCCTCCTCCACCAAGATGCCAGTCACTACTGGAGCCCCCAGGGCTCAGTACTAAGCCCACTCATTTTTGGTATCTCCTTCTGTGAAATGGAAGCAAATACTGAATGTTTATGGCTGACTACGTTTGCAAATGATTACAAATGGGGTTATCATAAACTCCCCTGCAGATGCTAGCATTCTTCAAGAAGATCTATCTCTGACTAACAAATGGTGTTAAATCCATGGTGTTCAATTCAATGCTAAGAAATACATAATTGCACCCTTTGGGAAATCAACCATCCCAGCTAATTACCATACTGGTAATACACCTCTAAGAGTCAACCAAGTGGTCAGAGATCTGGGTGCGCATATGGATGGTAGCCTTACCTTTGAGCACTCCATAGCCACAATGGTGAGGAAGTTCTTTTATGTTGTGCAACTTATAAGTAAGGGCATGGTATCTAGGTCCAAAGAGGTCATTATCCCACTGTACTTCACCCTCATCAGACCAATCATATAGTACAATCCTCCCTTTGGTATGTACCAGACCAGGCATATGCAGCAACTAGAGTAACCTCAAAGGTTCCTTACTAAAAGAATATAAGGCATAACAAACCACCTTAAAGCCCTTTCCCTCCACTCAATCTCCTATAGATTGCTGAGGGATGATCTATGCCTGGCTTACAAGGCATCTGCATACCCTGCACTTATGAATCTAAATTTGTAAGTCAAAGAGTACCATAAATACAAGGCCTAAGAACCTGAATTTTGTCTGTGACTTAGAACATGCTGCAGAGACAGATATGTGTCCCAGAGACAGCCCCTCCTATGGAACCGGCTTCCCATCCATGTGAAGCTGAGTTTGTCAATTACCCAGTTTAAGCACAACCTAAACAAGTGGATGTGGAACAGAAATTTTACACCAGGCCTGGCAGCCTTGTCCCTTATAGAGGTGGCTTATAAATGCCTGGTCCACAATATCCTATTTAGATGCAGGACATCATTATTCTTTCGGGAAAATCTGGTTAGGCTTAGAAAGGTACAAAACCAATAAATCCACACAACTGTTTGAAAGGACACCAGAAATAAACTTGTAAAAAACTATAGTAGATGCCCAAACAAGCAGCAGAAACACCATAACCTCCACACATCTAACAAAACGAAAATCAGGTACCACAGTTTTTAATTGTTAAGCACTTTCATCCCCTGGGTGTACCTTCAGGGACTTCATCAGAACTAAATAACCCCCTTCAAATCAAACCCTTTTATACATCCATAATTGAATCAATTAAACAATTAGGTAAATAATTGATTGATAAGAACATTTAAAGACATACCATAAAATCACAAAAACATTACATACCATGTAATAATAAACAAAATATTAAAAATGTTCCTTTAAAAATGTATATAAAAATAATAAAATTAATAACATTTAAATATAATTACAATATGAATACTTGTAGCTTAGATATCCCAATCAAATGTTGCTGTATAATATCTTAAAATACTAATGCTTTTTTTCTCAGCACTAGAACCAAGGACACATAATCATTTAATCCAGGTATCACCAAAGCATCAAGTTTAATAATCCAATGGAATTCTCTCAGGTCAACCTGAAGTTTGTACCAACCACCTCTCAAATTGTGTGGGACAACTTCTAATATTCCAAACTTGAATTTTATGTCCCCTTAACAAGCTAGTGTATGCCTATAAAGGGCATTGTTGATGTTTTCTTTGGCAATAGCATATAGCATATAGGTGCTCATATATTCTAGTTCTAAATTTTGACCTGAGAGAATTCCTCTGGATTATTAAGCTTAATGCCTTGGTGGAACTTGGATTAAATGAGTATGTGTCATTGGTTCCAGTGCTGAGAAAAAAAAAATCATTAGTATTTTAAGATATTATACAACATACTAACCTATGAACCTATGAACCTATGAACCTATGAAGATATTATACAACAACATTTGATTGGGATAGCTAAGCTACAAGTATTCATATTTTAATTGTATTACTTTTATATACATTTTAAAGGAACATTTTTAAGGATTGTGTTTATTATTACATAGTATGTAATTTTTTTGTGATTTTATGGTATGTCTTTAAATGTTCTTACCAATCAATTATTTACCTAATTGTTTAATTGATGCAATTAAGTATATATATATATATATATATATATATATATATATATATATATATATATATATATAAAGGGTTTGACTTGAAGGTTTCATACAGTTTTAGTCTCAGTACCAGGTATCCAGTAGGTGTTTCCAAAATTATACATCTTTTTATTTAGTTTTAGTATGACTTAAGCAAGCATACCATCATTGCTTGAGTGTGAGTCAGCTATTTCTGGAATTGTACAAAGTAAGAACAAACGACCACTGGCACTTCAAATCAAAAGAACACATGTTTAATTTGTTAAGTGCTTTTCATCTGTACAATACCTATTGTAGAGAAGAAAAGCGCTTAATAAATTAAACCTGTGTTCTTTTGAGTTGAAGTGCCAATGGTCGTTTGTTCTTACTTTGTGGTATTTTTCATCTTTTTTGAACTATTTCTGGAATTCTCATTGATTTTTTGTGTAAAATTAGGACACCTCTTCTTTTGTGGTTATAGTTTGAACTTACCAAAATCTTATAATCCTTGAAGGGTAATTTGTTTAGATCTTCTGTTACTAAGTGGGATTCCTGAATGAATGCAAAAATCTGCTTTATGTAGCATTAAATATTTGTTAATACTACTCCTTTTCATGGGGTTGTTCAACCCACTGGCATTAATAGATATAATGTTAAATATTATCATTTGATGGAGACTGCTGTTCTAAGTAAAACTGAAAAGTGCTTTCCTTGATTCATTATGACAAATACATTTTTAAACTGTTATGGATCATTTAAAAACTCTAAATTTTAAAATAAAACTGTATATTTTAATAACCTTCTGCACGGATAAACTATATCCAGGCTTACTATCTCTCATAGAAGCCACAAACTAACCCTCTCATGGCATCTACTGGGGATTCCTAGCTACTGCAGGTTACTAACAAGCAGAAGGGAAACCGCATGTACATTAAAAACATACAAAAGAAATACAAAAGAAAAAATTCAATTCAATATTCAATATACTATGTATGCATGAACTAAGACCATGAGGCTGTAAACAATTTCTTCAAATTCTTTTTATCTAAACAGACTAAGATAATTTGATTAATCCTAACACTTGTTTGTTTCTATGAGTAAATACAGAACTGTAACTGTAATGTCATTAAACCAGACAGGAAAGAAAGATTAATTTAAAACTGCCACTGTCAGAAAGATATTTGTAATTCTTAGTTAAATATAATGTAATTCAGATTAAATAAATCACTATTTACATTATAACATATGCTTATAAGACTTTTTAGATAAAAACAATTGCTAAATGAATAAAAACACAGTTCAAACAATCACTCTTGACTCTGACTGGTTGTTAGAGTTCAGTGAAGAGAAACAGGTTCAGAGATCATGCCTACTTCCTGGAAGACAGCACAGATTGTTTCTCATGAGTCTTAGACACCATGACATTAAAGTCTAAAGTTGAATTACTATTAGCAGGTGAGTTTGTCTCTAGTCCTCCACTAATACCACAAGCTCTAACCCCTTCAAGATGTCCCCTGTTGCCAAGCACTTGAACAACTACATAAAAGACAGAAACCTAATTGACATTGATGGTATAAAAATATTATCCTTCCTGAAGTATTCTCACTACTCTTACAGATTTGGCACACAGAAAAACATAGACAAAGTCTTTGTAACCAGTTCTTTACTGGCCAAAACTGATAATGTAATGCTGACATCATGCCCTACGTCTGACCACAATGCCATCACCTTCAATGTAACACTTAATACTGACCCCTTAAACTTCTGCCAAAGACTACCTCCTTATCTAATAACAGTAGAAGGATTTAAATAATGGTTTCTAGATGAAATAAAGCTTTACCTTGATGCCAATAATAATAGAGAGGTTTCACATATTATCCTATGGGGAACTTTAAAGGTAGTCTTACATGGTAAAGTAGAAGCTGGTATATAAATAAAAGGAAAGAATGGGGTAAAAAAACTAGTAGACATACAAAAAGAAATATTGATGAACTAAAACTTACATCAAATGACAAATCTGTATTAGCTGACATATATAAACTGAACAAGGAATATCAGGATATCATGCAGCATAAAATATCAATAAATCTGGAAAAATCAGAATACAATCCTACTCAATTAATCTCAAGAATATGCACAGGGTTGTGATTAGATATAAATATTTAAATGAAAAAAGTCATATAAAAGAAATAATATACACTAGAAATAATAAGACTATCAAAGTTACAGATCTAAAATATCTTATTATGTTTTAAAAACCATTACACAAATATTAATAATAACTCATCTACAAGTGATAACAAAAGTATAGACAACTTTCTTACTAATAATATTCAAAAGAAGCTATCCAAACACAATATTAATAACACAGACAAACCCTTTTCCTTTAAAGAATTAAAGGAACAAATAAAAAATCTTAATACAAAAAAGACACCAGGGCTGGATGGTCTAATTCCAGAATTTTACAAACTCTTAGCTGATAACATCTTGAAAATCTTACTCAATCCATTTCTTGAAGTTAAAACTATTACAAACATCCCTCCCTCATGGAAATATTCTATCATCTCTCCCATCCTAAAACCAAATAAACAGCCCAAACATTGCACATCATGCAGGCCAATGTATTTGCTTAACACTGATTACCAGATATTCATGTCTATCTTAGCAGACAGATTAAATACTATACTTTCAGTATTAATTTATGAAGACCAAACCAGGTTTATCAAAAACAGAAAGGTTCAAGACAATGTAATTATTGTTCTTAATAGACTTAGCAAACAAGAAAAAATGAGCTTTCTATTTTAAGTCATGATATAGATAAAGCTTTCAACTCCCTAGGTTGGCCATATCTGTTTAAAGCTCTGCAAAAATACAATTTCTCCCCAAACTTTATAGGATTAATTTAAAAACTATATGAAAAGTCCATAGCCTATGTAAAAGATTGGATCTTATCTATATAGCCCATTCAAAATATTAAGAGGTACTAAACAGGGCTGCCCCCTCTCCCCATTACTCTTTGCCCAGGTTATTGAGCTTATTGCAAATTATGTTAGAAATAATGACTGCATTAAAGGATATAAAGTGTCAGACAAATTATCCCCCAAGATACAACTGTTTGCTGATGACCTACTAATAACTTTTAATGATATTGAAATTTCAGTAGATCACCTATTACATAATCTAGACTTCTTTGCAAGCCTCTCTGGTCTAAAATTTAATCACAATAAAACTCAGGCACTTCTAGTGAATAAAAATGTTACTATGAAACTTAGATGAAAAAGAGACATAAACTGGGAGGGCACACATTAAATATCTAGGTATCATTATTGAATCTAATGATAAAAAAAAATCACTCAAGTCTAATTACCAACCACATATAAACTCAATTACTAGTCTAGCCGACATTTGGAACAGACTCTTCTTCACATTTGAAGACAGACTAATTTTAATAAAAATAATACTGTTACCTAAAATCTTATTCATTGGCCAAGCTCTAATAATTCCCCCACTTGTCAAAATTAAACAGAACATTAATAACTTACTACTCAACTTCCTTTGGTATCCCAAAAGACAAGAATTTATCTTCTCTGGCACACCACAAGATGGGATGAACGAGGTATAGGGTTTCCAAATATTGATTTTTATTTAACCGCCACATTTATTAACATAGTGTTGCTTAGGAATAATACTTCTTATACATCATATTGGAAAGCAATACACGAAACCTTACTTATAAATAGTAATAGGACATTGCTTGAACCATATACTCAAATGCATACAAACATCTTTATATGGATTTTAAAAATAAACATTCAAAGTGAAAGGTCAAAATTTGTTCTTACACCTCTTATAAACCAAATATCGCTGTTGTTTAAAAAGCTTATATTTTCTAATCAATTAAGAATTTATTAATAATTATGTTGTGTATTGCTTAAACAAATGAATGTTTGATATCTTTTGATACTCAGAAGATGTTAGAATTTAAGAGTGACATATTATATTGGAATCAATTTTTCTCAGCCAATACAATAAGTTCCTCAAACTATTTGATCAGCAGATATAGTCTGCAATATTGCAATTGGCTAGACATCCAAACTTGTAAGGATTTTATACATGCTAAGCATGTACCCACATTAGAGGCATGCAACAAGAGTAACTTAAAAATCTTGGATTTTATCTCAACAAGTATTAATACCTCACCCAAGAACACTTAATCCATACTGTATTCTCAGAAATGATTTTTGCAAAACAGATGTTTCTTTTTGGAATTATTTAACTGAAGTTAATAGACAGGTATTCTCAGAAAAAGATAAAAATAAATGTTGTTTACCGTTGGTGAAGGAATCCACATCTTCCTTGTTCTGGCATGTATACACATGGACATTTGTACATAAATGTTTTTTTCATCCCATATAGACTAACAATAATGTACAAGAAAGATGAAATGAAATGCTGGAGATGTGAACACTGTGATGCTGACTAGATACATTTGTTATTTGCAAAATAATTTTCCCATTTTGGTTGCATTTTAAATATCTTTGTAAAGCTCTTTGGAATGACAACTGTATAATTTCTAACTCCTTTATCCTTCTCAATGTTCCTGTTCCTGAAGTCATTCATAAAACCAAACATTTTTACTATGGTCTATTTTCTCTATAGCAAGGAAAATTGTTACTAAGAATTGGAAATCCCAATCTACTCCTGTCTTTAAAGTTGGGTTTATTCATATTGTGAATACATTTGTAAGAATGAGATTGCTACTATAAAAGTAAGGACTAACAACACAACTCATCACTTAACTGCTTGCACAAAATTGTCTAATTTGTTAGAGAAATATTAAGAGTTCTCCTATGTATATTGCTTTTTTAGTTGTTATGGACATTGTATATAGTTTGTTTTTTCTTGCTATATACTGTTAAGTTATTGTGTTATAAAATGAATATAAACATTTTGATAAAAAAGTTTCATACACTTGGACAACTTTTGAGCCACTTAATGTCAGTTAATAACTAACTGCAGATGTTGACACTATTGGTTATTTTTGCTTGGTACTGCAGATTAATTTTTTAAGCATGCTATTTCCTAAGCAAAGCATGACCATCTAGGAAATACGTCACTAACATCTGCCATTTCAGGCTCCTTGAAGCTGTAGTTGTTCATCATCGCCATCATCATCAATCCCTTTTTTCCATTTTCTACATGGGGTCAGTGTGTCATGTTAACTGTAGTCATCTGTCTCAATTCAGTGTCACACTTCTGCCTTCTTCGACACTCATGCCTGATTGTCACACATCTTCTGTCACACACAAACCATCCACTTCTTTACTGGATGCTCTAATTCACTCTTACCTTCTTCCTGTCTGTCAAAAATCTTCTTCACCAGAGTGTCTTCTACTTTTCTGCACTTGTTATACCACTACAACCATTCTCAGGCAGTTCATTTCAATCACCTCTAGCTTTCTCATCTGCTCTGCCTTTACTGCCCAGGTTTCTGCACTATACAGTAATACTGGTTGCACGACTTTTTTGTACATCTTACTTTTCAGAGTCTTTGACATTATTCAGTCATATACTACACCTGACTCTGTGTATTCCAGTTGTCTGATTCTAGCCTTGACTTCTTCATTCAGATTTCCCTTCTCCTCAACCATCTCCCAGATACTTGAAGCTGTTAAACAGTTCCACTATGTTCCTTTCTATCTCAATTCTCAGCTTTGTCTTATTTCCCCATTACCACTGTTTTTTCTGCATTCAGTTTCATCCCATGTGTCTTCAGTTTTGCATTCCATTCTCCTATCCTTTGCTGAAGTTCTTTATCAGAGTCTGCCTATACTGCAACATCATCTGCATATAGCAACTTTGTTGATCTGACTACTCCATCATGTTTGCTAATGTAATTCATCACCAGCATGAACAGCAGTGGGCACTGAGCTGAACCCTGATGCAGACCCAGTCCCACTGGCAATCCCTCTCTGAGACTGAACACTGTTCATACTTAAGTCAGTGAGTCCTTGTACAAAGCTTGCACTAATTCTACCAGTGTTTCTGGGACTTCAAACCACCACAGGACTGCCCAAATCAGCTTTCTTGGCGCCTTGTCATATGCTCTCTCCAAGTCTAGGAATGCCCAATTGGACTCCTTCCTCATCTCTATCTTCTTCTCAACTATCTGGCTCACTGCAAACACTGGATCAATTCTGCTGCATCCTGATCTGAATCTGAACTACTCATCTCCCATCTTACTTTCTACTACTCTGCGTATACATTTATCATTCACCCTCTCCAGAACTTTCATACAATGTGACAGGAATTTGATACCTCTGTAATGCCCACAGTTATGAATGTCTTCTTTGTTCTTCTACATTGGCATGAGTATGCTTATTTTCCAGTCATATGAGATATGCCTTTCACTCCACACTGCTACGTGTACCCTCAGGAGCCATTTCTCCCCTATCTCATCCAGTATATTTATCATATCTGCTGTCACCTCATCTAAGCCTGCTGCTTTCCCTGACTTCATTTTCCTTAGTACTGTACTTACTTCTTCTGTGGTGGGCTGCTCTTCTTCTGTCATCATAGGCTGCGTCCAGTGCAGTATAGCTTCTGTGGGGTTTTCCTCATTCAAAAGGCAGCACAGTGGTCCAGCAGTTAGTGTTGTCACCTCACAGCAAGAGGTTCTCCAGTTTGATTATCTGCTGGGGTGCCTTCTCTGCAGAGTCTGCATGTCCTACCTCCATTCATGTGAGTTTCCTCCTGGTGCTCTTGTTTCCTCCCACATTCCAAAGACATGCATCTGGAGTGTTTCTCCCAAGTCTCCACTGAAAATAGGCTCTGTCCTAGTCAGACTTTCCCAGTAAACAAATGTTAAATAAATAATAAATAACATGCTGCTGGAAGTATTCCTTCTATCTGCCCCTGACGTCCTCTGGACTGATAAGCAGGTTGTTGCCAGCATCCCTTATGAAGGGCCTCTGACTATCTTCTTTATTTTTCTGTATTTGCCTTTCAACCTGATATAGTTTCTCTGTGTAGCCTACTGTGTCATTTTCCAGAAGCTGGTAGAGTGCCTCTGATGTCCTGTTCTTTGTTATTGCAACTCCTTTCCTAGCCTCCTTGTTAGCCAACTAGTATTCCTTTCTAGCCTGGTCATTCTTTTCTATCTCTCACTTTTTCCTGCACTCCTTCTTTCTTTTGATGACTTCCTGGACTTCTGCATTCCAGCACCAGCTTTCCTTATGTACTTTATTTCCATGCCTGGCTCAGCCACATATCTGTTCTGCATTCCTCGCACATGCTGTTTTGAGGCACTGCCATTCATCTTCAACTCCACCTATTTCCTCCTCTACTTGGGGTGCTAGAGCCCTGAATAATTCCTTGAGCTGTTGTGCTTTATTTCCAATCAACTTCCAGGTCTTCAGCCTGGTCTACGTTGACGTTAGAGCCTTCTCTGATCACTGCTTGCAGCTGATTTTGGCCACCAGTGGTTTATGCTGTGGGCTGACTGTTTCACTGGGGATGACTTTGCAATCACTGATTCTAACCCAGTGCCCTTTTCTTACTAGGAGGAAGTCTACCTGAGTTGCATGTTGGCCACTCTTGTATACGATCTTGTGAGTTTCTCTTTCTGAATAATTTGTCGGCTACTATCATGCCATTTGCCAGACAGAAGTCTAGAATGGCCTCTCCTTCTTTATTCCTGTTTCTCCACCCCATATAGATATAGGTAGTCCTCATATCTTATTCTTTTTGTCCCAATATGTGCACTCTGGACACCTATTATCAACACCAATTTATGCTGTCCTGCTTTGTCTTGTAGATCCTGCAGCTGCTGTCTGAATGTTCTCTTCTCCTCACTATCACAACCCAGCTGTGGGGCATAGGGTGAAATTATTAATACTGTCTTATCATTAGACTGCAGTCTGATTGCCACTAATTCTGATTACATCCCTCACTGCCTTCCGAGTTCTCTTGCTCACCACAGTTCACACACCATGAAACTGTAGTTGTTACTATTATTAAATGTTCTTTTTATGAGAATTGAGGGTAAATCAGAACCAGTTCTTCTGGGTGTCTTCCTTTTCACTGCAGGGGATATAATTTGGTGATTGACATAATTTGTTGCTTTAAACATACAGCATTAGGAAAAGACCTCTGGGTCAGGTTCCCCCATAACAAATAGACAAATAAATAAAAAAATAGATAACTGAAGTGATTTTTGTTTAATTTATATAATGTATCTGGTTAACTGTTCTATATTTTATGCTAAAGATGAATTAAAGAAATTAAATGACTACAATATAAACTTGTTTTAGTGCTGCAATGTAATAGTAATATTTAGAAATGTCTATCAGCATGCATTAAACTCTCATTTAACATATAGTTATTTGTACTTATTGAACTGACTCCAATAATCTTGGCAGAAATGATAATGCAGTAATTTCAAATATGCGGTGATATAATTGACTCCAATGTTAATGGGTACTAGCTGCAAAAGGCAGCATAAATAACCAGTAGCAGGAATTACAGCAAAGAGTAAAAGATAATTAGCAGGCTACTGTGTTGCAGAAATAGCTTGAAAACTCTGAAACAAATACTCCAGTTAATCGAGTCAGTCTATGCCTTTCTGAACTGCCTGGCTTCACAAAGATCATGCTAGCAGCAAGTTGAGCAAGGCAGACCAGACTTCCTTATTCCTAGCAGCAGTCTGTAGCTCATCTTTCACATTCTCCAGGCATTTACAGGAAAACAGGGATGTCATTTCTGATAATATTCTAGGTCTACCCCGTGGCTTCCTCTCAGTGGTTTATTCATGGTAAAATTCTCAGTGAAGGTGCTTGGAGCATCTTTGCTATATGCTGAAGATAGAATCCTCCAGTGACATTAAATACCTTCTAAGAAGGTCTGATACAAACTAATAACTGATGCCAGAGCCACATACTAAAACTCAATGCCAAGAAATGCATAATACTTTCCTTGGGAAGACGTCCACCCTAGGAAACTACCGCATTGATAATACACCACTAAAGGTAGACCACTGATCAGACCAGTCATTGAATACAACTCACCCTGTTCGTACAACACCCCCTTTGGTATATAGCTTTGCGTATGTACCAACAAGGTTTAAGTTAGTCACTTTAGGGCATGCAGTCTTAATTTAGTCAAATAAAAGCTATACCTCTTCTCAAGTGTCTCTGTCTGTCTGAATCTCTATTTGTCTGTCTCTATCTCTCTGCCACCTTACCACTCATTTCAGAGATATTGTAAAACGCGACTATAAATGCAAAGTTAGCACATTTATGCTCACGAGTGGTGGGTATCATTTAACTCAGCTGTGTTTCACATAATAGAGTATTATCTTGTTTCCTGACTTAAAAACTAGTGTGGACCCTAACTATATGTAGGACGTTGTCAGACATAAAGCAAAACTTTACATGCACATTAAGCAAATATATTAATATCATGCTGTCTATAGGGCACACTACATACTACCCATACAACTATGAGCTGCAGTAGGACACTGTGATATTAAGACACAAAGCTTGTCTATGTCTGTAATGTTTCACCTTTAAAAGTTAATTGAATTATATCTCAAAGATCCACAGAAAAAGCTACTCAGAACACAATATCCAGACCTCTCTTACTTAATTCCCTGTGCCTGCAACTTGTTTATCTTCAGTCAAAAGCAGGTGCCAGAGGAAAAATCCAGCTGGTTACTTTGCAAATGCTTGAAAGAACTTCAGTTTTTGGGTGATTTTCTTCTCCTCTCTCCATGATCGTACATCTTTTCTACCCAGTGTCCCATGTCCATTGCCAGTTCCATTTCTACTCAGTGTCCCATGTCCATTGCCAGTTCTGTTTCTACCCACTGTCCTCTGTCCATTGCCACTTCTATTTCTACCCAGTGTCCCATGTCCATTGCCAGTTCTATTTCTACCCAGTGTCCTGTGTCCATTGCCAGTTCCATTTCTACTCAGTGTCCCATGTCCATTGCCAGTTCTGTTTATACCCACTGTCCTCCGTCCATTGCCACTTCCATTTCTACCCAGTGTCCCATGTCCATTGCCAGTTCTATTTCTACCCAGTGTGCTGTGTCCATTGCAGTTCTATTTCTACCCAGTGTGCCATGTCCATTGCAGTTCTATTTCTACCCAGTGTCCCATGTCCATTGCCATTTCTATTTCTACACAGTGTGCTGTGTCCATTGTCAGTTCCAACAGCCACCTCCTACCCCCAGACTATCTTTAATAAGACTTGGATCACTGCAGATCTTAAGGGTGTCCTGGAAGTCTTGGCTATCCACATCTGATCTACCCTAGCACTTCCACCCTCCATCCCATGGTCTCCTTTGTACATCCAAGAGGTGGAAAGGAGATGCCTACAGAGCCATACTCCCCCCATGGCGGTAACACCCATGATCCTTCCCTGCCACTCAGTCAGTCTTCCAAGCTGCTTATCAAATCATGACTGGCTGGACCATAGTGAGGCTTTATCCTTCTACACTACCATAGTGGCTTGAAAGAACTACAGTTTTTTTATGCTTTTCATCATTTTCTGTTGCTTTTCAAGTATTTTTACTTAAACTGTATATAGCTTAATTTGAAAACATTAATATAGGCATTCTTCTTATAGGTTCATAGGTTCATAGGTTGGTACTAAGCTATCAGCCCTAGGGCCTATACAAACCTAGCCATAACAATTCCCTGGCTATTTCTTCCCACACTATTTACTTCCCTGGACCCCTGTCTAGCAGGGCGACTGACTTGATCCCCAGGGTGAATTTCCTTCCTCCCATCCAATCATCAAGGTTCCTTTTGAAAGGGACCAAAGAGGCACTCTGCTTGACATGTATGGGCAATCTAGTCCAGAGTCTGGAGAGTCTCTGGGTCAGGAACCTATCCCTCCAGCATGTTTTGTTTATTGTGATGACAAGGTTTAGATCCCTGGAGCGTGTGGCTCTGAGGGATTGGGATTTATTTAAGTGTAGCATGTCCAACAGCTGTGGGTTTGACATGGCCTTGTATGTTAAGCTAAGATCGCCTCTGAGTAGACGATATGCGACAGAGTATAGCTGGAGTTTTTTAAGGCGGTCAGCGTAGGGCATCTGCTTTAGGCTTGTGATTCTTTTAGTGAGGTATTTCTGCGGCCTTTCCAGCTGTTGCAGATGTCTTGAGAGGTACATACCAAATGGGGCGTTGTATTCTATAATGGGTCTAATGAGGGATGAGTACAGTGGGACAATGACCTCCTTTTTTCTGGATGAAAAGCCCTTAGTGATGAGGTGTGCCACATGGAAGGATTTCCTGACTGTTGTGGCGATGTGGTTATCGAAGGTGAGACCACTGTCCACCTGTGTCCCTAAGTCTCTTATCACACTTTCGGTGTTTATTGTACTGCTACCTATATGGTAATTCACGGATGCATGTTTTTTCCTAAAGGGGATAACTATACATTTCTTGGCATTGAGCTTGAGCCCATGGCTTTGGCACCAAGCATCTGTTTCTGTAAGGCCCTTTTGTAGAGTATCCACATCACTTGGGGATTCAATAATGGCTCCCAGTTTGCAGTCATCTGTGAACTGTGTTATCCAGAGTCCCTTAGTGCTGGCCTGTACTTCAGAGAAGTAGATGCCAAACAAGAGCGGTCCCAGGACTGAACCCTGAGGTACTCCACTTGTCACTTGTCTGGAGCTGGCTTTGGAGTCGGCTACTTTTACAGTGTGAGTTCTATCAGTAAGCCAGTTAGCAACCCATTGGGTGACGTAGGGATTAATGCCCAGCTTAGTAAGTTTATCTATGATTCTAGAGTGGGGGGTGGTGTCAAAGGCCTTGGCAAGGTCTAGATAGGCTGTGTGGACCACCTTACCCTTGTCCATGGCTCTGGAGACTGATTCGAAGAAGTCAATCAGGTTCAGGAGACAAGATCAGCCCTTCACGAACCCAAACTGGGTGGGGTCCAGTGTTTGAAGGTTGCCAATGTCTTTGTTTATAAGTTCCATGATAATACGCTCCATGGCCTTGCAGATACGGCTTGTTAGACTGATGGGATGGTGGTTTCCGGGATCCAAGGTGGATCCCCCCTTGTGGAGTGGGATGACTGTAGCTCTGTGCCACTCAGTGGGCACGAAACCTGAGGCAAGGCTATGATTAAACATGACACTTAGGTGAGGTGCCAGTTCATATTGTAGTTCATGTAGTACACAGCCTGGGATGTCATCTTGTCCCATGGATGTTGAATTCTTAGCTTTGGAGAGTGCATTTTTTACCTGTGTGGCTGTTATTACCGGAATTTAGCAATCTTCCAGTATTGAGATGGGCCATTTAGGGGGTGAGAGGGGGGTGAAGTTGGCATTGAATCGATCTGCCAGGATATTGGCAATATCCTTGGGATCAGTATATTTAATGCCATTCTGTTTTAGCTCAGAGCAGATCTGAGCATTGCCATTTAGATTCTTGACATAGTTATAGAATGCCTTGTGGTTGTCTTTGGAATCTTTGGCAATTTTATTTTCGTAACTAGCTTTGGAGGATTTTATGAGGGATCTCAGTTTCTTACTGAGGCTGGTAAGGAAGTTTTTTGCATCCTGGGATTTTCCTCTTTTCTGCAACAGTTTCTTCCTTTTGTTGTAAAGTTTGTTTATGGCAGGGGACCACCAGATTGGCTTCTTTTTTTTGGATGAGAGCATCTTGGTTCTATTTGGGATGGCACGAGTGGATGTGCTCGTACAGTGCCTTAGTGTAGGATTCAGCAGTTGAACTTTCAGCTCCCGTCTGCATGGGTGTCATGAAGTTTGTCACTTCTGACTTGAGTAGCATGAAGTTGGCTTTGGAGAAGTTTTTTATGGAGGTTTACTTACTGGGGGGTGGGGGTGGAATGTGGATGTTAACGGTGATTAGCTTATGGTCAGACCTGACTAACGAGAGGGTGACCATAGGTGTGGAGCATTGATTTCCCATGTTAGTAGTGACCAGGTTTCGGATACTGGAGCCCCTGGTGGGACTATGGATTAGTTGATCCAGGGCGTTGGAATTTATGAATTCCAAGAACCGTTGGGCAAAGGTGTTGGTACATAAGTAATTTTCCCAGTTAATGGCAGGGTAGTTAAAATCACCCAGTATTAGGGCATTTGGTTCTATCTTAATATTTTCCAGTATGTTTAGAAAGGTGTAGTGAGAATCTTGGGGTATGGTGGGTGATCTGTAGCAAGCTACAATTTGGATTGCAGTCTTACCTAGTGTTAGTTGCACCTGGAGAATTTCAGATGCATTGTGTTGGGCAACTAGCCTGGTGGTGTGAATATCCTTGGTGAATATTGACACTCCTCCACCTTTAGTGTTTCGGTCCTGCTTTGGTGGCCGAAAAGTGTGGTAAGAGTTGTAGCCTGGTATTGCAGGGGTGCTCTCTGGAGCCTTGAACCAGGTCTCAGTTACTGCACAGATATCGATGTTCTCCATTGTTAGGAGTGCCTCGAGAGAGTGCATTTTGAGGTTTAGACTTCTAGCATTGAGTAGCATTACCTTCAGATTTTGCATGCTTGTACCTGTTACGGTGGTGGTTTTGTCCTTTGAACTTTGCCTAAAAAAGGCACTATAGGGGTGGCAAGAGCCTTAGCCAGTAACCTAAATCCCAGGGGCAACAGGTGCAGACCATCTCTAGCAAAGCATCGTGGTCTGTCAATCATGTCGTCCCAGGCAGACAAATACTGGATCCCCTTTGAATGACACCAGAAGCTTAGCCAATTGTTGAAGTCAGTCATTTTGTCCTTATATTGTGGTATCATTCTGGGTGAAGACAGGATGCTACTCAGGGCTAGGGTCATACCTACCTGGGCCACATGATCCGAGAGCTCTTCCATGTCTCTTTTCATGTAGTCCAGGGAGGTATGTCTCAAGTCATTCACTCCAACATGGACAATGACAGAGTCATATTTGTACTTGTTGTGGAGTGACTTGAGTGCATGCGTTATGTGGCAGATCCCGGCACCCGACAGGCAGCTGACTGTAATTTTCTCCTTGTTCAATCTGGTGAGAGGGACATCAGTGTGCCAGACTATAGAGTCACCTATGACTAAAGTGTTAGGTACATTGTCTTGCCTTAGGGGCTGTTGCTGCGTGGCACACAGGTGTTGTGAACTATGTGACACTTTCGTTGTGATTGGTGTTTGTTTGCGTTTCAGCTTTAGAGGTCCTTGTTGCTTGGGCAGGTTACATTTAAGGGCCTCTGTATATGTGGATTTAGTGTTGCTATATGTGGGTGTTAGTGGTGTGGGTTTAGAAGGGCTATGTGTTGCTTGAGGTGTAGTGTGGGTGTTAACCTTCTCCTCTTGACTGTCTAGCACAATCTTGGGTGGAGAGAGCTTTGCTTCCATTTTGGCTATGTAAGTGCATCTCTCACAGGTTGTAGTGTTGAGTGGTAGGAGGAGAGGGTTGTCTGTGTACATGAGGCAATTGCTGCATTGTCCCAGTATGCCCAGATTCACCAGGTGGACAGGAGAAATCACCGGAAGCTGACCCTTGGACATGCCTGGTTTGGTGCTTTTTTTTTTTTTGTAAAGTACAGGAGCTGTTTTCCCTTACCTTAGGAAGGTAATTTGCAATTATAGGCTGTTTAGTGCCTACTATTAATTTCTCCTTATTAACAAGGAGAGTTGACTGCTTGTATCAGTTTAAGGCTTCCTAGTGCTTTCCAGCAGGTATTAGAGAAGGTGCTAGTCAAAGGGATGCTTAAAGGTAAGATGAAAAAAAATGCACACTGCAGTGTGCACTGGAGGAGTTAGACGTGAAAGTAGGTAAGTTAAGTTTTACCTGTTTAAAAAGTTAAGGTTTAGTGGAGAGTTACTATTTTTAAAACAGCAAGATGGGTTGAAAGGGGTGGTCCCTTTTGTATTCTTGTACTATGGAATACAGTAGGATGGCCAATAAATTTAAATAGTTGAAGGGGAGGGTTTTTTGATTTAGTGACTCACACAAGCCAGTGAAAGTAGAGAGGAAATGAGATATATGGTCAGATTAACATAAGAGGCAGGCAACTAGAAAGACAGTGGTATTTAACAAGACAACTGTGACTAGGTGGGAGGGAGGGAAAAAAATTCTGCCTGACTCAGAGGAGAGAGAGAGCTGTGGTCTCTTTTGAAGTTTTAATATGCTGTTAAAGCAGAATGCAAGTAAAACACAAGGTAAAGAAAACAAACTACAGTATTTAAAATATACAAAATACAAAAAAAAAGCAAACTAACCTTTCCTTCACAGCAAAGTGTAGCAGAGTCTGGATGAGCCTTTCTGGTAACTCAGAGGTAGTTACTATTATCTTTCAATTCCACATATGATATGACCAATACACACATCAAACCAGTGATTAATAATCACAATATTATAATAATTAGTCTTTCCAGCCTTTCTTGTCATGCCGCAGTGTAAACCCTGGATACACTGTAACTAACAAAAAATACATTCTTAATCTTAACATCAGCGTCATATTCAATTGACATTGCTAAAACACCCCCAGCCTCCCTTTAAAATCTAAGCTAGAACAATGTTACAATAAGATTACAAGTTTCACAGTTAATAAACTTCATCAAACCTATCAACTTTCTGCACTGTGAGCACTTAACTGGCTAGATCTATCTTATCATCTGACATATACTCAGTTTCTCTTAACAAATAAAATAATGCATAATCCTGGCTTCCCAGTTATCAGTTCCATTCTCTACTATTATCTCCCAAACTGCTTTCTTTGATCAATTGATAAAAAATCCTTGCCATTTAAAAACTACAAAAATCTACTGGACTCAGTCTGTACTTTAGCTGCATGCCCAAAACCTGATATGCAATCCCTACACCTAACCTCCATTTCTGAAAATCATTATTAAAAGAATTCCTGTCCAATGCCTGGGTTTGCTTTTGCTCCATACCAGGTTAATATTATAATTAACGTATTGTATAATACCTCCATATCCTTAATTTCTCATCCTACCCATCTTATCTCCCCTTATAACTACAAATACTGTAACATCTTTTACCTCGCTTTTTTCCTCTCTTCTGCTTTCATCATAAACCTTTATATTCAATAATTTTATCTTACCTTTCATCTTTCTACCCTATATTTTCCTACTGCTATTTCCTGCTCCAAAATACTACCCACCTTCTTATTATGTTATTTTTTTCTTACAGTTATCATGTGCATGCATTAATGCACACATATATGCTTGCTGTTAAATCTATTAATGTATTATTAAAACAAATAGTAAAAAATGACAAATATCTCCTGTTGCACCATGCATTAGGTATTGGACTGGAGTGCAAATGGGCCTGGTTCAAGTACAGGGTATGGAAACTTTTCTTTTACTTGTGTTGTGGCGTGTGAGCCAAGTACTCTGATCTGTAGTCCATAACCTTACCCAGGTAGGGGTTCTATTCTCACTGCAGTCAAATGTGTTTTTATGTGTGTGAGCTGTTTGTGGCTGTTACACACTCAGGCACTGTTATGACTGTCATAATCCATGTTGGTGTGAATGACATTGAGACGTACCTCACTGGACTATATAAAAAGAGATATAACTGAGCTCTCGGATTATGTGTCTCAGGCAAGTGTGTCCCTAGCTTCAAGTAGCATTTTACCTTTGCCTAAGATGATATCTCAATACAAACAAAAAATTATTGACTTCAACAATTGGCTTAGTTTCTGGTGTCATTCAAAGGGGATCCAACATCTGCCAGCCTGGGATGACATGGTCGACAGACCTCAATGCTTTACCAGAGATGATCTTCATCTATCACTCCTAGAATTTTGGTTACTGGCTAAGGCTCTTGCCATCCCCATAGTGCCTTTTTAGGCAATGTCACAAGAACAAAATTCCCAATGTAAAAATACCCTTTAAAAACAACCTCCAGGTTATGCTGCTAAACAATAGGAGTTTAAATCGGAAACTACACTCACTAGAAGCATTCCTCACCCTGGAAGATGCTAACATTTGTGCAGTCACTGAGACCTGGTTTAAGCCTGTGGAGAGCACCCCAGATATACCAGGTTACACTTTCTTCCACACATTCAGATCACAAACTGAAGGTTTGAGAAATAAAGGAGGTGGTGTATTAATATTCATCAAAGATAAATATACCTCTAGATTGGTTAAACAGAATGATTTGCTTGAATTACTTCAGGTGCAATTGACTGTAGGTAAGACCCCTCTTCAAGTCATTACCATAGGTTCATAGGTTCATAGGTTCATAGGTTCATAGGTTGGTACTAGGCTATCAGCCCTAGGGCCTATACAAGCCTAGCCATAACAATTCCCTGGCTATTTCTTCCCACATTATTTACTTTCCTGGACCCCTGTCTAGCAGGGCGACTGACGTGATCCCTGGGGTGAATTTCCTTTCTCCCATCCAGTCGTCAAGGTTCCTTTTGAAGAGGTCCAAAGAGGCACTCTGCTTGATATGTATGGGCAATCTATTCCAGAGTCCGGGGAGTCTCTGGGTCAGGAACCTATCCCTCCAACATGTTTTGTTTATTGTGATGACAAGGTTTAGATCCCTGGAGCGTGTAGCTCTGACGGATTGGGATTTCTTTAAGTGTAGCATGTCCAACAGCTCTGGGTTTGACATGGCCTTGTATGTTAAGCAGAGATTGCCTCTGAGTAGACGATATGCGACAGAGTATAGCTGGAGTTTTTTAAGGCGGTCAGCGTAGGGCATCTGCTTTAGGCCTGTGATTCTTTTAGTGAGGTATTTCTGAGGCCTTTCCAGTTGTTGCAGATGTCTTGAGAGGTACATACCAAATGGGGCGTTGTATTCTATAATGGGTCTAATGAGGGATGAGTACAGTGGGACAATGACCTCCTTTTTCTGGATGAAAAGCCCTTCGTGATGAGGTGTGCCACATAGAAGGATTTCCTGACTGTTGTGGCGATGTGGTTATCGAAGGTGAGACCACTGTCCACCTGTGTCCCTAAGTCTCTTATTACACTTTCTGTGTTTAGTGTACTGCCACCTATATGGTAATTCATGGATACATGTTTTTCCCAAAGGGATAACAATACATTTCTTGGCATTGAGCTTGAGCCCATGGCTCTGGCACCAAGCATCTGTTTCTGTAAGGCCCTTTTGTAGAGTATCCACATCATTTGGGGATTCAATAATGGCTCCCAGTTTGCAGTCATCTGCAAACTTTGTTAGCCAGAGTCCCTTAGTGTTGACCTGTACTTCAGAGAAGTAGATGCCAAACAAGAGCGGCCCCAGGACTGAACCCTGAGGTACTCCACTTGTCACTTGTCTGGAGCTGGATTTGGAGTCAGCTACTTTTATAGTGTGGGTTCTATCAGTAAGCCATTTAGCAACCCATTGGGTGACATAGGGATTAATGCCCAACTTAGTAAGTTTATCTATGATTCCAGAGTGGGGGATGGTGTCAAAGGCCTTGGCAAGGTCTAGATAGGCTGTGTGGACCACCTTACCCTTGTCCATGGCTCTGGAGACTGATTCAAAGAAGTTAATCAGGTTCAGGAGACAAGATCGGCCCTTCACAAACCCAAACTGGGTGGGGTCCAGTGTTTGAAGGTTGCCAATGTCTTTGTTTATAAGTTCCATGATAATACGCTCCATGGCCTTGCAGATAAGGCTTGTCAGACTGATGGGACGGTAGTTTCCGGGATCCAAGGTGGATCCCCACTTGTGGATTGGGATAACTGTAGCTCTGCGCCACTCAGTGGGCACGAAACCTGTGGTGAGGCTATGATTAAACATGACACTTAGGTGAGGTGCCAGTTCATATTGTAGTTCATGTAGTACACAGCCCGGGATGTCATCTGGTCCCATGGATGCTGTATTCTTGGCTTTAGAGAGTGCGTTTTGTACCTGTGTGGCCGTTATTACTGGAATTTGGCAATCTTCCGGTATTGAGATGGGCCATTTAGGGGGTGAGAGGGGGTGAAGTTGGCACTGAATCGATCTGCCAGGATATTGGCAATATCCTTTGGATCAGTATATTTAATGCCATTCTGTTTTAGCTCAGAGCAGATCTGAGCATTGCCATTTAGATTTTTGACATAGTTATAGAATGCTTTGTGGTTGTCTTTGGAATCTTTGGCAATTTTATTTTCGTAACTAGCTTTGGAGGATTTTATGAGGCATCTCAGTTTCTTACTGAGGCTAGTAAGGGAGTTTTTTGCATCCTGGGATTTTCCTCTTTTCTGCAAAAGTTTCTTCCTTTTGTTGTAAAGTTTGTTTATGGCAGGGGACCACCAGATTGGCTTCCTTGTTTTGCATGAGAGCATTTTGGTTCTATTTGGGATGGCACGATTCATGCATGAGTGGATGTGCTCGTACAGTGCCTTAGTGTAGGATTCAGGAGTTTCAGTTCCCGTCTGCATGGGTGTCATGAAGTTTGTCACTTCTGACTTGAGTAGCATGAAGTTGGCTTTGGAGAAGTTTTTTATGGTGGTTTCTTTACTGGGGGTGGGGTGGGATGTGGATGTTAAGGGTGATTAGCTTATGGTCAGACCTGACTAACGAGGGGGTGACCATAGGTATGGAGCATTGATTTCCCATGTTGGTAATGACCAGGTCTAGGATATTGGAGCCCCTGGTAGGACTATGGATTAGTTGATCCAGGGCATTGGAATTTATGAATTCCAAGAACCGCGCAAAGGTGTTGGGACATGAGTAGTTTTCCCAGTTAATGGCAGGGTAGTTAAAATCACCCAGTATTAGGGTGTTTGGTTCTATCTTAATATTTTCCAGTATGTTTAGAAAGGTGTAGTGAGAATCTTGGGGTATGGTGGGGGATCTGTAGCAAGCTACAATTTGGATTGCAGTCTTACCTAGTGTTAGTTGCACTTGGAGAATTTCAGACACATTGTGTTGGCCAACTAGCCTGGTGGTGTGAATATCCTTGGTGAATATTGACACTCCTCCACCTTTAGTGTTTTGGTCCTGGTTTGGTGGCGAAAAGTGTGGTAAGAGTTGTAGCCTGGTATTGCAGGGTGCTCTCTGGAGCCTTGAACCAGGTCTCAGTTACTGCACAGATATCGATGTTCTCCATTTTTAGGAGTGCCTCGAGAGAGTGCATTTTGAGGTTTAGACTTCTAGCATTGAGTAGCATTACCTTCAGATTTTGCATGCTTGTACCTGTTACGGTGGTGGTTTTGTCCTTTGAAGTTTGCCTAAAAAGGCACTATAGGGTGGCAAGAGCCTTAGCCAGTAACCTGAATCCCAGGCCGACAGGTGCAGACCATCTCTGGCAAAGCATCATGGTCTGTCAATCATGTCATCCCAGGCAGACAGATACTGGATCCCCTTTGAATGACACCATAAGCTTAGCCAATTGTTGAAGTCAATCATTTTATCCTTATATTGTGGTATCATTCTGGGCGAAGGCAGGATGCTACTCAGGGCTAGGGTCATACCTGCCTGGGCCACATGATCCGAGAGCTCTTCCATGTCTCTTTTCATGTAGTCCAGGGAGGTACGTCTCAAGTCATTCACTCCAACATGGACAATGACAGAGTCATATTTGTACTTGTTGTGGAGTGACTTGAGTGCATGCGTTATGTGGCGGATCCTGGCACCCAACAGGCATCTGACTGTAATTTTCTCCTTATTCAACCTGGTGAGAGGGACATCAGTGTGCCGGACTATAGAGTCACCTATGACTAAAGTGTTAGGTACATTGTCTTGCCTTAGGGGCTGTTGCTGGGTGGCACACTGGTGTTGTGAACTATGTGACACATTGGTTGTGATTGGTGTTTGTTTGCGTTTCAGCTTCAGAGGTCTTTGTTGCTTGGGCAGGTTACAGTTAAGGGCCTCTGCATATGTGGATTTAGTGTTGCTATATGTGGGTGTTGGTGGTGTGGGTTTAGAAGGGCTATGTGTTGCTTGAGGTGTAGTGTGGGTGTTAACCTTCTCCTCTTGACTGTTTAGCACAATCTTGGGTGGAGAGAGCTTTGCTTCCATTTTGGCTATGTAAGTGCATCTCTCACAGGTTGTAGTGTTGGGTGGTAGGAGGAGAGGGTTGTCTGTGTACATGAGGCAATTGCTGCATTGCCCCAGTATGCCCAGATTCACCAGGTGGACAGGAGAAATCACCGAAGCTGACCCTTGGACATGCCTGGTTTGGGGCTTTTTTCTTTGTAAAGTATAGGAGCTGTTTTCTTAGCAAGGTACTTTGCAATTATAGGCTGTTTAGTGCCTACTATTAATTTCTCCTTGTTAACAAGGAGAGTTCAGTATTTGTATGAGTTTAAGGCTTCCTAGTGCTTTCCAGCAGGTATTAGAGAAAGTGCTAATCACAGGGATGCTTAAAGGTAAGATTGAAAAGAATGCACTCTGCAGTGTGCACTAGAGAAGTTAGATGTGAAAGTAGGTAACTTGAGTTTTACCTGTTTAAAAAGTTAAGGTTTAGTGGAGAGTTACTATTTTTAAAACAGCAAGATGGATTGAAAGGGGTGGGCACTTTTGTATTTTGGTACTATGAAATACTGTAGGATGGCCAATAAATTTAAATAATTGAAGGGGTGGGATTTCAAAAATGATGAAAGGCATACTCAATGGTGATGCTAATTCCTGTTTTAACCCATGTAAAACAGGCTGCTGGCTGACAGGTTCAGTGAAGACTTCACTCTTCTGTCCCTGTCCCCAAAGCATCCCAAACACCTGTCCCCCATCTACTATCTACAAGCAGCAGGTTTAAATGCCCTCTTCAAGGCCAAAAACACAGCCTGTATGGGAGCAGACAACATCCTGGGACATGTTCTACATGGGTTAAAACAGGAATTAGCATCACCATTGAGTATGCCTTTCAATTACAGCCTAAGCACTGGCTTTCTCCCAGTGGAATGGAAAACAGCTACCGTCAACCCTTTGCACAATAAGGGTGCATCCACAGACCCCAGAAACTCTATACCCATTAGCCTGACCAGCCTTATCTGTAATCAGTCAGTCTATTTAGAACTACTTGAGTCAATCAAGATACAACCAGACACCCTGGTTTTGGGTGATTTTAATTACTCGTCCATAGAATGGGTACATTACGCGTGTTCTAACTCACTTTATCCAAAGGTTCCTGGACTTTGTTAACTCCAATGCACTGAACCAGCTGTTTGACACACCTACAAGGGGCTCAAATATCCTGGACCTGGTACTCACCAACATGGAAGACCGCTGCACCACCCCCAGTGTATGGCCATCCCTGGTGAGATCTGACCACAAATCAGTCTCAGTAGAAGTAACTATAACTCAAGACCCCCCCCCCCCAGCAACAACTATTCTAAAAAACTTCATCAAGGCCAATTACAACTTGTTACATGACGGCAGAAATAGCTTCATAGCCCTTCCCCCCCACTGATGGAATAGACACCGATGCTTTATACAAGCACCTGAACAATTGTATTGACTCTGTCATACCTGAAAGAACCAAGACAACATCTCCAAGGAAAAACAAACTTGCCTGGTGGACAACTGCCATTAATAGGCTATGCAATAAGAGAAAGAAATTGCTGTCTAAGAGCAGGAAGGAAAGGTATCTAAACTGGAAACACTCCCTCCTCAACTAAAACAATAAGGCTCCTAGTGAAATCCTCCATAGCTAACTATGAATTCAAATTAGGTTCCATAACTAAGGATAACCACAAGGCATTCTTTAGTTACATCCATAACCTCGAAGGTAAGGCCCAGATTTGTGCTGAATTTATAGTTAATGGTACTACATATATAGAACCTGGGGATATAGCAAACCTGCTGGCTGACAGGTTCAGTGAAGACTTCACTCTTCTGTCCCTGTCCCCAAAGCATCCCAAACACCTGTCCCCCATCTACTATCTACAAGCAGCAGGTTTAAATGCCCTCTTCAAGGCCAAAAACACAGCCTGTATGGGAGCAGACAACATCCTGGGACATGTTCTACATGGGTTAAAACAGGAATTAGCATCACCATTGAGTATGCCTTTCAATTACAGCCTAAGCACTGGCTTTCTCCCAGTGGAATGGAAAACAGCTACCGTCAACCCTTTGCACAATAAGGGTGCATCCACAGACCCCAGAAACTCTATACCCATTAGCCTGACCAGCCTTATCTGTAAGGCCTATGCAATGAATCATCATGGACCTTATACCAACATTATATATTAGCCATTTCGAAGGAGGGATGGACCTTCTTGAAACTGATTACAGGTATAGCTCTGCAATTTTGGGACTCCACACATATCTACTGACCTCATGAGATCCAAATGTAGTGAAAGATTTGAAACATGAGGAGAATAAATCTAAGATGACTTCTTTGCTTAATTTAGCAGTAGCATATCACCATCAAGCAGGAATGGAAATGAAACCAGAAGTAGATAAAAACCAGGCAGCAACTGAATGTGCCAAAAAACAAAAGAAAAAATATAAGGTGACGGACCAGATGACAAGGCAAGAAATGTGGAAAAAACATAAATATAGTTGCAAGTATGGAAAACTTCTGAAAGAAACTCATGTTGATCAGGAAGGAATACAGGAATAGTTAAGGAGAGGCGAATTCAAACCAAGAAATGAAAGGTTAATATTGGCAGCCCAAGATAGTGGGCTACATACACGCTGGTTTACAAAGTCTATTGAACATGTAGGAGAAACAGACAAATGTAGGTTTTGTAAAACTGAATTGGAAATAGTCACATACCTTGTTGCTGGTTGTGACACACTAATGGCAGAAGGACTGTATACTGAAAGGCATAATAATGTGGCGAGACTGCTGCACTGGGGATTGTACAAACATTATGGTACTGAAGTGGCTGAAAAACACTGGAAACATGAGCCACAAAGCATCATAGAAAATAAAGTTTATATCGCATGGGATCACCCATTACCAACAGTCCAAAAGATAGATGCTAGAAAACTGGATATAGTGGTCCAAGAAAAGAAGACAAAAGTAGCACTGATCATTGAAATTGCCACACCCAGTGACTACAGTGTCTTGTGTACAGAGAGAGTCATAAAATATCACGATCTGCAGGCAGAAATGAGAGCAATGTGGAAGAAAGATACCCAGACAGTTCCAATAGTAGTAGCAGCAACGGGTCTTATAAAAAATAATTTACAGTTGTATTTAGATATGTTACCAATACATGTAACGCCATACAAACTGCAGAAGGAGTCATTACTGGGCACATTGCGGGTGCTGCAAAGAGCACTATTAGCTGACATCAAAGATTGAAACAATACTAATTTCATGAACTTTTATCATACTTTGACTTAGGAATGGGGTCCATTCCCGTCATGGTATTAGAAACCCAAAAGACCTGGAGAAATTAAAAAAGGGAGAGACCTTATTAACAAAGATATAGGAGATTTCCCAATGCTTGACCCCACCCAGTTTGGCTTTGTCAAGGGGAGGTCATGCCTGATAAACTTGGTGGACTTCTTCAAGCCAGTCATCAAAGCCCTAGATGAGGGAAAATCTGTGCATATGGCCTACCTAGACTTAGCCAAGGCCTTTGACACAATTCCCCACTCAGGCATCATTGTTAAACTCACCCAGCTGGATATCAACCCATATATTTTCAGGTGGGTTACAAACTGTCTCACTGAACCCATATGGTCAAAATAGGGGCCTCCACCTCCTCCAGTAGACCCATAACCAGTGGTGTTCCACAGGGATCGGTTCTGGGACCCCCTACTTTTCAGAATGTACTTCTCTGAAGTGCAGACTAAAACTAAAGGACTGTGGCTGACAAAGGTTGCTGATGACTGCAAATTGGGAGTGATCATTGAAACTCCTAGTGATGTCAACATCCTGCAAGAAGGACTTACGCAGACTAATGACTGGTTACTAAAGTCATGGTCTTAAACGTAAGGCAAAAAAATATGGTATCCACCCCTTCGGCAAGGGTGATGTTCCTGCAAACTACCACATCAATAGCAATACCTTAAGCACAGTCAGTGGTAAGAGATCTAGGCACACAGGTTGACAGCAACCTTAACTTTGATCACCATGTCTCCACAGTGGAAAGAAGCGCATTTCATATTGCTCATCTCATAAGTAAGGGCATTGCCTCCAGAAAAAAAGAGGTTATTTCCCCCTATACTCTTTCCTCATCAGGCCAATAATAGAGTACAATGCTCCCTTTGGTATGTATCTTTCCAAACAGATGCAGCAATTGGTGAGACCACAAAGGTTCCTTATGAAAAAAATTCAGGGTCTTCAAGATTTGTCGTGTGTGGACAGACTGAAATCATTGCCATTTTACTCTGTATCATATAGACTGTTCAGAGGTGACCTGTGCCTTGTATACAAAGCAATCTCTGATCCAGCTTAGAAATGCTGCACATTCATAAGTCAAATGGCAAACAGGTCACTCACTCAAAGGACCTTAACCTGGTATACGACATCAACATAACTTGCTGGAGAGACAGATTTGTCTCACAGAGGTTGCCCCACTTTTGGAACAAGCTTTCTATTCATGTTAAACAAAGCCCCATGTTGGCCTTATTTAAGCACAATTTGGATGACTGGATGGGTAACCGGAAATTCACCCTGGGAGTTCCACCAGTGTCCCTCTTGGACAAGGGCAATAGGTGCTGATTTTAATGTCTGCTTGAACCAGACACCCTTGGGAACATGGGCTGAACTTGGCTAGGCTTGTAAGGACCCTGGAGCTGGTAGCCTAGTAACCTAACCACCTGTGATCCTATGATCCTGCGCATACCTCTCAAATGATCTCATTGTCTGGCTTAAAAGCCCATGTTTCTCACAGTTCCAGACTGAAAGAGTCTGCCAGTTATTCAGTACTGTGAAATTTTTTAAACTGGTATCATGGTAAATAATACTAAGTCATATTAATTCATCATGATAACTTTATATCAGAATAAAGTAATGCATTTTAACTATTGTGTGTTCCAAGTTGAAGATGTTAGCAAGATGTTAGTAAGTGTTCTACGTGTTACCCATTTGTTCCACATTATGACAGGTAATATTCAACATTTTAGAGATGGAATGTTGAAAGTTATGCAGATATGATATGATATATTCATGTTACCTTGTTGTCAATACCTTGTTGCTTAATGTAGATTGTTACTGGATTGGAAATATTAGCATTTTTTAATTTTTTTTCAATCATTAGTAACTAAGATAATGGCATCTCTTTCTGTTCCTGCACACAGTTGGTACTTCAGGCCACCTTACAAGTGATATCTTCCATAGTAATGCAGACCCTCATTTCCTTGGTCACCAGGAAACAATACTGAGCTAACATGTACTCCAAAAAAACCCTTCAACTTCAAACACACACACACATACACACACACACACACACACACACACACACACACACACACACACACACACACACACACACACACACACACACATTGCAAGCACAACAGGGGTGGTACAATAAATATGTATGAATAGGTTAGTGGTTTAAATAATCCACATAGCAATGTATTCCACTTTGTGTTACACAGCATGCATCTCAACTACTTTCAACAGCAGCATCATAAGCATGAGAGAATGTTCATTTGACTGAAATGCTCCCCATGTGAATGCATAATATTCTGAATATATATATATATATATATATATATATATATATATATATATATATATATATATATATATATATTGTTGCACTTAGCAGACTGGAACTCCAAAGCAAACTGACTGCCACACAGGTGCACCAAAAACAAATACAACAAAAAATCCGCATGATATGCATTTTGGTATTTGACAAAAAGAGTCACAAACATGCTGACTCTCCATCTGGAGTAAGTCTCCATGATCCCAACTGTCTGGCCAATGAAGAACAAATGGCCATAGGAATGCATTCAAGCTCATTTCCCAACAATTACAAAGCAGCTCCCCAGACAGTCAGCAACAAAATGCAAGTTACATTCTACTTCCCTGACATAAAGGCAAACCTACTGTACAGGTGGCATGCATATATACCATAACTGTAAGTGAGAGGTGGAGTGAACAGTTGTCCAGAGTAAAGTTTTTCAGCATACTGATAATAACAACAGCAGTACAACCATCTCCAACACATCAGAATGGTAGAAAAGGTGGGCATGATGAGGCTTTGGCCACAGCTGCCAAGCTATGTGGGGTAATGCAAAAAAAATCTATTTATGCTTGTCATTCATTATGTTGACAATACAAATTAATGATGCATACGTGACAAAATCTGAGCAACAGCACAAATGTGTGATTGCATTTGCATGAATCACATTTTATTGAATTCAAGCTTTATACAGTGTAGGTATGTAGTAGTGCACTGGAAAGGGAATGTTTGGCTGAAAAGGTGGTGCTTGTGAGAATGTGCTAGATTCTCTTACAATGGAGAGTGCTTATGTGCGAGTGTTCATGGGTTAGTGTTAGACTTAGGGTTAAGTTAGAGGATAAATGTAGTGCTATGCCTGTTTGGTGTTGTGTGAGTTCCATGTCCTTTTGTCTTTATTGGTGGTACAGTTAGGGAAAGTGTTTTTAGTAACGTAGATTAGGGTTAGGATTAGCACATATGAATATGGTGGTGCAGGGGGACACCCTACTCCTGCCACAATATATTTAGCTACTAAACCGACTCTGACATCTCACAACTGTAAAAAAGAGAAACTTCCTTAACCCCATACCTTACTGAACTTTCTCTCTCTCTCACTTTCTATGTATTTTACATACACACACATGCGCGTACGCGCGCGCGCACACACACACACACACACACACACACACACACACACACACACACACGAAATGGGAATTGATCAAACAAGTCAATGATTCCCATTTTGATGAACAATTTATTCAACAGGCTTTATGGTAACTGTGATGCCCCTGCACTGGCCCAGTAATCAAGGAGCCTCAGTCCTCACCACTAGCACCAGTGAGGGATTTGCACATTAGGAGGATGACAAGTGCACACACAGTAAAGTACAATTTCCTTTAAGAGCACACAGAGATTGCAGTCAATCTGGAGCTGGTTTCTCTCTGTTTCTCCAGATCCCATATAAGACTCCGCACTGGCACAGCTATAGGGTTAAGATCTCAGCCGAGTGGTCAAGCCAAAACCTCCAGCACCCTCTCTGTCCAACCAGTGCTTCATGTCCCTGCCCAAGTAGCTGACATACACACACACACACACACACACACACACACACACACACACACACACACACACACACGCACCACAATCAAACACACACACACACACACGCACACACACACACACTCTCTGAGATTTGATTTATATACAAACACACAGACACTCCTGGGGAAGGCTGGCATAGGTTTAGCTATGCCCCCTTCTGCCTAGACTATAAGGTAGTTATCTCTGCCACCAATTACTACTTATCAGCTACTATGAAGGCCCTTGCCAAAGGGTGCCCAGTCTTACTGTGTAATGTTACTGTTATCCAAATGGTAAGTGTGACCAACAGCAAGGCTATTGTAGTGGCCTATTCAGTATAACCAAATATATATGCAAGTACTATAAGAGCTTAAATATCTTTAAGCAAACCAGCCACAATTAAAATGTTTAAATATATTTAATAATAAATAATAAAAGAACAAGACAATATTCAATCACTCAGCACAGTGACTACAGAGTTCAGAATCACAGGAAATATTTTAAAGCAACATTCAGGACAGTCTCAAATAAATACAGAAAACATCTAAACTAATCCTGCTATATTCCTATCGATCTCTAAGAGAAATATACCTAAATCTCACTTACAGAGCAAGGCAAATACAGATGAGAAGTGCTGAATATGGATATTTTCAGGTCCAAAGACAAATACAAAATGCCCAGACTTTCTTTGAGAGATAGTTCTTAACTTAATAACACATTACTGCTGGGTCAGCTGGATGACATAATTCTTTGTCATCTGCCTTCAGTTCCCAGGCTAACAGAAAGTTAACATTTAGCACCTCTGTGTCAAAAGTACTTACCCCTCAGAAGTTTGCCTAGAACTGGAAGTCGTAAAACAGTTAAACATTTTTACATTTGAAACCTGTAATTATTTCTGTTTCCAGACAATAGAAAGAACTTCTAGCCATAGACATCCTGTCTTCTTGTTGAGATAAACACAATCATAAAACTCTTCACTTATTTTCTCAGAGTTTGCAAGTTAACTCTGTATGTTCCAGCTTCTACTATGAAAACACACACTTGCACAGACATATAGTTTATACACATTTCTGCTCTTTTCCAACAGGGTGCATTGTGGTTACATTATTGAAGCTCAGTACATAACATACAGTTCAACACACACTTCTGCACCAGTAGTTTAATATCCACATAACATATAGTTTTCTTACACAGTGGAGAAAATGGCATATTTCCCAATCCCCACTATACTAAGATCTTATACTGGCAAAGCCAGTAAATTTTGGTCAGCTGATATTCGAACAGCTGAACTGGCTTTACCAGAAGATGATGACTTTCTGTTTCGATGGAAAATTGCGTTCATCTATATAGCTATATATCTATATGTATATATATATATATATATATATATATATATATATATATATATATAATGTATGCACATGTATAGATTACACACACACACACACACACACACACACACACACACACACACACACACTCACATAGAATTATGTGGTATTTGCAGTGATTAAGTTCTGCTGCAGTGTAGCTGCAATTTTTGAATTTTATGAGCTGTATTCATCTCCCCAACACATGTTCAGGCTTGAGGTAATCCCTTCTTGGAAGTCTTGCTGAAAATGGCAATTATTATTTTCTAATCAAAGAGTTACCAGTGGAATGACATGCCTTCACCTAGTCATAGCACAAGGGTAAGTGAAGCATATGATTTGAGTAGAAATCAGCAAGAACTATTAGAAAACGGTATTTTAAAATATGTTTGCTTTGTTAATAAAAGAAGATATTAGGTCAGCATTGGTGATGTTGTCTTATCTACAGCAGTAACACTGTTCCATAAAACTGATATGATTCATAGAGTATGTGGCTTGTATACTGAGACGTTCTTCTTCCATTCCCTTTGTGAATGATAGAGAAGGAAGTTAATAACCGTGTTCCTTGTTTTACCACTAACATGTAACAGAACAATGTGAGCGCACGTAGCTCATTAGGAGTGCAAACCATTTATAGATAGGAGGTTCTGAATTAATTTTCCCCACCCTCTCTACAGAAATGTGCTTTGTCTGCTCATTACCAAGGTGTTCAAAGCTATGTGCTTTTAACAAACAGATTCATGTAGTTCTGAGTTTCTTTCAGCATTTATTTACATATGTTATGACTCTAGACCAATAACTTAACCAAAATAGTGCTCTACGGAAATTGGATTAGAGCTCCTCAATGGGTTACTAAATTGCTTAATTAGTAACTACCTATGAACATTTTTTATTATGCATAATTTTGTATTTTAAACATTTTCATTTTGGTAAACTGATCCAGCTGTGGTGTATCAGTGATCTGCCTTAACTGTATCTTTTAATGAGTTATACCATATGCCTATTCCAACCACTCAACCGCAACACTACTTTTTCATTGTCATCTTGGGGTCTTAGTTTTGTTGTGCTGATTATTTTATCCTCAAGATTGGAACTAACATATCACAGGTATGTCAAGGAAGGATAAAATGTTCACAAAGAAGAAATAGTGAGAAGGAGCAGTTAATTGTGATGAAAAGACTAATTTCTGATTGGTTGGAATCTCAATGTGCCAATGTGTTACCTGAGTGAGTCCTTTTCGTGTGATGTTTCTTTTTTTTTTTTTTTTTTTTTTTTTTTTTTTTTTTTTTAATAAATACTTAAAAAATCAAAACTATGATCACTGAATAATGGTCAACACTGTAAATGGAGAGTGGGTTGTTTCATCACCAGGTAGACAGGTAATAGCTACTTGATAAAGTAACTTTTAAGCACCCGCAAACATAGCTGAACCCCTCATGTTTGAAGGTATTTGGCAGCAACATAACAGTTTATATGGTTTATTTGCAATTCTGAGCAGGTCAAGCAATTTCTACTGGCTGTGACCAGGGAAGGGTACCATCAGTGTTTCAAGAACATTGCATTCTACTAACTCTACAGATCTCCTAAAAATATGTCATTAACATCAAGACATTATTGATCACAAGTTACATACTCTATAGTGGCACAACCTCCAATGAATGCAACTAAAACATTCATAAAAAATGGCATCTTTTTGAGAAGAAAAAAAGCTTGCTTGCTATTCTGTAATCTACAGGCATGTGAGATCTACCCTTGTCTAAGTAGTAGTCTCTTGTACACAGCAATCATGTATCTTACTACTCCACTGACTCTCTCAAAGTTCCCTCTTGTTTGGTGAGTATGCCATTGATTGCAGAGACTTTTTGCAGAATCCTGTATCATGCATTGCTGGATAAGTGCTTTAAAGTGTTGATTTGCACTCTGTCTCGGTCTGTACTAGAGCTTCTGTTACATTTGTGGATTTTTACTGAGTTTTTTTACAGTGAAAACTGCATATAAGGATTATTGCCTTTATTGCTGCAGTTGACTGTTGTGCTGAATCCAGATCTGTCCAGATCTGGATATTTAATCCACATTACTAATGCTGCTTTGATTTTTGTGCATTATTTGTGGTTTTGACTTTTGTACATTATTTGTTGCGTTCTTGCTCTCTGTTCTAACTTTTATTGCCTTGAATTACTGCTACAACTGTTTACTGTTAGCTCTTACACTTATGTTTGGTTTTTAGTTGTAATTTGGTTAGTGTCTGCATTTTCATCCTCCCAGACAGTGGGCTGCCTGAAATGTGTCAGTATTGATCAGTGCACTACCCTGATAAACAAATACAAACAAATAAATAGTCTTTGGTCTACACTGTAGTAGCAGTAGAGGGTAGATAGGTCTGTTCTGAGTTGGGTATCACTGTTGGAGACCTCAACGTGAGAGTTTGCTATTGTTTAGAGGTGTGTTTCTTTTCTTTCTCTGTCTGCATAAAGGCATTGTATTTGTGCAATGCTGCTATCCGCACAGCGTCAGTTAACAGTGCCGTCATGCAGTGGTGTTTAGCAGTGCCACGTATAGATGCAGTCACCTAGAATTACAATTTTCCATATAAAAGTATCCCTTAAATTTTCTAAGTACTTAGTCACACAAAGAGTAAGTAGTTTGCCCATTGAGGAGCACCACCCAACAAGTTTAGTCTACAATAATCTTGATTGTACCCTATACTCTTACACTAACCAGGCTAGCCTGCTCTAATTCTCTCTTGCATCATTTCCTTGTAGAACACATAATTAGGATCTGTAACAATGCATGTGCACTTTCCTACTGTCTCTGTAGCCATCTTGTTGGATCTGGGCATCTTAAGGCAATGTGGCAATTGCCTCATGTCTATTGACAACCACCTAGTTCCTAAACAAACTGGTGTGGGATGTGAAAGAAGTAATTACACCATCCCACTGGAGGCAAGAATCTTGCAGTACAAGCACTCATAATACCAAAAGGACTGTTAGAAATACACACATTATACCCACTGCACACACTATGGACCAGAAACATATACCTATATATGCTGAGACTCTTAAAATGTAATCTTCCTAAACAACAAAAGACCTCACAGATGTTACATTCAAAAAGAAAACTCTCAGCAACCTCAAAAGCAGTTTAACAAAACAACACCTACCACAACACATACTATATATATCTGAAGAAGTCATAGTTAAAAATTGACGAAAGCGCTTAATAAAATTTTACTTTTCCTGGTCGTCCAGTTCGCTTTGTATTTTCTAAGTTTTCCTCCTTTTGATTTACTATATTCATATATATATATATATATATATATATATATATATATATATATATTGTCTGTTATGACTATGCTTCTTGTTAATACAAACTGTTCCAATATTATGTAATTTTTATACTAACTGCTTTTGTGGAGCTTTTCTCCCCAGGCATCCATTGAAAATGGGTTCTTCTTGGCCCAGTAAACAAATGCTAATAAATAAATAAATAAATAAATAAATAGAATAAAATAAAATAAAGTAAATAAATAAATAAAACCATATCTCACAGCATCTCAACTTCTAGGCTCATTAGGCCTACTACCACAAAACCCAATATTTTGTTCATAGGAGACTCTGATGGGAGACACACAGAAGTCCCATTCACCAGCTTAAGTAAAGAGAGAGAGGGTCATGGTCAGCTCCCTATCAGGGCAAGGTTGCATCATGTCATTCATACACTCATGTCATTGAACCACAAGTACCAGTATGACTCAGTCATAGTTCATGTGGGTATAAATGACCTGAGATGTAACTCCCTGGGCTATATGAAGAATTACATAATTAAGCTCTCGAACTATGTGTCACAGACTGCTATGAGCCTAGCATTGAGCAGCATTCTACCTTCTCCAAAGATGGTGCTGTAATATAAACAGAAAACAATCGACTTTAATAAATGCCTTAGATTTTCGTGTTATTCGAAGTGAGTACAATATGTGTCAGCCTGGCTAGCAGACCATGCTGCTTTGCCAGTGATAGTCTGCACCTGTCCACTCTAGGCTTTTGAATATTGGCTAAGACCTTGTTCACACTGACAGTGCCTTTTTTATGCATTGCTAACCTGTTAAACCTTCCAACATAGCAAAACCATCTCCAAAAAAAAATATAAAAGTATTACTCCTCAATGCCATAAATCTAAACAAGAAATTTCATTCCCTGTAAGCTCTCTTCACCCTGGAGAATATAGATGTCTGCACAGTTACTGAGACATGGTTTAAAGCCAAGGAGAGCTCCCCAAATGTGCAGGCTATAATCTTTCACATGTTTAGACCACCTACTACACAAGAATGGACAAAAGGTCATCAACAACAGCCACACCTCATGACTCATCAAACAGTATGACATGCATGAGCTTCTCCAAATGCAAATTACCATAGTCAAAGTCCCATAACATATCCTTGCAAGCTATAGATCCTCTTCTATGAATCAGGAAACCCACAGATCTTGCTTAAATGTTCTGAAGACACCCACCATTCAGTACAACACCATATGCATGGGTAAATTTAACTACCCCGCTATCAACTGGGAGTCATACACAACCACAAAAATGCACATCCAAAGATTCCTAGATTTTAACACAAATACTGTGGAACAGATAGTCTGTACACCCACTTGTGGCACAAACCTCCTCAACATTGACAAACTCTAAAAACAAGCCACCCTGGTAGAATCCTCACATTAATAGGCTATATAACAAAAGAAAAAAAAGAAGTAAAGAAAATCATGGCATAAATTAGGAGGTATAATGCTCACCAGGGTAAAAACTCCCTCATCAATATAAACAAGCAGCTCATGGAGCTAATCAAGTCTAGCAAAGGTAAGTTTGAGGTCAATATAGCCTCCCAAGCATAAAGATAATCAGTTATGTCCTCAACCTCAAAGGCAATATGTAGCAGTGTGCTGTTAATTGTAACTGGAACCAAATATACTGAGCCACAAGATACAGCAAATCTATTGGCCAACAAATTCAGCTCCAGTTTTATCAGCCTCTCCCCAGACACCCTTCAGGAAATACTTTTGATAGTGACCCCACCCAAGACCTCAATGTATTCTTCAAGGCCAAAAACATTGCAACAATGCACCGTGATAATATCCCAGAATGTCTTCTTAATTTGCCCGAAACATGACCTGTCTGGACAACTAAAATCACTATTTTATCATAGCCTCCAGACAGGCTTTGTGCAAATTAAATAAAGGACCATAACTATTATCTCCCTTCAAAAGGGCAGGCCATCTACAGACCTCAGTAACTACAGATCCATATGCCTGACAAGTCTCATATACAAGACCATGGAAAGAATTATCATGGAAATAATAAAAATAGCATTGGAAAACTTCCTTCACCGGATCCAACCCAGCTTGTTTTCATCAAAAGCATGTCATGCCAACTCAGACTTGTGGACTTCTTTGAGAAAGTCACAAAAGTAATGGGCAAGGGAGACAGTACATATTGCCTACCTTGACCTGGCCAAAGCATTAAATACTATACCCCACTCGTGTATTTTTGACAAACTATGTTAATTGCTGCACTGAGGCCATTGTAGCCAGCTTCCTACCCAAGAAGTCAGGATAGAGGAGTCTACCTCAACAAAGTGTCCAGTCACTGGTGGGGTTTCTCAGGGCTTGGTGCTGGGGCTGTTCCTTTCTGGTATCTGTTTCTCTGAGGTCAAGCCCAAAAGTAAAGGCATCTGGCTGATCAAGTGCGCAGATGATTGCAAACTGTGTGCAGTAGTATCATTTTTCAATGACACAAGTATCCTCCAAGAAGGGCTGACACAGGCAAGCAACTGTTGCCAGATCCATGATCAAAAACCTCATTGCTAAGGACTGCATAATAGTATCCATTGGGAAGATGCCTATACCTGGAAACTACCACACTGACAGTACTTCCCTGAAGAATACACCCACTTGTCAGGGATCTGGGAATGCATGTAGACATGAGCCTGCCCTTTGACCATTGTGTCTATAGTGATGAAGAAGTCATTGTAGGTTGCGCAACTTCTAAGTAGGGGTATGGCATCAAGGTCCAAGGATATCATTGTTCTGTTGTACTCTGCCCTCATCAGACCAGTCATTGAGTACAATACCCTCTTCTACATGTACCTGACCAGGCATATGCTACAAATGGTATATTCGGAGAGGTTTCTCACAAAAGGAATATAGAAGGTAAACAACATGTCCTACTCAGACTACCTCAAAGCCCTGTCCCTATACTAAGTATCCTACAGGCTGCTGAGAGGAGATATATACCCAGTTTACAAAACATCCTCTGACCTTTCTCTGATGGACCTGTTGCATGTCCACAAAACAAAGAGCATCACAATTATCTAATCTAGGGACCTAAACATTACCTGCAACATAAACAGAATATGCTAGAGGAACAGGCATGTGTTTCAGAGACCACCACTTCTCTGGAGCATGCTTTCTATCCATGTCAAACAGAGCTTTTCCCTAACCCAGAACTTTAGAAGCCAAGAGGGAAGAAAGTGATAATGAACTGGAAGGATTTGTTTAACAGTATTTTAAAAGGAGGGGAGGCACCAACATCCTCAGAAATAGCTGTGGTGGCTGTAAAGATGATAAAACCCCATTAGATCCACCTTTATATAGACCCATTTTAACCATGATTATAAAGTGTTTATGTCTATGATATCTAAAAGAATGTCAGAAATAATGCCAACCTTGATAGATATGGATCAATGTAGTTTTGTGGGGGAAAGGTAAACATTTGACAATATTAATAGAACAATGATGATCCAGAGAGAAACAATATGAAAGAAAATTCTGCTGTTGGTGGGTCTTGATACAGAGAAAGCATTTGACAGAGTAAGCTGGGATTTTAAGAGTAGAGTAATGGAAACATTTGCATTTCCTAATACAATAGTTAATTAGAATGATATATGAGGGACTGGAGGCAAAGGTCAAAGTGGGAGAGTTTTGATATGTCGTGTCTGAACAGACGAACCGGGCAGGGGCATCCTCTTTCCCATTTGTTATTTGCATTATATTTTGAAACATTAGCAAAGAGTATATGGGACTCAGAAATTCAAAGATTCTAAAATGCAATTAATATGGTGTTCAAGAAAAGTTCGCTTTATTTGAGATGATATTTTGTACCTGATGGAACCAGAAAAGGACTTCTCAGTGTTGTAGAACATTCTGAGACAGTTAATTTTTTTTTTTAGGGGGGGGTATACATTAATGAAGATAAAACAAAAGCTATAGCTATAAACCATGTACCCACACATTGGTTCAGCAATACCCGTATTTATGGGAACATGACAAAATTAAGTATTTAGGAGTATGAGTTAAAAAGAATTCTGTTATAGTAGCTAAAGATATGTGAGAAGAGACTAAAAAGAAAATACAAACAGTGAAAAACTAAAAGCTCTTGTCTATCAATATGAATAGTAAGATACAAACACTAAAAATGTTTAGTCCCTTTAGCTTTATGCACAGCTCAGGCATATTTTATCATTCAGAGGAAACTTTGCGGATAATAATTAATAATAAGTTGAAGGATTTTATCTTGGAGGGGAAGAAGTCAAGTGGGATAAGTTGATCATTCGAATAGAACAAAGACATTTAAGATTAACTGACCTGAAGGGATATTTTAGAGCTACACAGTTAAAGCTCATATACATAACACAAGGAGAAAGCTACAATTTAAAGTGGAAAGGGGTGATGATGATGGAGCAGTTGGATAATTCAAGAGAAAGGAAAGAGTGGGATTTTGGGCACAGATCCTTAAACAGAATAACAGTCATAAAGGATATTATATTCATAAAGTAGCAGAAAGTATGCCAAGAACTAAGCCATCTTAAGAATGGAGGAAGGAGATTCTACTGATAGGGATGATTGCAATTAGGGGTACAGAGAATAGCAAGAGGAAGTTTTAATTTACTTGTGGAAGCTGGCAAAAGGAACCAAGATGTTGGGAACAAATAATTAGAGAAGGAAAGATAATAGAATGGGAAGAGGCCAAGAAGACATTTAGATTGCAGGCTAATGACTGCCTAACAGGGACTGACATTAGAGTATAGACAAAGAAAATGGATAATCCTAAATGAAAGATCTGCTTACTGGTACACATAAGTACTGCATGATAACTATAGGAATCAATCAGAGTAGGTCATAAAAGATTTTGAAGAGAGATTAGCTAAGCAATTCACAAAAGAAACAATGGGAGGATATATTTATGGCTCCCAAATATGCAACATAATCTAGAAGATTTAGGATCTTTGTCTGGAAGTGTTTGCATAGATACTTTTATATTCTAAGCAGACCCCAAAGAATTTTTCCGCAGGTAGATGGCAAATGTTGGAGGTGTAATAGGCAAGAAAGACGTACATTTGTCCATATGTTTTCAAAGTGTAATGAGTAAATCCCTACAGAATAATTTGTCAGGAATACTGGGCAAGCACATTAGTGTAATTAAGGAAATTATTTTTGAGCTAGGATACAAGATCTAAATTGGCTAGACATAGTAAGGCCTTGTTAAATTTAATTCTGGTGGCTGCCAAAAAAAGCAATTGCTAGAAAATGTAAATCAACATCTAAACCATCTATACTTCAAGTAGCAAATATTGTAACAGAGATAAAAGAACAGGAAGTGGGATCTTTAGAAAAGGGTAGGAGTAAATTGATTAGAAAAATGGAAATAGTGGGAACAATACATGCAGAAAAAGTTTTGGAGGAGGAATGAGGTTTAAGAGAAGGCAGGAATTGAACAATTTACACACACAAACACAGTCATACACACCAAGGATATGTAGACAGTAATCCATGCATAAATATTTAAGGGAAAAATAAAACCACAGTTCATATTTTATCTTAACCAAAAGGCTAAGATCACAAATTCACTTGTGACACCATGTTCCACTATTGACACAATGTTATGTGTATGCACAAGAAAATACACACCTAGCAATGCAGTTAAGATAAGAGGTAGAACATGTACATGACTTTCAACTGTCCACATTTTTGCAGAAAGTCCAGATTTTTGCCTCATATTTTGGTCTGCTCCTCATAAAATGTGTGGCTTTCTGGCAACAATCAGTGACTGAATTTACTATATAAAGACAGACATTTAAGTTTCAGACTTTATATCCTTCAGAAAATGCATGCTACAAACTTTTTATTCTATCAGCTTTCTAAGTCTATAACAGCAAAATGTAAAATTTGACCCTGTTTTCGGGCCTTTGTCTCCCCATTAATTTTGACTTTATCGATATTTTTTTATGCTAAGAGGTTAAGACATATGAACATGTATTATGCACTCATGAAAAGTCTTTACCGAGCTGCCAAGTGAGAAGGTCATATTTTAGTCTGATCCCCTTATTGGTATCTTCCACTTATAGACATGGTTACTACTTCACATCTAAACACACACATGAAGCTAATATTATTCAGCACATGGACAACTGCACTTCCTTGGATTTAGACATCAGTCCTGTCACTATAAATACCATCAGAATATCTTTGGCATCATGAAGATCTACATTATGAAAACAGGCCTCATCCTTACTTCCAGTTCCAGAGTAATGTTATTCATCCATGGCAACGCAAAATGTTTTGGTATGATTTTATAATTCAAAACCACAATAAATGTCACCTGGAAAAAGACAATTCCACCAAACTCCTTAGTGTGACTTTAAATAATGAGCTGTAATACATGAGACTAACCATAATGTTTTTTTGTATTTTTTAGACTAACCATAATCTTAATATTCTTTCTAGGTTAGCCACCTTCTTACAGGCTAGGCATGGTAGTCCCCAGTTCATCTTATCTGCAGTCTGCTCTAGTGCATACCTCATGCAGTCTCACTAATCATCAGTCATCTCAATGTACTAAACTCATGCAAACAAACAGAATATAATTTGTTGCAAGCCATCTTATTAGCTGGTTAGATTTGAAACATTTCCTCAGTGATGCACATGTAAGAATGTCATACTTTAATGCTTGCTCCCAAGGAAAAAGCTCTTCCATAACCTCTTTCCTCACATTGTGCTTATAAGTGCACATTACAGGATACAAATTAGTGTGCCAGAATAGCATTCCCAAAACCAGCAATCAGGTGTTATGGAATTTGCCATCCTCAAAAGAGCAAGATGCAAAGTACACTGGGTGAAAACATATTAAGTTTTATGTTGTTAGTACCCAGGAATATATTTCCAATTTTGAAGTGCAGCGATCTCTGAGTTAAGTAGCAGGGGTGTGAAGGTCTGCAAAGCTCCACCTCTAGGAGTGCAGTATAATTGAAGTCTCATTCAAAAGTACTTTAATAATTGTACAGTGAGTTATTCGATTGTTTTTACTCTACAATCACATTTTACTTTTCCACATTTTCAAGAATCATAGTTAAGAGAAATAACTTCCAGTAGACAGCTCTGCCAATTACTTTTGGACATCCTTGTTTGTTTCAGTTACACATGGTTTATTGAACAATGAAACAAATTAGCCCTTCAACTTCACTGTGCAACTGAAAACTCTTGAAAAAGGAGCCAACCATTTATTCATCATTAACTGGATATGTAGTTGCAATGTACAATATTCTTGATGTTCGAATTCCTTCTCTGATCTTCTAATTATCCATGTAGTTTCTTACTAGTTTAAAAAGATTACCCAGCTTCTGATTCAGCTTGGTATAGTAGCCTAGTGAGGTTCTGCCACTGAAATTGTGACATTTTTCTCTGACCTACACAAGATCCTCCTGCCAGCTACAAAGTATGCATTTCTCTCAATTAAATTTCTGTCTAACTCATATGAGTGACAAATAATTCATCTGCTGTGTATAACCTCTTTATCCTTCTGGTTACACACGTGCACACATGTACACACACACACACACACACACACACACACACACACACACACACACACACACACACACACACACACACACATCTTTCTACCGAACATTGATAAATGGGATTGATAAGACACGTGAGTGAGAGCACAAGATAATTAATCAGAACTCTACTGTACCTGCTTCCTCAAGTTGTTATCACTATACTCATGTCATCCAATATACAAAGGAACAATGGGAGGATATTGGTATAGATCCAAAGTATGCAACAAAATCTAGAAGGTTTAGGATTTTGCATGGAAATGTTTGCATAGATATTTTTATAGCCCAAGTATATTTCAGGGATTTTTTTCACAGGTAGACTGCATTTGTTGGAGGTTTGGGCAAATTCAATAAACTGGTAGAGTCTAAGAATTAAAAACTAACACACAAACAGGATGGCTTACTTAATATGCAGTCTTACTGTTTAAGATCTAGTAAGGCTTTTATTTTTCGTGTTTTAGTTTTTAGTAAGACATTTTATTTTCTCAGATTTAAAAATTCTTTACAGGGTACTTTGTCAGAAATGTTGGGTGGTAAATTACTACAACTAAAAAGATGATTACGTTGAGCTGTGCTATAAAAACCTGACTTACTCAGACATAACAAGGCCCTTTCTTAACTTAATGCTATTAGCTGCCAAAAGCAATTACTAGACAATGAAAATCAAAAGCTGGAGCAACCATGACAGTTACTGAATGTTGTGATAGAGATTAAAGAACTGGAGTTGGGATCTTTAGCAAAAGTGTTGAAACACAGTGCATAGAAATAAATAAAATGTATGCAGGAACAATACATGCGGAGTAACGTTCTGGTGGAGGAAGAGGTAATGTTAAGTGGCATAATAATTGTTACGAAATAATCCATATTTGCATAATTCTTGAAAAAGAAGATATATAATTTTCTGTTTGCCTTTTTATAACTGCACGTGTACCCATGTGACTGTGTATTATGTGAAGTTAATAAAAAGCGCTATATACGCTGTCAACAAGCACATGTTTTGCTGCATTATTGTTGTCCATGTCCATGCTCACAATCGATCCCACTTTATCAAGCCATGCCTATTCATTCCTGGAAATTTCACCTGGAGCTCAGGTGACAGCTGTCCAAAGGAGGGGACTGTCATTCAGGCAGCCATAAGGATGCTTTGTGACCTTAATGGTATCCCAGTAATATTTTTAAATAATCTACCCCAATACCTGGGGTGGGGGGTGAGCAAACTGCAACACAATGGTGGCCCAAAATGCCTTGTTTTTCAAGTGCATGTACTCACTATGAAAGCTGCTATCCATTTGTGACGATGAGCCTAATGCCCACCCAAAGACCACCCTCTATATGACTGGCTGTCCTTCAGTGGATAGTGAGAATGTGTATGGCAGGTTACTCCCCTCCCTCACCCTGTGGATGGTCTCACCCATCCTATATCCCAGTGCTGTCAAATGCCAGAGCCACTTGTCAAACTTAGGTTACCCGGGCAGTAGCCAGAGCTTTATCCCTCTTCATCACCAGTGTAGGATGTGTCATCAAGCATATTGCCATTCTACCTACACCATCAGGCATGGTAACAGCCTGCAGCACACAATGTAAACAAAAGTCACAAAAAAACATACATTCCACAGTTAAAATCACAGAAGCAAAATGTGAATAATTTTAAATTACAAGAAATAAGTAAAAAGAAATTCATTACTGCAACCTTGTCAAAAAACATTGTTATTTCAAACATTATCTGAACCTAGAAATTCTAAATCATGTAACACTAAACACTAACGCACATTTAAAGTATAACACATGATATAGCCCTGTATACTACAATATTAGAATATCAAAAGTGAAGACACAAGGCAGAAGAATATAAACGCAATATAAAAAAAAAAATAAATAAAAAGACCATAGATCTGGCTTAGAAAAGCCATACACAGCCCCTTCATAAAAAAATTGCAGTTTCAGTAGCTGGACTATGCAATTACAGTAATTCAGATTAAAAAACACAGATGTAAGCTAAATAAATAGAATGTGCATGGTTGGCTTTCATGATAAATATAATATCTTGTACCTTTGGAGTTGGGAATATTTTCCTGACTTGTGCCTTTTGACACTCATTTACCAACTTGTTCCCAAACCTTTCATTTAAGATATTTAATTCACCACCCACCAGACCAGCATATATTTTGTATAGATAGTGTGAGGAGAGACAGCTCTAGTTTTAAAAAGACTTTAGTTACCCCAGTTTTGGGGAAGCATTTATTAGATGCTTCAGATTTATTTTATTTATTTTATTTTGTTTAATTAATTTCTACCCAGTCTCTAATTGTCCTTTCATTACTTCATTAAGACTACTGATAAAATAGCACAAGGACAGAGTCACTTATGCTTGGCATTTCATGACTTGCTAGATCCATACCATCATATTAAATCATGACACAGCACTAAGATTGACTGCGTTACATTCGTTAATGGCCTTTTAATGAAGAGAGTTCAAATATTCTACTTGATTTTTGTCCCCCTTGACCTTCTTACAGCATTATGATCAGGTGAATGTGGCTTTGCTTCAATAGAACCTGAGTGCCTTTCCTCGTAACTTTTGGCAACTCTTAGTTTTTTCATTTGTTAATTCGTATGATATATACATGCTGTTATGAGTAATGCAATAGAGCTTAATCTCTCTTATTATTCATGGCATGATTGTATCCTTTAAAAGATTTCATAAGAGATGGGGATATTCAATAACCTTGCCACGACAATGATATTTAGCTACAGCTCACCTTTTCTCGGGTAAATATTCTGATTTTATTATCCTTGATGACTGTCTGAAGGCAGTACATTATGACGCAGATGTTTTTTTTTTTTCTGTGTACACTTTACTTGTATGACTGCTGACCATTACCCTCATTGATCTTGAGACCATTTGTTCCACTACTGCTCAAGGAGTCCCTAGCATGGAAGTGTAAAATAAACTGATGGTCAATCATCCAGGCAGCCTCTAATATTGTTCATGCTTTCACTTGTATTGAACAATGTGAATAATGAGGGCATTTCTATTTTAGGTTCTAACCCTATTTGTGATGACTAACATGATTGCCCCATCACCACAGGGACAATGTTCTAATTCCATCTGTGATGACTGATATGATTTCTCCATCATACAGGAACTAGGTTCTAACCCCATCTGTGATGACTGACATGATTGCCCTATCACCATGGAGACCTACTATACCATTCCTATGTGCCCCAGTACTCCCACCCACAACACACTAATGAAAACCTACAAGTTTTCTATTATTTTATCATTTTTCTGACTGTAAATTTCTGACTAAGCAACCATCAAAATGACAGCTACCAAAAATAAATCTATAGACTATATCAGAATTATCCACAATTTGAAAATTACACTAACTTCGCTAATACACAAAGTGATGGACCACCTGCAACTGATAAAAAAAACACTATGTACTGCAACTTGCTCAGGTTTCCAGCCAAGTCCAGAAATTTGCTCAGTTCTAGGACACTATCACTTCACAAGAAATAAACTCAAGAACAAAGATAAACTTTTACCATGCATGCAGCCTAACTGCAAGATTTCTATAGCCATTCACACAAAGTGGAAAATAAATAAAATGATCCTGATAATTGAGCCTATAGAAACCATGTAATGGTCACTGATTTATCTCAAAATCTAGAATGCTAATCCATTTTTATAGACTGCTTGTATGAGGACTGCATATGTATTGCCATGGCTCCATTAGGCTGTTATGCAGATACATTTTTATGCATATATCTATTTATAATGATATCATCACCAACTTGATAAGCCAAGTTGACATTGCTGGTTAACAGCTGTACCTTTGTTGCCTGCAAGCCTCCACCTGCATATGGTGAAGCAGCCAACAAGACATTCCCTCCATTCAGTGTAGGTGACCCAGTGACAGATGTTCACTCCTAGCCTTTCCCACCTGCCTCTTCTAGCACCCAAGCTGCTAGTCCCAGATTAAATGAGTCATAGTCATGGTTTTATCCCAATATGCCACAGGGACAGACTGAAGCATTACTAGAACATGCAGCTGTGCATTCTTCATTGATCTTCATTTTTCCTTTCAACCTTTGTGGCAAAAAAAGGCTGGGGTTTCTGCAGTGACTGCAAATGCAGAATCTGGGTGCAATGCTTGACAATTCATTGAAAAGGGAAGCACACATGTCAGATGTTATTGTCATATTCCTTACATATTACCTAGCTCAAGCATTCGATTTAATACATGGATATTGCCACAGTGGGTCACACACACTGGCATCTCCCTGTCCAATTACTGCAGTGCACTTTGCCTTAAGATCATGGACAGTGACCTCACTCACATTTAGTGAGTGCACAGTTCTGTAGTTGGGGTATTGGTTGGGGTTTCCCACAGCAGCCATGTTATTCCTGTGCTGCACGATCTGCACTGCATGTTTGTTACAGTGAGGCCAGCTTTTAAAATAACAGGCTTAACCTGCTGTGTAAAACATAGTTTTTAGTTCTATCTACAAGAGTCATTACTCTTCTATGTCCCCCATCAGGCAGCTCAGATCATCAGGTGATGGGTTGATAGTCAAAGCAAGGACTGCGATATAGACTTCTGGTAATCACTTAATCTTGCTGGTGCCTTTCCTCTGGAATCAGCTACCTTTCTTGATTCTGAAGTAAGAGACGGTAGAATAATTTCAAAATTTCTTTACATTTTGTGTTTTTCATAGAGCAGTTCAGTCCATCCAGTGAACCATTATATTAATCTAAAAAAGCCTGTTTCTGCTTTTCAGATATTCGAACCAGTATTTATTATAATTGTGTTTGTCTTGCCTACATACTTAATTATTGCTTTGGGTTTATTAGGTTTAAGCATCTACATCAAATAAAAAATTAAAGAGATTGAAACTAACCTGCTAGGTTTTCCATTCTATTTTCTTCTCCTCCCTTACAATCATGTAACTATATAGATAAGTAGAGTTGAATAGTCAACCACCCTCAGATATTACAGCACACATTCTGATGTTTCATCAGTAGACCATCATCCTTTAAAGTCTGAGTCAGAGTTCCTTTTTCAGGTTTGTTGGACTTTTTACTTTTTAAAATTGGTTCTTTCCCTGCTGTGTACCATCGTCCATGTGCTGCCTTTCTCTGTAGACATTGATCTTCTCTGGTGACTGTGAGTGGAGGAGAATTCAAGAAGTCTTAGCAACCCTTTCCACAGGTACAGACGTCTACCTTGCTTCCCATAGAATACTCGGTTCCACAGCTCTCTGTGCATGATTTGCAGTGCTATCAAATGATGTCAAAGAGCTCTCTCCATGCATGCATATCTAGAAGCAGTCACTCTAGTGTGGAAGATCCTCCTGAATTTTATGTGCTGTTATTCTGCTTGGACTAGAACCTTCAGCCTCAAGTATCAGGTATAAATCACATTTTTCCTCTAAGACAAGAAAAATCCCTTTTCCCCACCCCCTGCAGGCTCAGTGATGCCAGGTATTCTAATCAAACCTGTGTCCTCAACATCAGACTTAGAACCTGTACATCTCTGTCACCAGGTTGGCAGCAATAGTGCTAATTTCAGTTCTTTATTTTATTGCAAAAAGTATGTTTAACATTAGTTGTAATGCAAGGGTCATTCAAAGTATTCCTTTTTTTTCCCATACAGCCCATTTACTGGTATGTTGCATTATAAAAGATACTTTTGCTGGATGGCTTTAAAGAATGTTAATGACTGGGCTGTGTTTCACTTTGCAGTAAAATTATTTCTGCTTTGGAAGACTGCACTCTAATCAGGATGCTTCCTGGCTGGATTATCTTGGAAGCCTCCAGTCATAAATACCATTTGTATAAGACACCCAGTGCAAAGCAATGCACTTGTAATCAGCATTCAAAAAAGTAAAACTAAGAGGTTTATTACCATTCTGAGATGTGAAAGCAAGAACACTCATCAAACTCAACATGTAGCCTCTGGCTAATAAAATGTGCCATATTAACTGCTCATGCCTTGTAACCGAAGTTGAACTACACTGCAGCAATAGAGTGTTTGTTATTCTAGCACTGTCTCTGAAATATATATAACCATGCAACAGTGAAACCAAGTCATATCTGTCCTTGCAAAGCAGGTTCCTGCTGTAGGTCACAGGTATATGGTGCATCATGTCTCTTTAAAGAGAACCTACACCACAGCATGTCAGGCCACCTTAACATTCACATATGAATTTACAACTCCTTTCAAAAACGTAAGATTGCAGAAAATTTAAGTATGCATGATTTTTAGAAGTGATAACTCTGTTCCACTTTCACTAAAAAGGGAAGAAAACCATTGGCAGCTCAAAGGACTGATTAAAACATGTTTTTATTTCAATATGTTAACAGGGAAGTGAGAGAGCAGAAAAAATCATTTTTCCAGGTTATCAGTTGTACATGTGTGTGTGTGTGTGTGTGTGTGTGTGTGTGTGTGTGTGTGTGTGTGTGTGTGTGTGTGTGCGCGCGCGCGCTCTCGCACGCGCATGTGTGTGTGTATCTGGCTGTCTGCGTATTGCATTAGAACTTTATAAGGGGCTGTTAAATTGCCTACCTTGACTTGAATTTAGTAATAGTTTGAAAAGGAACCAAGCTAGATCTAATACATCAGCAGAGAATACAGTAACAGAGTAACGGTATAATGGAAGCACAATTAACCATATGATGGATACCTTTGAGCAGATATATACCTTGTGAATCTTGTTACAATTATTATTGGCCAGGAGGGTAAATGCTTCTGTGTGTGTGCCTGTCTGTCTCTCTATCCTTATGTCTGTCTGTCTGTCTGTGTGTTTGTGTGTGCCTATGACAGAAAAGCAGAGAAGTGACAGAATGATACACAACTATAATGTATCAGAATAAACAACATAAGCATGACTGTGCCAATGACTGCTTCAAGCGATGTGCCTTCATTTAAGAATATTAGCACTGTTAAATACTGTCTTTTCATAAATGTAATCTTTGAATGCTTTAAGCCTACCACCTCAATTTGTAGGCTTACAATCAAGCCAATCATTGTTTTACTTCCCACAGAAGGGTTCATGCAGTTATAAATAAAAGGCATTTAATTGTGTATAACAATATAAACAGCAGAAACATCAAAATTAATATCACATTTCAGAAAATACATTTATATAATATTACAAGACATGACAAGGCTGAGATAGCTGAGAAAAATAACTGTCTCTAATATCTAGAAGAAATATGAAGGGTCACAGGTACCAAGCACTCACCATATTGCAGTGATACAGGTAATTCTGCATTAGACAAAGTGCTACAGTGGTAGGTCAAGAGCTTCTACACTAATACAGGGTAAACAGGACTATGCTGGGTATCGTGACTGACATATGCCATGCAGAGCTCTCACTACTGAAAAAGCATGGTCAGCCCAGTCAGCTGGGAATCCATCCTCTCTTCATCCAAATCACAGACATCTTTAAATAATGTCGAGATGATACACAGAGCATACCCCTGCCATCTGTAGTAATGGAATAGGAATGTGTCAGCCATTTACACTGATGACACTACTCCCAGTTACTCCCAGTTCTAATCTGTATATCTCATTCTCCAGTACTTGCCAGAAATAACACTACCATGCAAGCATTCCATAGGGTGGCTGCTCTCTCAGTGGGGCTGCATACAATAAACTGTACCTACATAGCTATTGTCACTCATCTAGTCAGGCTGTAATGGACGAGACTTTGTGGGTTCTATTCAAGCAACTTTGTTATGTACAAACACATCAGGATTGAGGCTTAATAACTTTAATTTAGATAAACTTATAAACAAACTAGCTATTACACCCATACATGCTCATTCTCTGGCTGCATTCTCAAAATGGTACTGAAGCTAGCACATGCTTGCTATTTATATGCACGTGCCACCCTTGAAATGATTCTTAAAGATACAGCACACATGCTCTGTTCTACAGCTATATTTACTATAATCACTTCACAGGCAGTCAAAGTATAGGTGGCATGACTGTGAATGTTACCTGACAGCACTATGTCAGTGTGCATTCACTCTATAATATAATCTTTATCCTATTGTGGACCATAAAAGACCTGGAACTTTTCTTGGCACTCACTGGATTTAAAGCAGAGATTAATTTCTTGATAGAACATTAGCATTAATGCTTTTCAGGACACACACACACACACACACACACACACACACACGCACGCGCGCGCGCGCGCGCGCGTGCACACACAAACACATATATACATGCACACTGCATGCAGAGCTGCATTCAGTTTACAGGCTGAACAATACACCTTTCAGCATGCCATTAGGATGTGGGAAGAAACCAAAGACTCCACATGTACAAAAGCTACATAGAGCCACACAGTCATTAATAACAGTAATCAGGAACAATGTGTCACATTTCACAGGTGTATGCATTCACTGCTACCACAGCCATGGACAATAGATGTGGGCACAGAAATGACCATACGTTTTAGTGTAAAAGGTGGGACTTGAGTGGGTCCACCACCAGAACATCTGTAATCTATGCAAGTCTTGTTAGCACCAGTCATGTGTCCACAGATATTTCCAATAGGTCAGCAATCCTTGTAATGAGAATAAGTGCAGACTGTCCCCCCAAACAGCCATGAAGAGAACACCTGTTTTCTCACTGAAGGTAATAATCTGTATGCATTATCCTTGAGCTGCTTGCCCATTTTTTTTTTTTTGGTTGGGGCATGACGTACCTAAGAGAAGAATTAATGCAGATAAATGCTGTTAGCTGCTGCTATCTACGTCTCTCCCTGACAAACCACTGAAGCTCTGTTCAACATATATCCCTGAAGAAAAGCCATCTGAATCCCAAAATATAGAATCAATAATTATGAGTTACTTGAAGCCTCTGTTTGATGCATCAGAAAGTAAAGTTACATTTCAGCAGTAGATGAACGTACTTTTTCCCCCTCACTTAATTAATGTAATGTGTACAACCTCACACATTTCTCCTTTGTCGGAGATAGGGCAACCTCAGAGTCAGAATAATTAATTCTGGAGCATTGAGAAGATATACAGCCCCCACAATAGAGTTCAGGAGGGCTTGCACCCTACAGAAAATTTGGTGAACAGTCTTTCTATACGGAATTGTGAATCCTCTGTGGCATTGCCTAATTTTGGTATTTGTTGTTTTGGTCTTATGCATTAGGTATTTTATGACTTAACATTTTTTTTTCTGTTTAGAAACATTTTGTGGAACACGTAGAATCCTGTGTCATCCTGTCAACAACACAAGAGTGTTTGTGTCAGCTGTACATCAAGCTGCCCAATATGTAGATCATTAATCCTGGCAGCTGCTGATCAATGCTTGAGCATGCACCATCAGCAATGCAATACAAAGCATTCCATGGCTGCAGTAAACCAAGAAATACAGACACAAATACTATTGTAATGGACTGTGGAATTGTTGAGTGGAGATGCCCTTTAGCTGCAATGTAAACCATAAGGAGGCATGTGGACCCACCTACCAAGCTGTGCTTCTTAATGCATTACAGTCATGAGTGTTCTCCCTATGGCAATACAGCAGCCTAACACATGCTGCTGATGGTTAGTTATCTATTTGTTGTCCAGGTAAGTACACTGGTCTAAGGATCTTTTTCAGACATGACCCAGGCCATGAAAATATATTTACATTAACACTATTATAGTTGTTATACCAAACATCTTAAAACAATATTACTGCAAAATTTAGAAATACAATAGAATATAGTAGGTAAGGCTGATGTGCTCAGTGCAGTAAGTGCATACATACATACAACAGCATATTAAGATAAGGCTGATATATGACATGTTTGGGAATGAAATGCTATGGCAAATATGAGGGCAAAAGAAGAAACAGGCTAGCAGTAGTAAGTTTGTAGAGCAGTGGTGTTAAAATAGCAATATGAAAATCAGCTTGTTGGGATAAATGAAGCATAAAGGAAAGAGACGAGAAATGGAGACAAGATGAGATGTAAATGAGAAGGACGTAAGCAAAGCATGGAGTGTTGATAAGACAGAGGCTGCTGTTTAGGTATGTGAAGGAAAAAGGTTTTAGTTATCAAGGAGTCTAATGAGAGTAGTGATTGGATGTGTGTATAGCACTGTGCTGCCTGATGGTTTTATTAACAAATGCAAAATTTGTACAATGAAATATATTACTAATTCATCATGCAGTAAAAAAGGCAGCATACTTTGAACGGATATTGAATGTTTTTTATCTTGTAGGGTAACTGTAATCACTAAAACATATCTTTCTCCTATAGGTAGCATGACAAACCTACTTTTAATCTAGTCTTCATTGTGTAAATCCTCAAATTGGAAGGCAACAAGTTACACTCTGCAAGACTCAAAATAAAGACATTTCATTCATTTGTTCTTGTTAGTGGTAAACCTAGGCCAACGAACAGAGATAGGACCTACATTTAGGATCTTAATAATGAGGAGCAGTTAGACAGAGTTTGTTGAGAAGCATTGGATATTTTTTTCCAAACAACATTTTATTGGAAGAAAATTAAACTATTAAACATTGACGAAATTGTAAAGGTTGTCTTTCCAGAAAGAAGTAACCAGTTTACTTTGAACTAAAAATAAAGTGATATTATCTGCCTGAACTAAAAATGAATCTACATATTTTACTGACACATTTTTGTAAGTCAAGTGCATACCTTGATTTAGGGATGAAGTGATTTTGCCAGTTGTTTCTGAGATCTCAGGGCTGAGGAAACACAGCACTCAGTCACCCATAAAGGCTAACTACTAGGACACCAACATGGCAACCAAAATTGAGTCTGGGATCTAACAACACACAAAGGTATTTAAACCGGAGGACCTTTAGGGGTGAGATTGCTAAACAGTGAAGCCCAAGCTAACCACTTACCTGATTCAAAGAAAAGCAAGTATGTTAGAAGTAGTTACTATCAGCTTTTGGAGAGTGAGTGATCAGTCCCGGATCTTTTGACTTGTATATTTTTATTCAGTGTTAATGAAAAGAGCACATGAATGAGCACTAGGAAATTGTCAACACAGAGAGGTGCTCTAAGATGCAAAACAAAGAAGGGGGAGGCTTTGCAAAACTGTTCCTTTGTGTAACTCTGCCTTTATTTGGCTCTGTCAAAGAAAAATATGTCAAATAGCAGTTTAGCAGTTTTATAAGTAAAGTAATCCTTGACACTTTTAATACAACATTCTTAAAGTCCAGCACTTATGAAGTCTTCAAATACAGTAATACGTCTCCATATCAAAGTCATGCCTAGTGTGATGCCCGTGCACTGGCCCAGTAATCAAGCAGCCTCAGTCCTCATCACTAACACCAGTGAGGGGCGGCCACATTGGTAAGGATAGCAAGTACAAACACATTAAAGTAAAATTTCCCTTAAAAGTACACAGAGATCACAGTCAGTCTGGGTCTGGTTTCTCCCTTTCTCTCCAGATCCCCAATACGACTCCCCACTGGCACAGCTATAGGGTACAGATCTCAGCCAAGTAGTCAAGCCAAAACTTCCAGTGCCCTCTCTGTTCAACCAGTGCTTCATGTCCCTGCCCAAGTAACTGACACACACACTCTTTGAGATTTGGTTTATATACAAAAACATAAACACTCCTGGGGAAGGCTAGCACAGGTTCTCCAGCAATGCCCTTTCTGCTAGGCTATAAAGTAGTAATCACTGCCACCAAATACTTTTATCAGGTACTAAAAAGGCCCTTCCCAAAGGGTGTCCAATTATTACTGTGCAATATCATTATCCAATTAGTAAGTGTGATGAACAGAGAGGCTTATTTGGAGTGGCTTTGTACAGTATCACTATTCACTATATGCATGCAATGAATTCTAGAGCTTAAATTATCTCTACACAAAAAAGCCACAATTGCAAGCTTTAAAAATATTTAATAATAAATAATAAAACACAAGACAAATCTTCTCAATTCAACAAAGTGCTAGTCAAGAGTTTAGAAATCACAGGGAAATGCTTAAAATAATACTGTAGAATAGTCTGACATAAATAAGGAAAACAGCTAGACGAAATTTGAATAAATTCCTGTCTAACTCTAAGAGCAATCACAATTCAAAATGAACTTACATATAGAGCAAAGGCAGAGTACTGGTGAGTGGTCAGTTCTGAAGACAAATGCAAAATGCCTTCTCTTTCTCTCTGAGATCTCTTAAATTGGTAATACATCACTGCTGACTCATTTTAGATTACATCATTCTTCTCTGGTCCCCAGGCTAACAGAAACTCAGAGTTTTAACGTTTCTTTGATCTTGCACCTGGCCAGGAAACTACAGCAAATAAAAGACATTATATATGTAAAATCTAGCAATTAACTCTGGTCTCAATACAATAAAAGGGATTCCTCAGCCCAGACATTATGTCTCCGAGCTTTGAGATCAAACAGCCATATAATGATTGACTTATCAGCTTTCTTCCAGCAGATGGCACTATAGTTACATTTTTGAAGTTCAACATTTAACACAGTTTTCTTACATTTAAGAGGACAAGCCTGTGGATTATATTCATATTTAAAATGACATAGAATTATCTACAAAATTCTATCTAGCTAGGCTGGCAGCATTCACATATCTTCACATATCCCCACCCCCCAGAGAACTCAAGCTAGTTTTTCAAGTAACCCTTGAGAAATGTTGCTTGAGAGGGTTAGGTCTATCTGAGTATACCTTATCTTATTCCCTGTATTGAGAGCCCATCTGTATTGGCATTGCTAACCCCTCTGTGGTGCTGCACTGACATATCATATGCTTGCAACCCTAGGCTCCATCTTTGCAACTTGGAATTTTGCTGGCTGGCTTGGTGTAACCATGTTAGAGGATTGCGATCTGTAACTACAGTGAATTTTTTTCCATACAGATAAGGCTGAAGTTTCTGCAGTGCCCACACTATGGCTAGACATTCCTTTTCTACAGCTGCATAGCATTCCTCCCTGGGTTGAAGCCTATGACTGAGATAAACCACTGGATACTCTTCTCCCTCTGAAGAAATCTGGTTAAGTACAGCCCCTACCCCATGGTTCAAAGCATCCGCCTGCACAACAAATTCCTTGCTGTAATCTGGACTGGCTAACACAGCAGGTCCCCTCAAAGCTTCTTTAAGCTTCTGGAATGCCTGCTCACATGCTGTGGTCCACACTACCTTATCTGGCTTGTTCTTCCTTGTCATGTCTGTGAGGGGAGCAGCTATGGGACTATAACTGGAGACGAACTTTCTGTAGTACCCTGCTGTCCCTAAGAATGCCCTCACCTGCTTTTTCATAACAGGTGCAAGTCATGCCTGAATTGTTTCCAATTTGGCAGGTTCTGGCCTGATCTTACCACTCCCCACTCTATGTCCCGGGTAGGAGACCTCTGCCATACCCAACTGACATTTGATGGGCTTAATGCTCAACCCTGCCTCTGTAGTCTACCCAGCCCCCTCCCTGACATGCTGAAGGTGCTCTTGACAGGAATTGCTGTAGATGGCAATATCATCTAGGTAAGCAAGGGCAAACCCTCTTGCTCCTGCTAGGATATGATCTACCAGCCTCTGGAAAGTCGCTGGGGCATTTTTCATCCCAAAGGGCATCTTTGTGAACTCATACAAGCCAAAAGGAGTCAGAAAGCCTGACCTCTCTCTAGCACTGGGAGTCAAGGGCACCTGCCAGTAACCCTTGGTAAGATACTTAGCCCCACCCAGCTGCTCTAGGGCCTCATCTGTCCTAGGTGTGGGGTAAGCATCTGAATCTGTGTGACTATTTAATTTCCTGTAGTCCACACAGAACCTGGTGCTGCCATCCGTCTTTGGCACCAGCACCACTGGACAGGCCCAGGGACTGTTGGACTCTTGAATTACCCCTAGTTCCAACATTTCCTGTATCTCCTCCCTCAGAGTTTGTTTGACTCTCTCAGGCACCCTATAAGGGACCTGTCTAATAGGCCTTTGGGGTTCTGTATACACCTTGTGCTGCACCAGGTGGGCACACCTGGGTTTCCCAGTGAACATCTCTCCAAACTCCTTTAACACTGCTCGGATTTCTCAAACCTGTGTAGGAGATAGCTGTTGGGACATTGCTACCCCTTCTACTGAGGTGTGAGTCAGAGCCTCACTGAGGAGATCCCTCACCAGATCTCCCTCAGACTCCTCCTGCAATCCACTGCAAATACTCAGCACAAGGGCCTCCCTATCATGGTAAGGGTTCATCATGTTAACATGGTACAATTTGTGCTCCTGCCTAGCAGTTCTACCATGTAGTTAACATCATTTACCTTTCTTATCACCTTGTAGAGTCCCTCCCAGGATGCTTGCAACTTATTGTGTCTGACAGGAATGAAAACCATTACCCTCTGCCCTACAGCATACTCTCTCGCTCGAGCATTCCTTTCATACCAGACCTTTTTCTGCTATTGGGCTTCTGCCAGGTTCTCCTGGACCAAGCCCATAAGTTCCCTGAGACTTGTCCTCAGGTTTAGGACATATGCCACAATAAACTCCTTGTGAGATTCCCACTCACCTTCCCACTCATCTCGAATTAAATCTAGACATTCCTTCAAACTATGCCCATACAGCAACTCAAAGGGTGAAAAACCCGTGGCTTCCTGGAGAACCTCTCTGTAAGCAAACAACAGATGGGGCAAATATTCATCCCACTCCCTCTTAAACTGGTCTGCAAATACCCGTAGCATGAACTTGATTGTAGAGTTTAACCTCTCAACAAGACCATTAGTCTGGGGATGGTAGGGGGTGGTCTTCAGGTGTTTCACCCCACAGTACTTCCACAGACAAACCAGCAGGTTTGACATGAAATTGGCACCTCTGTCAGTCAGTATTTCTTTTGGAAAACTTACCCTGCTAAAAATCTCTAACAAAGTATTTGCCACCTTTTCTGCCTCAATGGAGGACAAAGCCGCTGCCTCAGGGTATCTTGTAGCATAATCTACTACCACTAGGATATACTTTTTCCCTGTGGAACTTGGGGTACTCAGAGGCCCCACAATATCCATAGCTACCCTCTGAAATGGCTACTCAATCACAGGCAAAGGCATCAAAGAAGTTCTCACCTTGTCTCCTGCCTTGCCTACCTTTTGGCACTGCTCACAGGTCCTACAGTACCCTATTACATCTCTGGAAATTCCAGGCCAATAGAGGTTTTGCATAATATGTCTCTTTGTACGTTTTATGCCCATATGACCTGCTAAGGTAATATCATGCACTATGGCTAGAAGCGCCAGACTGTAGGCTCTAGGCACTACCAACTGCTGTATCCTCTCACCTCCTAGCCCTCCCTCAGGGGTCCACTCTCTATACAGTAACCCTTTGTCCCAGTATACAGATTCCCCCTTCCCATGAGATTCAGATGCCTCACTAGCTACCTGCCTCAGGCCTTGTGATGTAGGGTCTGAGAGCTGTGCCTGTCTCAACTCTCTCTTTGTAACCCTACTCAGCTCCCCTTCCACAGGATGTCTGGTATCCTCTGACAGTGGTGCCTCACTGTCAGCCTGGGTACTACTACTCACCTCTACCTTTGCAGTCACTCTGTCCAAGGGAACATCAGTACCCACAAGCAGCTGTGGTTCAACTTCAGTCTCACTCCTACAGAGTAGCTCCTTTTCTGAAGTAACCATCTCACCAATCCTGGCTGCAAGTATGCGGTCTGTCTGGTTCCCCCCAAAGCTATCAGACCCACAAGCGTGTCTTGAAGCCTGACTGTGTGTAACTGCATTAACACATAGTACAGCCTCATCAAAATCCTTCCCTAGCAGGACATCTGCAGGATGGTAGTTTGGTACCCTTGTTGTCTCAAGACAACCTACTATTGGCATGTTGTCCTTCCCACTTACTGGCTCCCTCACCTATTGTTCCCCACCTTGCCTCTGTGGACATCTGTATGCCACATGGCCCCACTGGTTGCATTCAAAACATTTAACCCTAGGTCCTGGATGTGTACCTGGACTAGTGGCTTCCCCTGCTACTGGCAGATTCTGTTAGGGCAGTCTGGGCTGCCCATCATGGGTTCCTTTAGACCCATGAGCAGTACTGGGGGTCCCTTTCCTGTGCAGGTATGCCCTGCTTGCTAGGTGTAGGTCTCCCCTCTTCCCCAGCTCATCTGAAGTAGTACATTGTCTAATAGCTAACCAGATCCTCATGTCCTCAGGAAAAGTCCTATGGGCTGGTTCCCTCACCAAAAGTTCTGCCAGCCCTTCAAAAGTGGTGACCTGACATCCACTCACCCACCTATGAAAATAAGTGCTCAGTTCAGCAACATAGTCACACACACTTTTTTCTGCCTTGCATCTATGTTCACAAAACTTTTTCCTATAAGTTTCAGGTGTCAGCTTAAAATATTCTAACAGACAATTCTTAACAGCAGTATAATTTAAGAAATTGTTGTCTGACAGCTTGAAAAGTACATTTGCAGCTTTATCATGGAGTAAGGGGATCAGGAACTGTACCCAGAGCCATTGGTCAACATCATTCTGTTTACATACCCTTTCAAACATATGAATGAAACTATCAAAATTATACCCCCCTGTAAACAGCGGAAGAAATTTACTGACCTTTTGTGCTTCTGGGTTCCAGTTACTCCCTTCCCCATTACCTCCATGACTCTGGCAAAGAGTCAGCATCTCCTTTTCATGCTACCTCTGCCTCTCCTTTTCAGCAGCTTCCAGGCATATCAGTTTCTCATTCTCCTCAGCGTGTAGACATCTCAATCTCTCTGTTGCTTCTGTTTCCAAACACCTGCCCTCCAACTCAAGTCTCTTTAGCTCCAGATGGATTTTTAAGTCCTCTGCAGAAAGGTTGAGCTGTCCATTCTCTGAGTGTTGTACATCTCCCCAGCCTGTCTGATCATCCTCCTGATTGCTGTTTTCTGATGCGGCTGTGAACAAACTGCAATCATGTCTGCCTTAGTCAGGTTTCCATGGCACATGTCCCTTAGCCTGGCACATTTCAGCCAACTGGCTCCTTGTCAGCTTGCCATACTCTTCTGCTGGCATGCTTGCCTGCTCTCCCTGACTAACTAAGCTAATAAAAGAAATAAAACAGTTGTGATCTGAACTCTGACTAGTCATTGTGTGGCTGATTTAGAGAACGAAAACTCCTTCAGTGATTACTGTCCACAAATTACAGGAATTCACTATCTAAACCACTGCAAGCCAATTGCCAACCAATTAATATGTGAAGCCCATGCACTGGCCCAGTAATCAAGGAGCCTCGGTCCTCACCACTAACACCAGTGAGGGGTGTCCACACTGGTAAGGATAACAAGCACACACACATTAAAGTACAATTTCCCATAAGAGCACACATAGATCACAGTCAGTCTAGGGCTAGTTTATCCCTTTCTTTCCAGATCCCCAATAAGACTCCCCACTGACACAGCTATAGGGTACAGATCTCAGAAAAGTAGTCAAGCCAAAACCTCCAGTGCCCTCTCTGTCCAACCAGTGCTTCGTGTCCCTGCCCAAGTAGTTGACACACACACACACACACACACACACACACACACACACACACACACACACACACACACACACACACACTTTGAGATTTGGTTTATATACAAACACACAGACACTCCTGGAGAAGGCTGACAGGTTCTCCAGCTATGTCCCCTCCTGCCAGGCTATAAGGTAGTAATCACTGCCACCAACTACTTTTATCAGGTACTAAAAAGACCCTTACCAAAGGGTGTCCAATTATTACTGTGCAATATTATTATCCAATTAGTGTGACGAACAGCAAAGCTTATTTGGAGTGGATTTGTACAGTATCACTATATACATGCAATGTACTCTAGAGCTTAAATTATCTCTACGCAAAACAGCCACAGTTGAAAGGTTTAAAAATATTTAATAATAAATAATAAAAATACAAGATAAATCTTCTCACTCCCACACAGTGTTAGTCAAGAGTTCAGAAATCACAGGAAAATGCTTAAAATAATACTTTAGAATAGTCTGACATAACTATAGAAAACAGCTAGACTAAATCTGACTAAATTCCTCTCTAACTCTAAGAGCAATCACAGTTCTAAATAAACTTACATATAGAGCAAAGGCAGAGTACTGGTGAGTGGTCAGTTCTGAAGACAAATTCAAAGTGCTTTCTCTTTCAGATCTCTTAAATTGGTAATACATCACTGCTGACACATTTTACTTTATTCTTCTCTGGTTCCCAGGCTAACTGAAACTCATAGTTTTAACATTTCTTTGATCTTTGCACCTGGCCAGGAAACTACTGCAATAAAATAAATTATATATGCAAAAATCTAGCAATTAACTCTGGTCTTAAAACAATAAAAGGAATTCCTCACTCCAGACATTTTGTCTCCCAATTTTGAGATCAAACAGTCATACAATGATTGACTTATCAGCTTTCTTCAAGCAGAGTGCACTGTGGTTACATTTTTGAAGTTTAACATTTAACACAGTTTTCTTACATTTAAGAGGACAAGCCTGTTGATTATATTCATATTTACAATGACAGAATTATCTACAAAATTCTGTCTAGCTAGGCTGGCAGCCTTCACATATTTTCACACCTAGTATCAACAAACACTGTGCCTGTTAGTTGGCATCACCCAGTGTTAGTGTAGACTTACTATAAGGAAGCCAGTAAAGTCATAAAGCTGTTGTGTCTTATATGTAATCCATGTGGTATAGGTCCAGTGATGACATATTTGTTTATAAAGTTTTCTAACTACATATACATGAGTCTATTATTTTAGCAAGGGTGGTTATATTAGAATAAGTCTAAAATCAGATAACTTGTTAGGGTTTGATGTCCATGAGGAGTAGCCCTTTAACAGCATAATTCAAAATCACTAATTAGGAAAGAAATTTAAGTTACTTGAGTGATTTAAATTCGGTAGAACACCTAGATGTGATAATAGGGTACAAGAAATGATTACATATGGGAAGATGAGCAAATGTGAATCAGAATATATGGATCTAGGACGTTTGCTCGAATAAGCAAACATCTGAATCCATAACAACCGAACACACTTTAACGAAAGCGCTTTTATCAAAAAAACGCTTTCGTTAAAGTGTGTTACAAAAAAAAAACACTACATTAACATTTTAGCAGGGGGGCTTTGCACCCCTGCACCCCCCACACCCCCTACTTTAATATTTTCCCTCCGAGACCACACTACAGTGGGGAAAAGGGAATTTTCCCTTAACCGCACTGAAGTACAGCCTCGGCAACAGGCATACTTACACGAAAGTGCTTCTTCGATGAAAACTACTTTTGCGTAAGTATGCCCTTCCATTATATATATATTTGCGAACAAACAAGCAAGCTGAAGAGCAGGAGTCACAATTTGTATAAAATCCACCGAGTTTATTGTACAAATGGTAAGCACTTTCGCAAATAATTTTGCTTCATCAGACCTAACTCATCAAATGAGGTCATTTCCTTTTATACTCAATTAAATTTAAACTAACCAATCATACATTTACACATTTAAATATGTACTTAAACATTTAAAATATAACCCAGAAATATATTAAAAACCTTGTAAAAATACATAATAACTCAAATAAAATCTACATTATTTCCTAGGTCTCCTACTTCTCAGTTTTGCTGTAATACCTATATGGTCATTTAGCCCCTTACCCAAATGGGCTCTAAGCCTAACAATCCATGTAAGCTCCTTTGTCTCGGTTCTATTAGATATATCTCCCAACCTCTCATCATCATATATTAACTCTAACACTCGAAATCTAAACTGATGACTAACATCATTCTCAGTAATGTGCTTTGCTAAGGCACTATACATATGCCCTCGCCTATAACAATACATATGGTCGCGAATTCTTCACGAAGGCGTCTATTCGTCTTCCCTATATAAAAGGAAGAACAGATCACTGCGCTAAATATATAAGATTTTTACTATTGCAATCAGCATTGATGTCAAAATTATAAAAAAAAATTATGAAAAAGTTTAAAAAAAAAACAAACAAATATACTTGTTTTCCCGCCTTTCTAAGCTAGTTTAGTCCAGTTTTCAGGTTAGTGCTGAATTCAGGGCTGTGTTACTGTGTTTGCCCATAGCTTACTTGGATAGAAGGAAGTTTCTCTGTTCACTGAGAGAGAGGGAGCTTTGAGCAGCCTATCTGACCCTGGAAGAGTGGTTTCATCCCAGAAATTAGTAGTTTATTGACCATTTTGGGCTAATTTCTATCTCTTTCATTTCCCTGCTATAAAACCAGCATTTGCAAGGTTTTTGTGATAGTATACAGCTCAGCAAGCTCCTGCCTAGTGCCCTGCAAAGTTCTACAGCAGCGTAGAGACAAAAGAGAGACATTGGAGAGATTAAGTATCATTTTTCTGCATTGTCTTGCTGCCTTTAGCTAATTCCGCCTAAAATGCAGATTTTCTAAAGTTTCTGTGATTTAAAAAGCTTGTTTCAGCTACATATTGTACTTATTTTACTGCCTGCACTTTAACAAAGTAATTTTTGTGTTTAATTTACCTGTTTAACTGTTGAAGGCTACACACTCAAGTGTAATAGCCATTTGTGTGCATTTAAAGTGTTTTTTTTGATTGTATCTGCTTTATTTTCTGAAAAAAAACAAAAAAAAAAAAACAAAAAAATACTTTTTTTCCCGCCTTTCTAAGCTAGTTTAGTCCAGTTTTCAGGTTAGTGCTGAATTTAGGGCTGTGTTACAAGTTTCTGGGTTTGCCCATACCTTACTTGGATAGAAGGACGTTTCTCTGTTCACTGTGAGATAGGGAGCTTTGAGCAGCCTATCTGTCCCTGGAAAAGTGGTTTCAGCCCAGAAATTAGTAGTTTGTTGGCCATTTTGGGCTAATTTCTATCTCTTTCATTTCCCTGCTATAAAACCCGCATTTGTGCGGTTTTGCGCACCGGGCAGCGATGGTTAGATAGGGTATAACTATTCCCGTCTCCACAAAGTCTACTCTTCAATTTTTCCCTTGGAACTAGACAAACTTTCAACTTAAGCACTCAAATCATTCACTTCTAATCCCAGCACTTGCCCAAAACACATAGCAAACACTAATAAACCTTAGCACTAGACACCCCCTATACTGTAGAGAAGGACAAGGCTCTCTATTCGACCTTACCAGCCAATCAGTAAAACAGTTCACTATACCTATCCAGGCATGTCCAAAGGGCAGTTTCAGGTGTACTCTCCAGTCCAATTGGTGAATCTGGGCATTTTGAGGCAATGTTACAATTGCTTCATGTACACAGACAACCCTCTCCTCCTTCCACCAAACACTAATACATGCGAGAGATGCACTTATACAGCCAAACTGGAGGCTAAGCTCTCTCAACCCAAGACTGGACCAGGCAGTCAAGAGGAGAAGGGAATTACTTGCATCACACCACCAGTCTCACATAGACCTATGAAACCAGCACTGGCAAAAAGCACACATAAATACACAAAAACATACTTGGAGGCTCTAAATAAAAATCTGCAAAAGCAACAGAGACATCCAAAGCAGACATCCATGCAACCTCCACCCCCCCAACACAAACCATGAAACACATACTTCACAACACCAGTGTGCCACACAATCACAGCCTTTAAAGCAAAATAACATACCCAACACACTAGTAATAGGTGACTCTATAGTCAGGCACACTGACATCCCACTCACTAGGCTGAACAAGGAGAAGGTTACTGTTAGCTGTCTGTCAGGTGCCAGGATCCGCCACATAACACAAGCACTCAGGTCACTCCAGAACAAGTACAAATATGACTCTGTCATTGTCCATGTTGGTGTGAATGACCTGAGCTGTACCTCCCTGGACTACATGAAAAGAGACATGGAGGAGCTCTCTGATCACGTAGCCCAGGCTGGTATGACTCTGACACTGAGTAGCATCCTGCCCTCACCAAGAATGATACCACAGTATAGAGAAAAAATTATCAATTTCAACAATTGGCTAAGCTTCTGGTGTCATTCAGAGGGGATCCAGTGTCTGTCAGCTTGGGATGACTTGTTCGACAAGCTACTCTGCTTCGCTAGAGATGGCTTGCAACTGTCACCCTTAAGCTTTCGAATACTGGCCAAGGCTCTTGCCACCCCCATAGTGCCTTTTTTAGGCAAGGCTCAAAAGACAAACCCACTGCCATAAATAGCACATGTAACAAAAATCTGAGGGTAATGCTGCTCAAAGCCAGAAGTCTAAACCTCAAAATGCATGCACTAGAGGCACTCCATAGTATGGAGAAAATCGATATATGTGCAGTAACAGAAACCTGGTCTAAGGCTCCAGAGAGCACCCAGCACTACCAGGCTACAACTCATACCATACATTTCAGCCACAAAACCCAGACCAAAATACAAAAGTCAGGGGAGTATCCATATTCATCAAGGATACCCACACCTCCAGGTTAGTGGCACAGCACAATGCTTCAGAGATCATCCACGTGCAACTAACAATGGGCAAAACTACTAGTCAAATTATAGCTTGCTACAGATCACCCACCATGTCCCAGGACCCCCACTCCGCATTCCTGGAAACACTGGGAAACATAAAGGTCCTACCAAACACCCTGATATTGGGTGATTTCAATTACCCAAACGTTAACTGGGAGAACTACTCAAGTACGAACTCCCTTGCCCAACATTTCCTAGAATTTATAAACTCAAACACCCTGGATCAACTGGTCAAAACCCCCACCCGAGGTGACAACATATTGGACCTGGTCATCACCAACATGGGCGACCAGTGTTCCGCGCCAGAGGTCAACCCCTCGCTGGTTAGATCTGACCATAAACTAATCACTCTGAATATCCACATTCTGCCACCACCCCTGGTCAAAGAAACCACTGTGAAAAACTTTTCAAAAGCAAACTTCACGTTACTTAAGGCCGAGGTGGGAAGTTTCAAAGCCCCCATGCTAAAGGATAATGCTGTCCAAGCTGCAAAATCCTTTACTAATGCACTCTATGGGCCCTACAAGAATGCATGGATCGTGCTATGCCAAACAAAACCAAGACTCACTCCTCCAAGAAAAGGAAACCAATCTGGTGGACCCTTGCCATAAACAAGCTATACAATAGAAGGAGGAAACTAGTACAGAAAAGAGTAAAATACCAAGAAGGGAAGACATCCCTGATCAGTATCAGCAAGAAACTACATTCCCTCATAAAATCATCCAAGGCTAGCTTTGAAAAAAAAATTGCCATGGACTCCAAAGATAACCACAAGGCATTCTTTAGCTATGTCAAGAATCTAAGTGGTAATTCTCAAATCTGCTCGGAGTTAGTGCAGAATGGCACAAAATACACTGAACTGACCGATATAGCCAACATCCTGGCAGACAGGTTCAGTGCAAACTTCACCCCCCTCTCACCCCCAAAAGGGCCCATAGCTATACCAGAAGAATGTAGTGCCCCTGAAATCACAGACACTCAGGTTAAAACATCCCTCTCCAAAGCCAAAAACAGCATCAGTGGGACCGGACGATGTCCCAGGCTGCGTCCTACACAAGCTCAAAGATAAACTAACCCCTCACCTAAACACACTGTTTAAACTCAGCATCTACACAGGCTACATGCCCACAGAGTGGCGCACAGCAACGGTTATTCAACTCCACAAAGGTGGAGCCACAACAGACCCCGGGAACTATCGCCCTATAAGCCTGACTAGCTTGGTCTGCAAAGCTATGGAGCACATCATCATGGATCTCATTAACAGAGACATTGGAAACATCCAAACACTGGACCCTACCCAGTTCAGCTTTGTTAAGGGCAGATCATGCCTCCTAAACCTGGTGGACTTCTTTGAGACAGTTACCAAGGCTATAGACGAGGGGAAAGGTGGTCCACACAGCCTACCTAGACCTCGCAAAGGCCTTCAACACAATTCCCCACTCAGGTATTATAGACAAGCTCACCAGCCTGAACATAAACCCTTACATCATGAGATGGGTTGACAACTGGCTCACGGACAGAACCCACATGGTAAGAGTTGCAGGAGCTAGGTCTGACTCTAAACAGGTTACAAGTGGCATTCCCCAGGGCTCAGTCCTAGGACTCCTCCTGTTCGGCATATACTTCTCAGAGGTACAGGAAAGCACAGGAGGACTATGGCTGACCAAGTTTGCAGATGACTGCAAACTAGGAGCTATAATTGGCTCTCTGGCTGACACAATCATCCTCCAAATGGGTCTCACTGAGACAGATACCTGGTGTCAAAACCATGGCCTCAAGCTAAATGCCAAAAAGTGCATAGTCCTCCCTCTTTGGAAAAAACAAAGTACCCACAAACTACCACATAGGTGTTAGCCCCCTAAATAGGGAAGACGTAATAAGGGATCTGGGAACCCAAGTAGATAGTAACCTCTCCTTTGATAATCACATTGCCAAAGTGGTTAGAAAATCCTTCTATGTGGCCCACATAATTACAAAAGGGTTTGCATCCAGATCAAAATAGGTCATTGGGACCCTCTGCACATCACCCATCAGACCCATCATAGAGTACAATGCCCCATTTGGGATGTACCTTACAAGACACCTACAACAACTGGAAAGACCACAGAAGTTCCTCACCAAGAGGATCACTGGCCTCAAGCAGATGCCCTATGCAGCTCGACTGAAGAAACTCCAGCTGTACTCGGTTGCATACCGCCTACTCAGAGGTGATCTCTGCCTGACATACAAGGCCATGTTCAACCCAGAATTGATGGACATGCTCCACCTAAAGAAAATCATATCCCCCCAAGCCACACGCTCCAGGGATCTAAACCTCACCACAACAATAAATGGGACGTGCTGGAGGGATAGATTCCTGTCCCAGAGACTTCCCATGCTCTGGAACAAGATTCCAGTCTACATTAGACAGATCTCCTCGCTAACCCTCTTCAATAGAAACCTTGATGAGTGGATGGGAAACAGAAAGTTTTCCCCAGGGATCACTTCAATGGCTCTGCTGGACAGAGGCACAGGGAACTAATCTAAGGGGGCGGCGAAAGCCAACACACTCCAGCTAGGCTTATAAATGCCTTCGAGCAGATAGCCTAGTACCTACCTATGAACCTATGAAACTATTAGTATTGGGGTGCTTAAACTCTATACCTTCATGTATAAAGGTGCAGAAATTACAGCTTCCACATTTAGTGGTCCCCATACCCATAGCAAATCTCATTTCATGTGTCCCACTTTTAGGATAGGATAACCTTCTTTTCAAATTCTTAGTATTTTTAAACTAAATATAAGGTCTTTCCCCCACTATTTAAACTATTTGATTGTCTGTACGTAGTGTATTCCAATTTCATTATAAAATATTCCTGATCATAGCATGATCTCTAGTATAGGAAAAAATAAAAGGTGTCTTATTCATTGTCCTATTCACAAAATGGCTGGCTGTATTGGGCTCGGAAAAATACGGCCTAGCCGTAGGTTTCCTCATCTTATGTACTTCACAAGATATATTATTGACTTCACTTCTATCATAGCCTCTGTTAACAAAATCAGATGTAATATGTTTGATTTCCTCATGCAGATGACTATCTCTGTCAGTTAACCTCGAGCAGCGCATAATTTGCCCTTGACAATGTTGTTAAAAACATGTGTCGGATGCATACTAGTCCTATGTAACTAGGACGGATGATGACATTCTTTAATATATCTATCTGTATGCAAAGCACCACTTTCATCAATACTAATCAAAATATCCAGGAAATGAATGTGAGTCTCAGAGCATTCACCAGTGAATCTCAAAAACTCACTGCTGCTATTCAGATGCTCAAGAAATCTCTCTAGTTCACATCTGCTACCTTTCCAAAATAGACAGAGGTCATCCACAAACCTCCTATATAATAATAGATGTTTCTCCGCTAGAGGGTGAGAAATCAAGTTATTTGCCTCCCATTCAGCCATCACCATGTTGGCATAGCTATTAGCACAAGGAGTGCCCATAGCTACGCCCAACAACTGATGGTAATATTCCCATTAAATAGGAACACATTGTTCCATAGAACAATACTGAGCAGCTCACATAAATCAATATGCTCATTAGTATATACACTACACCTCATTAAAAAACTCCTAACCATACAAATTCCCATATTATTAGGAATAACAGTAAATAATGAGGTAGCATCATATGTCGTCAATAAAATACCTTTTGCATATTTCTTTACATCATTATTAAACATGTAAATCTCTTGAAGCATCTGTTTAGTGTCACGTAAAATGTAGGGATGATGCTCAAGTATAGGTCTTAATTGCTTCTCAATATAAATACTAAGTGGTTCAGTAAGCCATCCCCCACTGGCCACTATCGGCCTAAAAGGAGGTCTTTGAGGATCTTTATGGACTTTAGGAAGTCCTTGCAAAGTAGGTATTAATGGTTTCTCAACAATAAAATAACTAAATAAATCTTTAGTAATAATCCCCTGGTTTGCAAGTTCTAAGAAGTTGTTAGTCACTTTCCTGGTAATTTCATGAATATCATTTAACTTAATTTCATGATATACATCTCTGTCACCCAACATGACAAGAATAGAATCATAATAAAGCATAGTATCCATAACAATACTCTGTCCCCCCCTTGTCAAAAGGTCTAATAACAATACTGGTATCAAGTTCTAACACTTCAAGACCAGATCTCTCAAATTCAGTAAGGTTATCAGGCATTCTTTTCATACACCTATGCTGTTTATCAAAATAAAATATATTGTTATATGATCAGGAATATTTTACAATGAAATTGGAATATACTACGTACAGATGATCAAATAGTTCAAATAGTGGGGGAAAGACCTTATATTTCATTTAAAAATACTAAAAATTTGAAAAGAAGATTATGCTATCCTAAAAGTGGGACACATGAAATGAGATTTGGTATGGGTATGGGGACCACTAAATGTGGAAGCTGTAATTTCTGCACCTTTATACATGAAGGTATAGAGTTTAAGCACCCCAATACTAATAAAGTATATAATTTTGACATCAATGCTTTTTATATTAGTAAAAATCTCATATATTTAGCCCAGTGTATTATCTGTTCTTCCTTTTATATAGGGAAGACGAATAGACACCTTCGTGAACGAATTTGCGGCCATATGTATTGTTATAGGAGAGGGCATATGTATAGTGCCTTAGCAAAGCACACTATTGAGAATGATGATAGTCATCAGTTTAGATTTCGAGTGTTAGAGGTAATATATGATGATGAGAGGTTGGGAGATATATCTAATAGAACCGAGACAAAGGAACTTACATGGATTGTTAGGCTTAGAGCCCATTTGGGTAAGGGGCTAAATGACCATATAGCTATTATAGCAAAACTGAGTATTTTTACAAGGTTTTTAATATATTTCTGAGTTATATTTTAAATGTGTAAGTACATCTTCAAATGTGTAAATGTATGATTGGTTATTTTGAATTTAATTGAGTATAAAAGGAAATGACCTCATTTGATCAGTTAGGTCTGATGAAGCAAATTTATTTGTGAAAGCGCTTACCATTTGTACAATAAACTCGGTGGATTTTATACAAATTGTGACTCCTGCTCTTCATCTTGCTTGTTTGTTCACAATTTTACTTGCTCTGGTGACTTTTGTGCTGTTTGGATATATATATATATATCTATCTATCTATATATATATATATATATATATATATATATATATATATATATATATATATATATATATATATATAGACCTGCTTCATATGCTCAAACTGCCACAACTTTGAATACCATAAAATGGAGAGTACAACAACAAAACTTTAAAACACTGAAGCTTCTCAAAATTGAAGCCCAAAAAAAAACACAGAAAAAAGTCAAAACATCGAGTCCAAAAACATCAAACATTACAACACTCATTCCCCAACAACTATTTCACCACAAAAAAAACAACACAAAAAACAGTAATTTAATGTTTTTGCAGGAGGGCTTTCCCAGACCCCCTGCAAATTAAATATACCAACTCCATGATCACACCACAGTGGGGAAAAGGCAAACAGGCAATCTCCATACAAACTTGCACATAATCAGTCATGTCTGCACCTCTTCGGTAAAACCCCTTCCCCAACCTACAATTTCCACTGAAACACATCCCTTTCATAAACAAATAAAAATAAAAAACTGAAGATTTCCCTACCTTTTCTCATACAGCCCAACAAACTCATAGAAAAATTCCCCTACACCATGAACATAACCTCCACCATGATGCTATAACACAATCAACATTTTCTTAAAGTCACAGTACAAAACTAAAAGTATTCAAAACAAATAAAATAACACTACCGATAACACAGGCCTTACCACCAAAATCCAAATCATATATTTTAAAACATTTTTCACACAACAATCAAAATATAAACCTAACAGACACACAATCGATGTTCTACGACTCAATATTCTAAACTTTCTATCTTTAAAACTTTTGAAATTGTGGTCTCGCCTTTTTACACCTTGACGTTATGGAAGTTTGAGCTTTCTAAGGGCATATATATATATATATATATATATATATATATATATATATATATATATATATATATATATATAGGTTTATATCAAATGTCTGAGTGTAAATTAGTCAGAAGATGATATGGCCGATGCGTTTGTACGGAACACAGATGACCGAACAATAAAATTGTTGAATGGTGTTTTTTATGGACATCGAATCGACATTTTCAAACAGCCATAGTCAAAACAGGAAAGACCAAGTAGTACGTCTTCAAATCTGCTCAACATTCTACAACAGTTTTTGCAGGGTGACAAGCCCCCCTGCACCCCCCTACTTATATATACAAACTTCAAGATCTCACTACACTGAGGAAAGGGTACATTTCCCGATCCCCACTATAGTGCGATCTGCACTACATTGACGAACCTTGCTATAGTAAATGTTCGTATTGTAAGGTTCGACAATGCAGTAATTGCGGTTCTGCTACCTGAATTTCGCACATTGATTGATCGCACATAGTGCGATCGACAATGTGATAGTAAACCTATATATATATATATATATATATATATATATATATATATATTTAAACATATCATAGGTTCATAGGTTCATAGGTTGGTACTAGGCTATCAGCCCTAGGGCCTATACAAGCCTAGCCATAACAATTCCCTGGCTATTTCTTCCCACATTATTTACTTTCCTGGACCCCTATCTAGCAGGGTGACTGACATGATCCCTGGGGTGAATTTCCTTTCTCCCATCCAATCGTCAAGGTTCCTCTTGAAGAGGTCCAAAGAGGCACTCTGCTTGACATGTATGGGCAATCTATTCCAGAGTCTGGAGAGTCTCTGGGTCAGGAACCTATCCCTCCAGCATGTTTTGTTTATTGTGATGACAAGGTTTAGATCCCTGGAGCGTGTAGCTCTGAGGGATTGGGATTTCTTTAAGTGTAGCATGTCCAACAGCTCTGGGTTTGACATGGCCTTGTATGTTAAGCAGAGATCGCCTCTGAGTAGACGATATGCGACAGAGTATAGCTGGAGTTTTTTAAGGCGGTCAGCGTAGGGCATCTGCTTTAGGCCTGTGATTCTTTTAGTGAGGTATTTTTGAGGCCTTTCCAGTTGTTGCAGATGTCTTGAGAGGTACATACCAAATGGGGCATTGTATTCTATAATGGGTCTAATGAGGGATGAGTACAGTGGGACAATGACCTCCTTTTTTCTGGATGAAAAGCCCTTCGTGATGAGGTGTGCCACATAGAAGGATTTCCTGACTGTTGTGGCGATGTGGTTATCGAAGGTGAGACCACTGTCCACCTGTGTCCCTAAGTCTCTTATCACACTTTCTGTGTTTAGTGCACTGCCACCTATATGGTAATTCATGGATACATGTTTTTCCCTAAGGGATAACAATACATTTCTTGGCATTGAGCTTGAGCCCATGGCTCTGGCACCAAGCATCTGTTTCTGTAAGGCCCTTTTGTAGAGTATCCACATCATTTGGGATTCAATAATGGCTCCCAGTTTGCAGTCATCTGCAAACTTTGTTAGCCAGAGTCCCTTAGTGTTGACCTGTACTTCAGAGAAGTAGATGCCAAACAAGAGCAGCCCCAGGACTGAACCCTGAGGTACTCCAGTTGTCACTTGTCTGGAGCTGGATTTGGAGTCGGCTACTTTTACAGTGTGGGTTCTATCAGTAAGCCATTTAGCAACCCATTGGGTGACATAGGGATTAATGCCCAACTTAGTAAGTTTATCTATGATTCCAGAGTGGGTGATGGTGTCAAAGGCCTTGGCAAGGTCTAGATAGGCTGTGTGGACCACCTTACCCTTGTCCATGGCTCTGGAGACTGATTCAAAGAAGTCAATCAGGTTCAGGAGACAAGATCGGCCCTTCACAAACCCAAACTGGGTGGGGTCCAGTGTTTGAAGGTTGCCAATGTCTTTGTTTATAAGTTCCATGATAATACGCTCCATGGCCTTGCAGATAAGGCTTGTCAGACTGATGGGACGGTAGTTTCCGGGATCCAAGGTGGATCCCCTTGTGGATTGGGATAACTGTAGCTCTGCGCCACTCAGTGGGCACGAAACCTGAGGTGAGGCTATGATTAAACATAACACTTAGGTGAGGTGCCAGTTCATATTGTAGTTCATGTAGTACACAGCCCAGGATGTCATCTGGTCCCATGGATGCTGTATTCTTGGCTTTAGAGAGTGCGTTTTGTACCTGTGTGGCCGTTATTACTGGAATTTGGCAATCTTCGGTATTAAGGTGGGCCATTTAGGGGGTGAGAGGGGGGTGAAGTTGGCACTGAATTGATCTGCCAGGATATTGGCAATATCCTTCGGATCAGTATATTTAATGCCATTCTGTTTTAGCTCAGAGCAGATCTGAGCATTGCCATTTAGATTCTTGACATAGTTATAGAATGCTTTGTGGTTGTCTTTGGAATCTTTGGCAATTTTATTTTCGTAACTAGCTTTGGAGGATTTTATGAGGCATCTCAGTTTCTTACTGAGGCTAGTAAGGGAGTTTTTTGCATCCTGGGATTTTCCTCTTTTCTGCAAAAGTTTCTTCCTTTTGTTGTAAAGTTTGTTTATGGCAGGGGACCACCAAATTGGCTTCCTTTTTTTGGATGAGAGCATTTTGGTTCTATTTGGGATGGCACGATTCATGCATGAGTGGATATGCTCGTACAGTGCCTTAGTGTAGGATTCAGCAGTTGAACTTTCAGTTCCCGTCTGCATGGGTCTCATGAAGTTTGTCACTTCTGACTTGAGTAGCATGAAGTTGGCTTTGGAGAAGTTTTTTATGGTGGTTTCTTTACTGGGGGGTGTGGGTGGGATGTGGATGTTAAGGGTGATTAGCTTATGGTCAGACCTGACTAACGAGGGGGTGACCATAGGTATGGAGCATTGATTTCCCATGTTGGTAATGACCAGGTCTAGGATATTGGAGCCCCTGGTGGGACTATTAGTTGATCCAGGGCGTTGGAATTTATGAATTCCAAGAACCGTTGCGCAAAGGTGTTGGGTCATGAGTAGTTTTCCCAGTTAATGGCAGGGTAGTTAAAATCAGCCAGTATTAGAGTGTTTGGTTCTATCTTAATATTTTCCAGTATGTTTAGAAAGGTGTAGTGAGAATCTTGGGGTATGGTGGGGGATCTGTAGCAAGCTACAATTTGGATTGCAGTCTTACCTAGTGTTAGTTGCACTTGGAGAATTTCAGACACATTGTGTTGGCCAACTAGCCTGGTGGTGTGAATATCCTTGGTGAATATTGACACTCCTCCACCTTTAGTGTTTCGGTCCTGGTTTGGTGGCCGAAAAGTGTGGTAAGAGTTGTAGCCTCTACTGTAAATGTTAAAGTTCCATATGGAATGTGTTGTTGTAGTCTATAAGTTGCATAAACAGTTAACATGATTTTAACTTTATGCCAGCGCGTTCTAGGATAGATGACCAATATCATTTTTTTCTGAAATAATTTAATTTAGATTTTGTGATCTGAACCTTACAATTATTTTTTAACATTAGAAAGTCCTCAGAGTCAGATACGGAGCCAGTTCTTTTCAATATTTTGAAAATAGAATTACACAACATTTGTTGCAGTACAACAGAGACTTGAAACAGCCAGCCAAGATCCAAAATACATGTTTATTGTATAAAGTTGAGCACTTTCGCTCCACAATCTCATGGAACTTCATGAGAACTAACAAGATTCATTAAAGCCATTAATTAAATACTACAAGAAAACAGTCACATGATTAAAACCAACAAATAAGGATTCATTACAAAACCTCAAAATGCTTTAATTTTAAAACTGGATTTAAAGAACAAGTCTCATTTAAACCAGGGTGGTTTGTGGCATTTAGACTTAATTGCCATTTTAACTCACACAAATTCAAATGGTTGTCCACAATTCTACTCTGAGGATCATTCTTAACCTGTTCAATCATTAAAAAAACAAATTTATGAGAATTAAAAAACATAATATGTATAAATAAGACACTAGTGGTTTTGTTTTTCCTAATATCCAGAACATGTTCATAAGTACATTCCCTAAAATTTCTTGAAGTTTTGCTCACATAGTATGTAGAACAACATAAACATTGAGCCAGATGCACCATATTTTTTGTACCATAATTAAAATACCCATTTACTGTGTATTACTTCTAACAGAAAACCGGCCTCCATTAATAAAGTGCACACACTGTGAACACGAGCCACATTTACTTGTACCATTTTTATCTGTTATTTCTTTTCACTTTTTATTGCTTTCCAACAAGTATTTAAAAGTTTTATCCCATCTATATATAAAATATGGTTTGTCTCCAATTTTCCAAGTCACACTAGGATCTGTCAAAAACAATTTCCAGTTTTTATTAATACATTCAGAGATGGCCCTACTATCCAGGGTATAAGTTGAAATAAAAGAAATCTTATTCAACTCCACCTTATGTGATTGTACCAAGGCTGATTCCCCTGGGGAAGACTCCCATTTTAGAGCAAGAACCAGTGCACAGATCTGAACAGATCAGGAATTATCAACAGCATTCAAACTTAGGAAGGCACCAGGAGTCAAATTATTTTTATGTGAAGCAGTGAGCAAGACCCAAGAAGAATTGTTGGAACAATCACTAACAGAACTAAGGGTCAGTAATTCATCTGAAGCTGAAACTGATAATATGTTAGTAGACATTTTTAAATGACAGAAATGACTATAAGACTTATAGCTACTCTTTTAAATGTATTACCTCTGCACATGCAAACCTTTTATCTAAAGGTCCCACTTTTGTGCTGGCAAGAAGAGCCAGTGTCACCAATACTTTAATTGATTTAAAAATGTTTACTGTTATTTGATAAAGTATGTGAATTTGATATACACCAGATGCTGGAACATCCAAGTAAGGTAAAATACTAAAATGTATCTAATTATGAGGTACAATTATTACATGATATTATTGATGATTCCAGCATTCGGGTCATGGAACCCGACAAGGGAGGAGAACTTTTAGTCATGGAACAGGATGATTACTCCAATGAGATGAACACCTTGTTATCGGAAGATGCATATAAGGGAGTTTCTAGAAATGAAATACATATTCCCCAGGATTCAGCAAGCTCTGCAGGGCATGAAGGAATAGTGCAAGAGCTGCTGCAGCCAATATGGCTGCAGTGCAATCCAGGAATAAGCTCCCAGGATGTGCATAAGAGCTACTGCACTATTCCTGCATGGACACAGCCCCTGTATGCATCCGTGTAGGAATAGTGTAGACAGCAGAAATGTATTCAGCCAGTAGCTGAATGCATTTCTGCAAACTACAAAACGGAGGCATGACAGCTCATACAAATGCATGTATTAGAAGGGTTAGGCATGCCAAAGACCATATATATGGCCATAGGCATGAAAATTAATTTTAAAATTATAAAATTTAACTTTTTTTATGGCCAATTTCGGCAGTTTAAGCGGAGGGCAGCGGTGCGCAAACGGGATTGGCGCGAAAATAATAAAAACATCTGGAAATAAGCTTTTAAACCAAAATCATAATTTTGCCATAATAGTCAATGGCATGCATAACACAACAAGACCATGGAATAGTGGTTGCTAAGGGGGAAGGCTGAGTGTCAGTTTTGTAACCATGCATCGGCAGTCAATCCTATGCAAATGAGGGCAATGATACTGAATCACAGATTTCCCCTCAGTGCTAGCTTGCACCCAACCGTGTAGGTGCAGTAATACCATGGCGTAAGCCTAAGAGCTAGATGACTTCATAAGGGGGAGTGTCATGCATGTGGTAAACTTATTGGAGCTCTGTGGCCTGTGTTTGCCCTTAGCTAAGCACAGCTAAGGAAGGGGGTGTGTCTGAAGCTGCCTAGCAGTATTTACATTGTCTAAATGGGTGTGCGTGCCGCGCACCGGGTTTTAAACAAAAAAATAAATAAATAAACCAGGAAATAGCAGTTCCATTTACATCTGAGCACTGGGTATGCACGACATGCCTCGGGTCTTAAAAAGGAAAGCAATGGGAAGGAAAAACATCAGTAGGAGGGTTGTTGTTTGTCTTTCGGCTTTTCCCAGTAAGGGGTCACCACAGCGGAACTCTGGTCCGCTAATGAGTGGCAGTAGATCTTTATGAAACGCCGAGGTTCCAGCTTGACACCCAACCTTCAACGAAGGCACATCCATATACGCACGCATGTCTTTTGAACGCTACCCAACTGCGGGGAGGACATGCAGACTCCACACAGAAGGCACTAATCAAGGAGAACTAGCATAGCTGTCAGGTGAAAAGTATCAGAACCAGCCAATTACACAGGCAGCAGCCCAGCCCAGAACACTACTATAAACTATGCAAACACCTTTCCCTCTGTTTTTTCCCACAAACTCTACACCACCGGTGTACACAAACAGGAGGGTTTTACCTAACAAAAGCAACAAAATGATAGGGGCTGCTTTTGCTCTCATAAATCAATATGTGGAAGAGGCTGAGGGTGGTGAGGATGAGAATTCTGATGACCAACCCACAGTGAGGAGAAGGAGAAGAGTGTACAGACCCAGGGTAACCTACCAGAGGCTACATGAGCTAAAAATAGTGGAGCGCTATAGGGTGGACAGGGACCTCCTACAACAAATTGTTGAGCTGTGCCAGCCATGCCTCACACACAGAACCAACAGAGGGGAACCCGTCCCATTGGATACCAAGGTATGTGTAAGCTTAAGAATACTAGCCACAGGTCCCTTCCAAAGGCCAACTGAGGATATTATGGATATCTCACAGGCATCAGCATCCAGGGTACTCCACCAGTTCCTGGATGCCATGTCAGCAAATGCTGGTGAACACATATATTTCCACAACACCCATGAGGTGTTGACCAGCAATATGCATCTCTTCCACCAAATAGCAGAATGCCCTGAGGTAGTGGGTACTATAGACTGCACACACATACACATCAAACCACCACCTGGCGAGCAGGGTAGGATCTACATAAACCGCAAGGTCTTCCCCTCCATCAACTGCCAGGTCATGTCCGATGCCCAGGGATTTATAATGAATGTGTCTGCTCGCAGCCCTGGAAGCTATCACGACTCCCACATCTGGCATATGATGCAGCTGTACCAGAGATTTGCCAATGGGGACATCTCATATGGCCACCTAGTGGGGGATGCTGGTTATGCAATGGAGCCATGGCTGATGACACCCATCAGAAATGCACACACACCTGAACAAGAACTCCATAATGAGGCACACGCACAAACCAGAATCAAAATAGAGCATGTGTTTGGGATGCACAAGTCATGGTTCCAGTGCCTGGACATATCCAGTGGAGCCTTGCAGTACTCTCCAGCTACATGTACCCAGATTATCATTGTATGTGCCGTGCTACACAATATGATCCAGTGTAAACAGCTGCAGCAGGAACAGCATGGGGCAGGGCCACACAGCCCCCCACCATTGCCAAGGCCAGCACAGGCACAGAGTGACTCGGAGGAGGAACAATCTGAGCCTGCCCCTGTAGGCAGAAGAAGGAATGCCCAGTATGCCCAGGCTTTGGCAAAGAGGCAACGTATAGCACATACACTGACATGGTAGGAACCCAGGGAATGACACCTCTCTCTGACTCACACATACAGTAAAAGGGATGCCAAACATGACACTACCTGTGCTTAACCATGTATAGGGAGTGTACTATGTGCATCCGACATAGTCAGCCCTCCAGCAACATCCTCAATACTGGCACAGCTACAAGGTAAGTCACTCTCACTATCAATTGCTGAATGGAGTAGTATTTGCTGCTACTTGTATCTATGGTACAGATGTGAGGATGCAAGGGAATTGGGTGGCTAATTGGGATAGCAGCAGATAGCAGACACCTATATGGGCAGAATGAAATCCATAACAAATACTGATGTCAACATAGTAGGCAGTACTAGACAAGGTGACAAATCCCACTGCAGGACATGTGATGGGTCAAATGTGTGTCCATAGGACACACACATGCATGTCAGTGAGGCTCACATACCCAACAACAGTCTCAGCCAGCAGGACAGGTGTGGATGACCACAAAGAAAGGCTGTGCTAAGGCTTCTGATTGATGGCAATAGAGAACAGCCCCCCTCCGGACCTACACAGACAGATTACAACAGGTCAGGCAGTTGGATGTTAGTTCTGAAGGGTATGAAGTCTGTAACTGAAATGTAGGTCAATAAAACCTAAGATCTGTACTACACTGATATGCCTCTAGTTTGCATGATAGGTCAGAATACAGAATGAAATGGAAGTCAACAGAGTACCAGAAATACCAGTACAGTCATAACAAATGTTTGCAGTTGTCAGGTGTGCCCCCCCCCCCACAATCCTACATAGAAATGTAGTAACATGTACGTGTGGGTATAATAACAGTGGAGCACAGATTACCTGAGCTGGCCAAATTAGCAGGCTAGATTGTTGCATGTGTACAATATGCAGGGCTCTTGTGTGTTAGGTTGTTGTGTGTTGTATATTGTGTGAAAGTGGTCAGCATGTAGGCATGGAGGGTTGTGTCCCAATGGCCTATGGCCAGTACTGTTGATGACAGTGCCAAGTTCTAACAACTGCAGTACCAAACACAATGCATCCCAGCAAGACCCAATCCAGCAGTAATCCATACTAATTGTTCGGATGTAATATCTGTCACCATCTGAAAGATGGACATGGCATGAATGTGGGCCCAGACATACACACAGTACACAGGTGGAAGTACCCTAGACAGAGAGTGTATAAAATGTTACTGTCAAATGGACACACCTTTAGAATTGTACATACAGGTTAGCAGCACATTAGTTGGCTGTGTAGTATGGAATACTGATGTAGTATGGCTAAACAATGGCAGACCAAAAAAGGCACAGTTATGAAGTACTGATAAACCACTGATGTCCTCACACAAGTCAGCATAAGGGAATTGCCCCACATATATCTGTATGTCAGCTGCAAGAAGCTTCCATAGCACACATGCACTCAGCTCACCCCACCATCAGCCACAGGTTCATCACAGGTCATATCCCACCTGTTGGGAATGAGTACAATATGACCCCCACTTCTGTATGGGAATACCCACAGAATGCAGCATGCTGAAGAGGTGTCCATGCAGGTGTGTCCCTAGCTGTAAGCAGCACCTTGCCAGCATCCACACCAATGGATTACTAAGAACAGAAACTATTGCCATTAACACCTCACACACCTACCCTGTCACCCCAGAGGAATCCAGTGGCTTGCAGCCTGGGAGTGTAGGAGTGACAGAATGCACTGGCCTGCTACAGATGGCCTGCATCACTACCAAATGCCCTACAGTTCTCTGTCAAAGGCCTGTGCCTCACCCATACTGCCAATGTATGTTATCTCCTGGAGTCCCACATAATGACATAACACAGTCTACAGAACAGAAATGCAAGGCCATATCGACAAATCCCAGTATTCTGTCCACCATGTCCTATTGCATGAACTGTGGACCAACCCCTAAATACTGCTGGGATGAAGTGATAACTATAGGGATACTTATCAGATATTGCTTGCATAATTTTAGGAAGAGGATAGAATAATGGGGGGGGTAGAAGCATGGATGCCATGGAGTGTGCGAAATCTGAAACTCTGATGTGTGCCCATACTATCCCTGCCTGCAAACCCAGGAATGGGTGGTTACAAACCTGCTCATAAACCACAATGTGAAGGGGAAATGACCAGATACATGAGCCCTGCCTCTGGGTAACCTGTGTTGTACAAGTCATTATTCATCTAGCAGTTGTATACACAGTCCTGTCAAATGTAAAGTTGTGTGTAACTGAGTGTTGTGTGTGTGTGTTTCCAGAGGAATGGTTTATGGCCCATTCACACACACTGCACTCCCCATTGCCCTAGTTTAGCTAGCATGCTGATGTCAGTCACCTTGAAATACCCCTTTGGATAAATATCATCACTATAAGCTCTGTGGTACAAGTAATAACTGTGTAATGCTATAGTGTGATGTAATAGTTAGGTAAGAGTTCTAACCCCAGACATGGCAACTGTGAAACCCTGTGTGTGTAGGGATCAATGCTTCTGAGGCCATTCACAGTCACTACACCTCCCATTGCCCTACTTTAGCAAGCCTGCTGATGTCATTCACCTTGAAATACTTCCTTGGAGAAAATTCAAAGCTGTAAGCTCTGTGATGTGTGCAGTAACTGCGTAATGCTATAGTACGATGTACTAGGTAGGTAGGAGTTCTTCTCCTAGCCATGGCTACTGTGAAACTCTGTGTGTGTGTGTGTGTGTGTGTGTGTGTGTGTGTGTGTGTGTGTGTGTGTGTGTGTGTGTGTGTGTGTGTGTGGGTGTATGTGTGTGTATGTAGAGATCAATGATTTTGAGGCCACTCATACACACTACACCTCCCATTGCCCTACTTTAGCAAGGCTGCTGATGTCATTCACCTTGAAATACACCTTTGGATAAAGACTAGCCTTTTAAGCTCTGTGGCTCGTGTGATAACTCTGTAATGCTACAGTGTGATGTACTAGTTAAATATGAGTTCTAATCCCAGACATAGCAAGTGTGAAACTCTGTGTGTGTCGAGATCAATGATTTTGAGGCCATCCATGCACACTACACCTCCCACTGCCCTACTTTAGCAAGGTTGCTGATGTTATTCCCCTTGAAATACACCTTTGGATAAAGGCTATTCCTCTAAACTCCGTGGAGCGTGCGATACTTGCATAATGCTATCATGTGATGTATTAGTTAGGTAGGAGTTCTAATCCCAGACATGGCAACTGTGAAACTCTGTGTGTGTAGGGATCAGTGATTTTGAGGCCATTTATACACACTACACCTCCCATTGCCCTACTTTAGCAAGCCTGCTAATGTCATCTACCTTGAAATATACCTTTGGAGAAGGGCTAGCCCTATAAGCTCCGTGGTGCGTGCCATAAATGCGGAACAGTGTAGCAGTAGTAACTACACAGCTATGGGTTTGAATCTCATTTGTGGCAAGTGTGTGTATCTCAAAGATTTTGTCCCTATTTACAGCCAGTACACATCTCAGAGGCTGACTTTAGCAGTCCTGCAGATATCATCCACCTTACAAGCATCTGTTGCGAAGCTTATACCATGTCAGGTCAGTGGTGCATGTGGTAAATGTGTAACATGCTGGTCAATAAAGGTTGTTAGATAGAAGTTTGAACCTCAACCCTGGCAAATATAAGTGTGTGATTAGGGTAAACTTATTTTTGGGATCTCTCACCCACTACATCACACAATGCCAGTATTTACAAGGGATGGTGATGTTCCTCACCTTACAAGTACCTTCGGACAACATCCATCCACTAAGCTCCATGGCACATGTGATAAATGCAGTATAATGTAGTAGCAATACATAGCTAGGTAGGGGTTTGAATCTCAGTACTGGCAAGTGTGTGTGTGTGTGTGTGTGTGTGTGTGTGTGTGTGTGTGTGTGTGTGTGTGTGTGTGTGTGTGTGTGTGTGTGTGTGTGTGTGTGTGTGTGTGTGTGTGTGTGTGTGTGTGTGTGTGTGTGTGTGTGTGTGTTTGTCATCAGTATCCTGTGTGGAGGTTGCTGTGATTGTGTAATGACAGGATTCATTGCGGGGTGGGTTTTGCTAAATTATTATATTAAGGACCTATTATATGTCACAATGTCTACCTTACAAGGAAAACAGATGTCAAACAGCAGAGAGGCTAGTGTAAACAATCCATAGCCCTACATGTGACATTATGGATCAGTGAACAATATAGGCAACTCTTGTATTACTCAGAGAACACTCTCCACCCATGTCTCACACACAAACACACTTGGCTAGGCAACAACCACTATATTGGCAGTTCCCTGTATATTGCCCACAGATAGTAACCATGGTGTGATTGCAGTGGACTACATGGCTGTTGACCACAACACTGCCACTGACATCAGAATGTACTGTGATGTGTAACATCTCCTGACTGAGTGTGTGTTATCCAGCAAGTAAAAGGACATGGCACCCTGTTCCATCCCTACAATAGGCAAATAATTGCTTACAGTGGTCCTTTGCTATGTTTCCCACTAGAAGCCTGCAACAACTGTAGTG
>NC_056729.1:17799472-17871972 GCF_019279795.1 Protopterus annectens | reverse complement strand
TATGCAGATGTCAAGTATCCATCTTGGCTCCTTACAGGCAATCTATGCTTGAGTGACACTGAGATGTCTGCCCAGATGTGTTATGAATGCCACGGCTAGGAATCCCCACCCTGTATGCGCCATATGCCAAGGATACCACAACTACACTACCACAGTCAACAGAACATGCTTGTGTACAGGTCTTCAAGACAGACACTGACCATGTTATGTAATACATGTTGCATACTTGTCAAATGGAGCAACTAACTGGCCCTCTGCAAGAGGCAACCAGATGATTGGATGTTGCATGTAACTCTCACCCTGAGGATCACTCCAGTGGCATCAGTTGATAGATGGCTTGCTGGCAAATGGCAGGTGGCATGATACCACTGTACCCACATCCCCTACTCTTCCCATCTCTCAATGGAGAATATCCTGGTACACACCTATGAACACCTGCACCTATGGACCCCAGTATTGACAAATGTGTCAGTGTGCATTACTGAGAATAACAGTGCCTGTGTGTTTGTAAACCTGTAGTTGATAATACCCTGAGGCCCTTCACACCATCCGCACTCCTCATTGCCATAGTTAGATATGTCTCCTGCTGTAACGGACATTATGTGTACCTTGTTACACCCTTCACCCTACAGGCTACCTGGAACTTGCAATACCAACACAACACTGTTGGACAAATGGGTAGATAGGCATGGGTTACCCTCAGAGTCCTGGCAAGTGTGTGTATGTGTGCAAGTGTGTATATTTGTAGGATACAGCACTGTGAGGCCACATTCTCCTAATACAATATACCTTGCCACACAGTATAAGGGATAGTGATATTGCTGACCGTAGGAGAGCCATGACAAAGCATCACCCTACTATCCCTGTGGCATGTGCAATAGATGCATATCCCTGTAGTAGCACTCTTGAGATAGACAAGGGGTTGCATTGCAGTCCTGGTCAGTGTGTGATGGAGGGTATGTCAGAGTATTATCATGGATTTCAGTGAGTACAATATCTAATGTGGGGTTTGGATGCTGGGTATACTGTCTTTACACCATGGTACCCCAAGTACATGTCCCAAGGTCCACTGTCTGGGGACCACTGTCATCATCAACCATACAGGTAACTGAGTACTCTATCCAGCCCAATGATGCATGTGCTGTGTGCAACTTATCTGTAGCAGAATGGACACACTGACACGGTAGTTAGCAATGATAAACCCAGATCTTTCAGATGTGTGTATGACTGCTATGTGTTTGTCAATGTGTATATGTCAGTATGCCACACTACGTATTGTTCATAAACAACCAGTACATCCCCTATTACCATACTGTACAAGGCCTTCACTTAACATGTAACCTGGAACACACCTCATCCTAAACGCTGTGTGGTGTGTGCAATTAAGGCCACACACATTAGCAGCACTAAATACATAGGCAGGGGTTCTAGTCCCAGTGTTGTCAAGTAAGAGTGTGTGTGTATGTGAAGGGATCTACTTCAATTTGCAGAATATACATGTCCCAGGAGGTCATCTTTCCGAGAACTGACTGGCAAATGCTAACATTCCACAGGTATCATCCTGTGGAAATTCATTCCATCAAAACTAGTAGTAGATGTGTAAATGCCCTCTTCCACACTGTATATCTGTACAGCAATACAGCAGTTGGTATATATAGCTGGGTGTGGATCTTGCAGTTATTATTGAGTGTATCCCCCCGCCTAGTTGGCTGTAATACTGTACAGTTCATGTTAACAGGTTAAGTAGTTGTCAATCACACTATCTGCGGTTCTACGCCACCCCACACCCTCCAAAGGGTAGGGCTGTGCCACCCACACCAGCACACCTATGTTTACCAAGTTGAGGTTTGCACTACATTGGGGAAGGGGACATATACCCTGCCAGTACCATCGTCAATGACATTAAATTAGCAGACTGATTATTTCCCAATATGATGTTGTGCCTATTCTCTCGGTGGAATTACATAGGCTAAAATGGGTTCCTTGCAAAAGTACATACACCCGTGTGTACAGTATTCTCTGTGTATTGCATCAACACCAAAGCCTCTGTGTGTGTGTGTGTGTGTGTGTGTGTGTGTGTGTGTGTGTGTGTGTGTGTGTGTGTGTGTGTGTGTGTGTGTGTGTTATACACAAACAACTGGTGTGTACCACCCAGTACACTTACCATTGTCCACTGTAGAAGGGCTGCTGACATCAGCCACCATGCACTTACCTGTATACACCCCTCAGACCTATCAGGCATGTGGCACATACAGTAACTGTTATACAGACCTGTGACTTGTGTTCATCTGTACCCAGGATATAGCACAGTCAAGGTGTCACCACAGTGCCATACCCCTTGTAGGAAACAACAGCAGACCAACATCCTGCTGACAAATAGACACCTACAACACACACGAAATACATTATGGAGACCACAATCACTCAATGTTAATAACAGCTAAAATGCATCATGGCTGGACAGCTACACATCCTTAAACTTTAGTGCTGAAAACATGTTAAACAGCATTACATTGGTAAACAGTAGTACAATCACCATGTGCATCAGAACCATATTAGCCTGTCCCTGCATCGATGTTATGGATGACAGGGATGTGGCACAGGTATCATCATATGCCAGACACCTAGGCTGAGCCATTTGTTTGACATTGTGTGTGTGTGTGTGTGTGTGTGTGTGTGTGTGTGTGTGTGTGTGTGTGTGTGTGTGTGTGTGTGTGTGTGTGTGTGTGTGTGTGTTAGGGGGTTTCATTATTAATTGGGCTGTGCAGATGTGGTGTGTGTAAGTATGGAGTTGCCCTAGTTGTGTTGGTGATGTGTGTGTGTGTATGCATGCACACAGTTCTGCCATGTGGCTGCCCTATACATGGGTTTGTTGGACAGCTGCAGACTGTACATGACAGGGTGTGCAGTTCACCACCTCCGGCCATGGACATGAGAACTCTGCCTGCCAGGGGTTCCATGGGCACCACCAGGTACAAGCCACAATATGGTATTCTCCCCTGATGATGATATATGTCCTCTGGATCCAGATCCCACATGGGACTTGCCAGGACCACATGTATGTGGCCTGCTATGTTGTGGTGTGCACTGCTCCCCCCTACAGTGCTGGGGCTGGTACTGCCACTACAGGATCAGCTCTGACTTCTTGCATGTCCACATCGACCTCCAACTGTTGGTGTTGCTGGCCTATGTCCACGTGGCTGTCGTACTACTCCCACCATATGCTCAAGCACAGACATTCCACAGTCGAGGATTCCCACCATCTCACCCAACCGTCTATCCAGGACCTCTGCAAAATAATGGTGGGCACCTGCAAGATCACAGATGTTGTCAATAACAGCAGAATGAGTAGCCCTCTGCAGCCTCAGACCCTGTCTGGTATACTGTTCCATACATACCTGCACCTCCATGATGGCCTGAAACATGCGTCTGGTGACACCAGATGTGGCACTTCTGCCAGGGGCATGATGACCAGCAGTCTTCCTACGAGCACCCATGTACATCTGCCTGTGTGGTACCTCACCGGGTATCCAGCTATGGCTCCTGTGTCCAGACACACATGCCATAGACGCCACACTGTCCTGTCCCATGCCACCACCTGCCAACTGTCCCTCATCTATGGCCACTGGTGATGGGGTATGTATAGGCAATGTGACTGTGTGCAGGGATGGGGTGGATAACAGTGGGATGTCAAACAATGGCACAGCTTCAGCCCCTGACAACTCTGCCTGTGCCTCAACACACCTATCATCATTGTCAGAGTCTGTATGGACACTAACATCAGTTTGCCTGCAGGAGGGACCCTGACCCACCTCTCCACCTGTGAGGGGAAAACAAGAAACGCACTTTAAGACCTGTACGTCATTGTTTAACCATACACACACACACACACACACACACACACACACACACACACACACACACACATATTTACAGGTGAGGCTGCACAAAGATATTACACACAGACCTCTCATTACCCATCTGTCAACATGCATGACATAAGGCACTCAGCAGCATGCACTGCAGCTATAGTCAATCCCTGTTACCAACATTATACATCTCTGTGATCCATGGGTTGTGTTAGTAGGTGATTCCCCTTTCCCTGGAACACACTGCACCCATGTACACAGTATTGCTGTGGACCTGTTCAGCACCCTGGCATGTACTGTGCATCATACCTTACAGGTGTACACGCCATTGCTGAATGTGTATATGTGTGTCAGTTATGTTTGTTCTGCTGCTCACAGCCCCTATGTGTTTGTCCAACACATACCTGTGATGATATGTGGACAGATGTCAATAGTAAATGCCTGATGTCTGATTTGCAGGTCTCATCATCAGCGGTGCATGTATGACCAATAAAATACAATTACACTAACAATCTTCAAACCTTACTGTGGCTATGAGGAGTGTACACACCCTTATTGACATGGCACCCTCTTCCCCGAAATGCCATGTGGTCACAATACTGCATATGTTAACATTACACGAACCTGATATGTGACATATGACCTGTGCAATCAAATGTAGTATCAAACAAATGTGTTAGTCGTGCAGATGCTGATTGAGGATGCATACAATCTGTGGGTGCATAAATGTGCACACCCTTAACATGATGGTTTGTTGCACCAATTGTTAAGTGTACTACAGCAGTCACTATTCCTGGAAGGGGTATACTATCATGGCCCATCTGCACTTGCCAGTATTTGGTCACTCTGCCCTGCAAAGGTCCCCCAACTCTGCAAGATTGCAAGGTCAACTCATGTGCACAGCCCTTGGAGGTCATACAGTGCCTTCACTATTGCTGTGGAGTCAGGGTTATGTCTACCACAATTCATGACCTTGACTGTGTGCAGATACAGCCATTCTTAGCGAGCTTTGGATGTCTGCTTCAGTTCACTGTTGTGTTTCAGGATGACACCCCTCCCCATCATCAGCCTTTTTGCAGATGCTTGACAAATATGGGCTATACATGAGTGTCATTTTGCAGTGTCCCAAATTCAGAACACCATGTGTACTGGCCTAGTCCCTGCTAATGAATGGCAAACATACAGGTGTACAGTGGCACTAGCAAGGTACAGATGGGGATGGTGAGCCTCAGGTAGAGTGAGGTGTTGCTTGTGCAGCACATGTATCTTAATTGATACTGTCTGTAGGTTTCAAACTTAGTTTTGGTACACCATTACACATTGCAACACATGCCTTTGGGGGACTTTTGATGTTATGCATATGCTACCTGTAGAGAGCACTGGCTGATGTTTCCAGTGGAACAACTGTCCCATCTGATTACCCTAACCCATGGGCCACACTTATGCAGAGTCCAGGTGATTGTCAACACAGGTACTGCACAGCCAGTACTTGCTAGACATATCTGCAATTCCCTCACTGTTGCGGCATGTTACTAGGCAGCCTCCATGACCAGTTTGCAACATGTGTCATCATCTGTCTTGTAAGGCCATCTGTTTATTTTCTACATTAATGTTGTCCCATACATCCTCATCACATACATGACTGTCTGCACTGTTTGGCATGGTATATGCAATGGTGAGGTAAGGCTACATGTACCACTCCTGCATGCTACCTTAGGGTATGGGATCCATTCCATGACTTGTAAGATGTGTGCAAGCCACGGCTGCCTCTTGCAGGTGAGAGAGTAAATGTGATAGACATATTTCTTGGACAGCAGACCATTTCTTGGTGTGACATTGAGGACCTGTACTTGCTGGAAGGTGCATACTCATGAAGAGTGAATGCTGTCAGTACCTCAAACGTTGCTTCCACAATATGTTATTTGGACTGTATGCACACATATGCTTCCAGTGTTTGTTAAGGTATGTATTCCCCATATTTGTTGTCCTAACATAGGATTCCATATTACACATTCATTGCTCATGTTAGGACCACATTACAGGGTGTAAGGGTTGTGGAATGCGGTACTGTGATATGCCGTTGTGTAGACCTGTAACAGTTGCCATTGTAATAGTGGTACATACACTGCTGTAGCACTGTATAAAGTTGATGTTTCAGACATGTTCTTACTGTAGACCATTTGTCCCACCATTATGTTCATCTCTGTGCACACATCTTGAAATGACAGGTTGTTAGTTATATTGCAGGACTCTTACATACCCTTCAGATATGCCACCATGGTGACCACTGTGATGCAGTGCAGTTAACAGCAACAATAAGTGAACATGTACAGCATGCATTATGGGTAGGTGTGTTAAATGTGTGCATGGCAAATTCCATGGCCATAACATGGCCAGTGTATTGGCAAACCTGAACAAACAACACCATACTCATCAGCTACAGGCTGCTGCCCTAGAGGTATACCAAAGGGTCCTACATAGTTGTGTGAGAGATGTGATGTCAGTAGCCACACCTGTGGCATTGGTAGAGGGTGGGAGCAGCATTTCAGTACATCAGCAGTACAAACCCACAATACTACAGATTATGAACATCTGTTTATTACTACAATGCAGCAACAGACTATATATATTTTATCTCACATATGCATGATTAAACGATACAGATGCAGAAGCATAAGCAACAGTGGTCTACTGATGTGCCCTGGGGCCTTACCTGCATGCTCCTCGTCCATTGTGTGGGTAGCACCCACCTCCACAATGCTATCCGCAGGGTCTTGCCTTTGCTGGCGGGCAGGTGCCCAGAGGCTGGCGAAGAGCTCTTCAGCATGTGTCAGGGGAGACTGGATGGCATGAACCCCCGGTGGCTAGCTGGTCCCTCCTAACTGCAGCAGCACGCTGACGGGCGTGGCGGAGTAGGTCAGTGCAACAATGTCGGTCCTGCTCATAATTGCGGTTATACAGGCCAACATCATTTACCCTGTGGACAAGCTCATTCCACAGGGCAGTCCTCTCCTACAGATCATGGGCTGTATGGCCAAACAGAGTGTGGTAGTGCTATACCAGGTGGTTTATTATAACCTCATTTTCCTGGTGGGAATAGACTGGCAAATGCTCTCTAGACATGGTGCCTGAAAGACATAAAGAGGAAAAAAGGTCTGAGGACCTCAAACTGCAAGGATATGATAGTTGTTATTTCACATCTCTGTCTCCCCCCCCCCACCATATCTGTGACAATAATCTGAACACACAACTCAACGGGTATGTTTACAGTAAACCTACTATTGGGACATATATCGTATTGTACAACAAATTGTGGACTGTGTTTCTAGTCATGTTCCATGTTGAAACACTATCATTGGTGGCCTGTTGCTAACAATCTCACCTGCATGCCATTGTAAGGGCCACTATGGTTCCATATATGCATGTGTTTTGTTTGCTATGTGACTGCTCCAAATCTGGTGTTTTGTGTTAATGGAGATATCTATGCATGCTGTTAGACATAATCCTGGAATGTGTGGACTATTACTACCCACATATGTTCTATAACTGTCATACAATAAAATGTTTGGGAAGCCAGTTCCCAGCAGAACCACCTTTCCCACCTCATCTGGCCATGTTACCAGGCCACAGCATATCTGGGACCCACCCCGGGCATACCTCTCAACCATACCAAATTCCTTGGCATTTACCGGTTTTGAGGTCCAAATAACGGAGTGCCACGAATTCACGAGTGGCCCCCTTTATTTCCGAATTTTCCAGCTTTTCTTTATTTGATTATTTGCTTCTGCTGATGTCATCACATGCAGAGGAATGTGCAATAACATCAGCTTTGTGTGATGGGCAGCAAGTAGCGTCTGGTGTGTTGACTGCAGGTCTCCAGCAGCAGCAGAGTTTTCCTAGCTCCTCCAAATAAAGCACTTTTAATCTGGAATTCAGCACTTTTAGCTTAGCTGTTAGGAGATTGTTCCATTTCAGATGTTTTATGCTTATGATATAGAAACAGGACCCATTCAGATGTTGGTGTATGTATACAACATACGCACAATTGCAAGCATTTGAATTCCTTTACTTTCCATCACACGCACGCAATTGCAAGCACTTGAATTACTTTAATTTCTGTTCTTTTTGGATTGGAAGTATTACTGCATTTATTTTATTTGAAGGGTGTGCGATTTGAATTACGGCAATTACGCTGCATTTATTTTATTTAAAGGGGGTGTAAGTATTTGAATTACGCTGTATGTGAGATGCACTTAAAAAAACATGTATTGTTTTGTTATTGTGCACAGACTTCTTATGCATTAGACAAACATACGTATTTTCTCTAAATGGTTACATTTCTTGACAGTATCGAAGTTCGGAACTTGTCATGTGTCAAAATCAAAAATTAATAATTCTATTTATGTAGTGACGTTTAGAAAGTGTTTTAGGTGCTTCATGTTGCAAAATATGTTATACTGTTTATGGATGATAATATTTAAAACCCTTAATCAAGTTAGGAGGAAAAAACTCTTGCCTCTGAAGAGTGAAAGTTCCCACTGCTAATAAAAAGCATACTTGGTTTGTATGAATTCAGAAAGCTAAATAAAAATACACCATAGCTCACTAGAAGGTAACCTAAAACAGTTTATGTACGTGTGTTTTCCATTTGTAATTAGAATCTTCAGCTGTTTATTTAGATTTTAAAAATCGGGTATGAGCGCTGAGCCAGTGACCTATTTTAGGCATAACACAGGTATGAAAAAACACAAATTCAAATGGCTGCATACTATAATTAGTACTTAAAACATAGGTTAAAAAATGTATAGGCCAGGAGAAGTAACACTTGTACCCCAGAAAGGGTTATTAGGATGAGATAATGCATTGCATTTACACTAGGGCTGAAAACAGTTTTTAGATGCATTGTGGTGAATACACTCCCCGGGATTCATGAAGCTTGCGGCAGGTGCAGGTGTAGCGTTGGCATTCCAACACCAAATATGGCCGCCGAGCGATCCAGGTATGAGCTGTTCCCATGTGCACTACCTGCGTACGCTATGCCCGCACAGCTCCCGGGCCCTGTATGCTAATTACCCCACATGCAGTAGTGTAGCATGCAAATGAAGGTATGTAGTGATCTAGGAAGTGGTGCAGGTGTAGTGTAAGCATGCAGAATTGTAAACCGTAAAAAACAGTTTACATTTTTGCAAACATAAAATCGGAGCCATGATAGCTGACCAAACACATGTATTATATTGTTAATATATGCCAATGGCTAAATATATAGCCACTGGCATAAAAAAAATGTACAAAATATAAAATTAACATTTAATATTTATAGTTGCACTATCGTGACGTGGAAGCGCAGGGCAGCGGCGCACAAAGGGGATCGCAAGGAAAATAGAAAAATATAGAATAAAACCGCAATGTAACACATATCATGATTTCCCCATAATAGTCAATGGCAGGTATGCTACACCACACTATAAAAAGTATAGATGTAGCACTGAATGCAGAACGCTAATAACCTCTGTGCATTTTTTGGCGCCAAATAGGTTATTTAAATGGCAACAGTTTTACTATTTGTGTTCTGAGGAAGCTCGCATTTTAGCGAGTGAAAGCACTTAACCATTATTTTGTTATGTCAATAAATTGGTGGATTTTATCTTCTTGTGGAGACTTGGTTCATTTTTGCTGTGATTTTAGTGGAATTGGCATCCCAAGTCACAGAGGTTATTAGCGTTCTGCATTCAGTGCTACATCTATACTTTTTGTGGGTCTACAGAATGCTTTTTGTGTGTTTTTTCTACACCACACTATGGCGCAAGGGTTGCTAAGGGGCTGTGACAGTGTTATGCGCGGTAGCTAGGAATTAGTAGGCAATGCCATGCAAATGAGAGGAGTAATAGTGAATCACAGATTCTCCGCTGGTGTAAGGATGCACCTCACAGTGTAGCGTTATAACACTGAGGTGTGCCCTTGAGATAAAGATGACATCAAGAGAGGGGTGTGTTACCTTTGCTGTAAGCACATTAGAGCATTGCTAAACCGGTTTGCCCGTAGCTAAGCAAAGCTGCAGGATAGGGGTGTGTTGAACTGGCCATAGCTTTGCTTAGTTGAGAGTACATAAGGTAATCGAGTATGCATGTGAACGAAGATGAAAACGCGCTTACACCCGGTAAATGGGTTTGCGCGGCGCGCACTGGAGGTGAAACAGGAAGGATATAGGAAAGAAATAAGGAAATGCTGCAGCAGGGAAATTGGAGTACAAATGACTAATTAACACCTAGGACCCTACAGTGGGCCATTGACAACAGCTAACAAGGCTGTAAGCAGCTACCTGCAGGACGGGAAAGGGGAGGAGCTGTACTGCAAAGAAAATAGTAAAGTGTCAAAGTAGAACAAAGCCGATTTGCAGTATATCAGCTACAAGACACATTTTGCCATGACTGGGTAGGGAAAATACAAAAGAAGAAAGATGGCAGGTGGATGCATGCCTGAGAATGGGAGGGGATCCAGGTTTAAAAGTGAATTAAAGGGCAACAGATTAATCAAGGCAGGCAAGCATAACTCCAAAATAAAGGCCCCACACTTGCAGTACTCATTGTAAAACCCATAATTAAGATATTCTGCAGCTGGAATAGCTCATACACACCCAATGACATCAGCAGCATCCATAGCACAATAGTATAAAGTGTGAAAGCACCACACACACATACTTGTGTATCCCCATACACTCTGCACCAGTGGTGTATACAGATGGGGAACTTTTAGTATGTACATGTTAGAGGCTGCCATAGCATTGATCCACCAGCATGTGTTGGAGACTGAAGGTGGTGTGGAGGATGATGCACATGACCACCTCAGGCACCAGATGAGGAGGAGAGTGTTCAGACCCAGGGTAACCTACCAGGAGCTATATGATCTGGAGATAGTAGAGCATTACAGGGTGGACAGGGACACCTTACAGCAACTTGTTAAGCTGTGACGGCCTTGCCTCATAGCCAGAACAAACAGAGGGGAACCCATCCCAGTAGATGCGAAGGTATTTGTAAGCCTGAGAATACTAGCTACAGATACCTTTCAAAGACCAGCTGGGATATCATGGGGATCTCACAGGCATCAGCATCCAGGGTACTACACCAGTTCCTGGATGCCATGTTAACACATGCCAATGAGCACATATACTTCCCCCAAATGCAGGAGGAGTTGGCCAGCAATATACATCTCTTCTATCGTGTGGCAGAATACCCGGAGGTACTGGGTGCAATTGATTGCACGCACATACACATCAAGTCACCACCCAGTGAGCAAGGTAGGCACTATATAAACCGCAAGGGATACCCCTCCATCAACTGCCAGGTCATGTGCAATGCCCAGGGCATTATCATGGATGTGTGTGCTGGCAGCCCTGGAAGCTATCACGACTCCCATATCTGGCATGCCTCACAGCTGTATCAGGTATTTGCCAGGGGGGACATCCCAAATGGCCACCTGGTGGGAGATGCTGGCTATGCACTGGAACCATGGATGATGACTCCCATCAGAAATGCACACACACCCATGCAGGAACATCATAATGAGGCACACGCACAAACCAAAATCATCATAGAGCGTGTGTTTGGGATGCTGAAATCACGGCTCCATTGCTTGGACATATCTGGTGGAGCCTTGCAGTACTCTCCAGGCACATGTGCCCACATCTTCATAGTATGTGCCATGCTACACAATATGATCCTGTGGAAACAGCTGCAGCAGGAACAGAGTAGTGAAGGCCCTCACAGCCCATCACCATTGCCAGGGGCCCCACAGGCACAGAGGTACTCAGACCATAAACACCCTGAGCCAGCCCAAGTAGTCAGACAGAGACGTGCCCAGTATGCCCATGCCTTGGCAAGGAGGGAACGTATAGCACACACACTGACAGTGTAGGCACCTAGGGAATGACACCTTTCTCCACCTGCACACACAGTAAAAATGGATGGCACACACACAAAACTACCTGTAAATTGTCATGTATAGGCAGTCTACTGTGTGCATCCAACATAGACAGCCCTCAACTATTGCACACACAACTGCCATTGGCACAAGGTAAGTCAACACCTGAACAGTAAATTATGCTATCAGCATGTGTTGATACTGTATGTATAGGTTTATAGGTAGGTACTTGGCCAACTGCCAGAGGCCATTCATAAGCCTAGCCAAAATGTGTCAGCTTTTGTCACCACATTGATTCATTAACTGTACCTCTGTGGAGCACAGCCAATGGCGGCATCCCTGGGGTGTATTTACTGTTCCCCATCCACTCTTCAAGGTTTCTCTTGAAGAGTGTTAGTGAGGGGCTCTGTATAATGTAATTAGGGATATTGTTCCAAAGTATGGGGAGTTTCTGTGACAGGAATCCAGCCCTCCAGCATCTTCCAGTTATTGTTGTGGTGAGGTTCAGCTCACTACAGTGTGTGGCTCACTGTGACGTGGATTCCCATAGGTGGAGCATATCCATTAAGCCTGAGTTCAACATGGCTGTGTTGGCTAGCAGAGATCATCTCTGAGTAAATGAGATGCCACTGAGTAAAGCAGAAGTTTATTCAGTTTGGCTGCATAGGGCATATGTTTGAGGCCAGTAATCCTCTTGGTGAGGTACATTCATGGACCTTCGAGCTGTTGGAAGTGTCTTCTGAGGTACATCCCAACTGGGTTATTATACCCTAGGATGGGACTGATGAGTGATGAGTAAAGGGGCACTATAACACCAGTATGTCTAGATGGTAACCCTTTAGTAATCAGATGGGCTACATAGAAGGATGTCCTAACTACTTTGGAGATATGATTGTCAAAGGAGAGATCACTATCTACCTTAGTCCCTAGATACCCTATTACCTCGTCTGTATTAAAGTGGCTGCTACTTATGTGTTAATATGTGGGTGCTTAATATTCCACAATGGAATGACCATGCAGTTAGTGGCACTTAGCTGGAGGCCATGACTTTGACACCCTGTGTAGGTCTCTGTGAGGCCCTTTGAGGGATGTCTGTGTCAGCTGGACTGTTAATTATGGCTCCCAGTTCACAGTCATTGCCTAACATGGTCTGCCATAGTCCACCTGTGTTTGCCTGTACCTCTGAGAAGTATATGCCAAACAGTAGGGCTCCCAGGACTGAGTCCTGTGGGACACCAGTCGTGACTGGTTAAGAGGTGGACCTGGAGACTGCTAGTCGTACCATGTGGGTTCTGTGTGTAAGCCCGTTGGCAACCCAACCTGTGATGTATGGGTATATGTACAAGCTGGTGTGCTTATCAATAATACCTGAGTGGGGCATGGTGTCAAAAGCCTTGGTGAGGTCCAGGTAGTATGTGTGAACCACCTCTCCCCTCATCTAATGTCTTGGTGACTGTATGTAAGACGTCAAACAGGTTCAGTAGGCATGAACTGCACTCAACCAAGCTGACCTGGGTTGGGTCACGTGTTTGGAGGTTACCAATGTCTTTGTTAATCAGTGCCATGAGGATGCGCTCCATACCATTGCAGACCAGGCTAGTCAGGCTTATGGGGTGGTAGTTACCACGGTCAGTTGTGATTCCACCTTGGTGGAGTGGAATAACCGTTACCACGTGCCATTGTATGGGCATGTAGCTTGTGGAGAGGCTGAGGTTGAAAAGCTTAATTAGGTGGGGGGTCAGGTTGTCTTGTAGTGTTTGCAAGTTGCAGTCTGGGACACCATCTGCCTCCATTGATGTTGTGTTCTGCTGTTAGAAATGGCCATTTCCACTTGTGTGTCTCTGATGTCTGGGATACTGTACCTTTTGGGTATTGTTGTGGGATCTTTAAGGGGTGAAGTATGCACTGAATGTATCTGCAAGGATGTTGACGATATCAGTAAGGTCAGCATATTTTGTGCTATATTTCACTGACACAGAGCAAATCTGTATGTCACCACTTAGATCCTTCTCATAGCCAAAGAAGGCTTTGTGGTTATCTTTCGAATCCTTGCCTATTTTCCTGTTGATGATTTCATGAGGGACCTACATATCTTAGTAATACTGGTCACGGATGTCTGCCCTTCATGGGATTTGCTGTTTGTCTGGAACACTGCCCTACTTCTGTTGTATAGCCTGTTTATTGCAGGGGTCCACCAGACTGGTGTCCTTGTCTAGGAGGAGTGAGTCTTGGTTTACCAGTGATGGCATGATCCACACATCCTTGTAGGTGCTTATAGATTGCATTTGTAAATCTGTATGTATCTTGAGCAGTGTTTTTCCTTAGCATGGGGGGGGTGCAAAACCCCCACCACCTGTCTCTAGTAGTGTGATTTTAGCTGTAGGAAAGGTATACACTGTGGTTTCCATGGGTGGGGGAGATGGTTGGGTGTGGAAACAGTGAATAGTTGATAGTCAGATCTAACCAGTGACTGGTTTACCTCTGCTGTGGTGCACCTGTCGCCCGTGTTGGTGATTGCCACTTCTAGTATGTTTCCACCCCTCATTAGGGAGTTTACCACCTGATACAGGATGTATGAGGTGATAAATTCCAGGAAGCGCTGGGTCTGGAAGTGAGTACTTGAGTAAGTTTCCCAGTTAATGGTAGGGTAGTTGACATTGACCAATGCCAGGGTTTCGGTAGGACTGTCATGTTCTCCACTGTCTCCAGGTAGGTGGAGTGGTGGTCCTGGGTCATGGAGGGTGATCTGTAGCAGGCCACAGTTTACATTGCAGTTGTGGCTGACGTTAGCTGCACATGGATGATCTCAGAGGTATCATGCTGCCCCACTAAGCTGGGGATGGAGGTATCCCTGATGAATATGGATACATCCCCCTCCATGTCTGTGTCAATCCATGTTCTGTGGCTGAAATGTGTGGTATGGGTTGTAGTCTGGTAGTGCTGGTGTGCTCTCAGGAGCCTTAAAACAGGTCCCAGTTACTGCACAGATGTTGACTTTATCCATACTGAGGAGTGCTGTGAGTGCATGCATGTTGTGATCAAACCCCTGGTGTTGAGTAGCATAACCCTCATTGATTCTGCTGTTGTGCTGTTTATGGAGCTGGTATTCACCTTTGAGACTCTCCTAAAAAAAGGCACCATGGGGGTTCCAATAGCCTTGGCCAGTATTCCAAAGCCTAAGGCTGACACATAAGCCAGTATGGTATTGTTGCATGCATGTTTTCCATTTGTGCTTGTTTCTCATCTCTCCTCTAGGTAACCTACTGATAAGCAATAGAAAGCTTTAAATTTATACAAGTCTTCTAGCTTCCAAGATAGGCTTTCAGAGTGATTAAGTATCAGTGTTCTGTATGTTCTTGCCGTACTTAACTGTTTCCTGACTACATGGTGATTTCTCACTGGATATTGTGATCTGAAAGTCTGTTTATTCACATATTATGACTGTGATGGCCTGCACTTTAGAGGTTCACAGATAGGTAGTAGGCTATCTGCCCAAGGGCAATTAGAAGCATAGCTACAGTGTGTTGGCTTTCTCCGCACCATTGATGAAGTAACTGTGCCTCTGTCAAGCATAGCCAATGAAGCAATTCCAGGCAGAGTTGCCAGAAGCTGTTGAAGACTGGAGTGGTGGAGGGTGATAGGGGCACTTAGTGATCTAAAGAGGGCATGTCAATGTGACAATTCAACACCATTCAATTTCCCTAACAGGTCTTGCAGCTAGCAAACTGGACGGGCTCCCCCACCCCCTGGCTGTATGGTTCTGGGACACATGATCCCAGGGGTGTATATTCCGTTACTCATTCACACAACAAGGTTTCCTTTGAAGTGTGTCAGTGAGGAGCTATGCCTAATGTAGTTAGGAATGTAATTTATTGTCTCTCATTTAATTTGTTATAGGTTTTTATTTCAAGAGTAAGCGAAGCTCAGTGGATTTGGGTGCCTCCACCCTTTGCTTAGCCTAGCTTACACATAGAAATCATATAAATAGGAAATAGGTGGAAGTAACGTTAATGTCAATAGTGTAATGGTTACAGCATCTGCATAGTATCTGTGCATTTGAGGTTCAAATCCCAATAAAGTCAGGGATGTTTATCATGTTAAACAGTATACCTTAACCAGAGCTTGCATATATAGGTAGTATGCGTCTGTATAATAAACATTTGAAGCAACCATATAAACCTATGTGTGCTGGAGAGTAAAGTCAGCAGAGAATGTAGTTATGTAAGCACATAATGAGATGTTATTCTGGAGTAAAAAACATTTTTAAAGCATCACAGGTGTTGAACCCTGGACCATGCAAACTATAGTCATGGGACTTACCACTAAACCATCTGAGGTGTATACATGTTTCATGGTCTTTAGACTACACCTTATACCATATGCATTCCACAATAATGACCACAAATGGGACAGTCACTTTGTGTACATATGTACCATACATTGTAATGTACTGTAGTTTGTGAACCAACATATACAAGTCTACATATGTATAACTGTTATAAATGTATACGATATATATATATATATATATATATATGTATATATATATATATATATATATATATATATATATATGTCAGTGATGTCTGCACATAGATATAAGTATATATATATATATATATATCTACACAGTTACATCAATAGCCATATATATAAACATCTATGAGCACACTTCGTGACACAGAAGCAATCCAAAGGAATTGAAGTGTACACAAAACACATGCAGCTCTGCTATTATAACTATTATTATTAACCTAATTCACCATAGAAGGAAGGCAGTTGTGTATGTGAAGACTGGGGTGGGGGAGGAATGATGGGTAATGAAATCATGCATCAAGGAGAGCCTGGGTCAGATGTTCAATAAGTGAACTGGAGAGGTATACATGGAGTATGGGGACAATATAACAAGGACACAAAACAAGAACCTTTCTCATCCATAATACACCCTGTCATGTCACATTGCAACACCTAATTCCACAAACATATGAACATTAACATGTATCAGACATATGTACACCAACTGACTGTCACATTTGTTTTCAGTAGTGAAGAATGCCTGTAGTAAAATGTATATTCTAAACACCATAACATTTGAACATATCTGAGATGCGTTAGTGATAAAGTCAGTGACTGTGGTTTACATGGTCCCGGGTTCAAGACCTGCAAAGGCTGTTAAGTTATTTTGAGGGCCAGAATAAGGGCTATTGGATGCAGGTGGATTAAAGCACTTTTAAGCAGTTGTAAATGATTTGCATGGATATGCATGATGGTAAGTGGTGCTTAAACATGGTTAAATGGAGAAGCGCTTCACAGGTTTAACCTTTGCTTAATGTCGCGCAGGCCATGGGCAAACCTGCTTACAACCGCTTAAATGTGCATTATTCACACTTTCCCTACCAGTGCCTACTCTGAGAGGTAAAATAATAACACCTTCCAGGATTAGAACCCATAACAATGTACTCCATCCTCAGAGTAACCTATCACTAAGCTACCTGAGATGTACTTATGCCACTTGTGTATGCAGACAGGTTAAAACACAAAAGAGAAGAATGTGTGGAAATAGGACAAACCACCAAGTACCCAATGAAAGGTGTATGCTCATATATATATATATATATATATATATATATATATATAGATATATATATATATATATCGAGAGAGAGAGAGAGAGAGATACATAGAGACATGTCGCTATATAGAGATATACATATATATGTAGATATATAGATAGGTTAAAACATCTAGACATCTATGGAGGTACAGATAAACATATGCAATAATATATATTATATCTATATACATATACACACATATATAAATATATATATATATGTATATATATATATATATATATATATATATATATATATATATATATATATATATATATATATATATATATATATATATATATATATATATATATATACTTACATACATACATGTGTGTAGACATCTGAAGTGTTCATATCTGAGTATAACATGGACCATAGCAATCACACATTCTGCACCCAAACAATATGAACATAACATATGAAGAGTATATGCTATGCCAATACACTATTACAAATATGTTCTATGGACACAGTCACCAACAGAACTGCAATGACTGCAAATATCCATGACAGAAATACACAGACAGCTTTCATTTAGCAAAACTTTATTACATTCCGATGTATTGCCAAAAGGATTCAAGGACTAACAATACCTGCATGCTATACAGGAAGCATTTAACAGTGCCTTAATGAATCAGCCTGCAATTACCATAGTATTAGTCCACTAAGGGATAGATGTTCACATAGGGAAAGAACCCCCACACACATATAGAAGATGTGTAAAAGTGGTTCCTACACACCTGCATTTGCTATGTACACCCATCAACATCTCCCCCACACCCAAACTAATTACATCAATACATACTGTCATACCATAACCAATTATTCAACCACTGTATGACATCTGCTGAAACCATAACATACCTGGACACAGACACACTAACATGGCCCTATGTGAAATAGTTGCTGTTATACAATGGAACAGCTGCTGATGTTACAGGGTTTGTTTGAACTAATCCCATTTCAGAGGGTTGAAAGGTTAGTACACCAGGAAGTGCTACCGATTACTGATTATCAGCACAGTATGATACACATTAACACCAAACTAAAGATGTCTGGTAAGCACACTGTAAACCCCCTAACATTATATGCATAGTTATGCAGCCTTGAGCTGGTCAAACATCCTGGCCAGACTGAAACATATGCAGAAGTATTAGGTAAGGACAAACCCTACACAAGTAGCAATGTTCAGAAATATAACACCAGTACTCACATTTAGACCAAATCCTCTAGGCATTACACACAATATATTAGTGTTCGTCTCCATACAGCTGTTGCAATAGATTTCAAACAACACTTCCAGGCTGTCTTCCTCACAAGTAAGGCAAAGGGACAACGCCCAAGTGGAGTACTCAATTATACTCCACTGTTGCCATAGTATTGGCTAAGGCAGCAGCTGCGCAGCTGATGTGCATGTAATTAACTACTTAGGAACACCAATTGGTTATCGGGATAGAACATGTTACTGATCTGTAACTATAAAAGGTTGTCTTGTCACACATTCAAACCATATGTATCAACCTGTAGAACAGTACAAAATACTGAAACACAAACCGAAAATGAGTAATATACCAGTCAATAACACCTCCAATTACTAAGAAGGTACGTATAACATTTAGTATGTCTGTATATGTAGTACCTGTTCTGTAAGAATTACAGTGTAATCAGTGCATATAGTGGAAATAGCTATCTTGTAGCGATGTATTGTTGAGCAGTAGTAATGCTTGTAGTATTCTGTGTGTACTGCTGTAGGTCACAAGGCAAACTCCTCATACACCACAAGGGATGATATATATGGGCTTGGAACTCACCAATTCGCTTCCAGCCAATGTCAGTGTCAGGGTTGGTCCAACAAGTATGTGCTATAACAGGGATAGTATATGTCGATACATTGTAACAGTAGACATATGTATGGGTGTATAAGTAAGATGAACATGTCAAAGGTGGGCCTACTGTGCAAATATGGTTTGCATTGTGGGATATTGTGCCAATAACTGTGTAATGTACAGTATTTTAGACAGATCTGTATTCCATTTTACATAGCATTTCTGTTATGTTATGCAAACATTAGTTATGTCTATTGGCAATTACAATACTCAATAACAGGATACATATCACTTGTATTCGTTTGACAGTTTAGCAGCATGATAGCAAAGATAATTGGAAGAGCTAGGTAACTATCCATGCACATAACACATGTAATATCCACCTCTCTAGTATTGTTTGCAAGCAGTAACAGTTGTGCATATGTACATGTTATGCAAATGTGTAGTGACCCATGTTACAGGGCTGGGCCAAATGGCTATGTACACACCTACATAGAGTGGATATTGAGAGTAGAGACACACTGGTTGAACTACCAGGTTTGTGTAGCCTAACCTCTCATTGCCAACCTAACAGCCGCTTGCACATACTGTATGTAAGGTAGTGCACAGCACTGGTAATGAAACAGGTTGTATATCATCTTTAACTCCAGTGTAATATTTGCAGTAGGAGTGTAAAATGTAGGAGACTGCTGCACATGTGTAATAGCCACTTCATAGGTGATGGCTTACATTATCTGATTATATCCTGATCATGTTGATAATGGCAGCAGTCTATTGATACATGACTCTGTTTGGGGAGTGGGTGTCTGTGCCCAACAGAGCTCATGGTCCTGGTGGATATGTGAGTATATACTCAGAAAAGGAAACAGCCATGTTGACACTTGCATCATGTGTAATCAACTATCAGAATATGATGTGCTCCTCAGAGGAGGATTGCTGCTAAAAGTAGCTACAATGTTTCTGTAATAGCCAGTGTTGTCACGTCCATAACACAAATATTTACATGTGAGCATCACTGTCTAAAACATCTTCATAAGCAATAAGTAAACTAAATACAGTACTTAGTACTTGTAGTACTGAATGCTCATACAGGCATGTCCACTAGTCAGCTACTGGTGTTTAGTAATGTCAGTTTTGTGTATGTGGCCATCCTGGGGGAATGTAATCTCTATGCCATGTACACTGCCAAACCCACCTAACACCACACCCACACATTGTCTGGGATGCGGCTACAGGTGTAAACTGGAAGGCAGTCCAGTCTACAGCCATGACTGGACTGGACAGTCATGAGGTGTAGGTTAACACATGCATCTCATCATCACAACCAACACATACCCTTACCAGAACACAGTAAGGACACCCACACACACTACCAGAAATCACACACATTCACAGACACTTCTAAGTATCTGGTCAAACAAGTGCCCTCCCAAGCTGGAATAGACAGGCAATGAAATATACAAACTGTATGACATAGTTTGTATAACTGTACCACACCTCAGAACACGTGGCCAGAAACATGCCCAACAGTACTCATTTGTGAATGCAAACTCTAGCACTATGTTACACACCAAGCTATACGAGGACATACATACTGTCAGCTGCCTGTCTGCCATGATTAGCCTTATACCCATACACTCAGACCACCTTTTGAACTATACACATGGCTCTGGCATATCCCATGCTGTTGTGCAGGACCTGTGATGCAGTAGCCTGGACTACATAGAAACACATGTAGGAACAATCAGGTCTTGTAGCCCATGCAGGTATGTCCCAAGGCCTGGGTGGCATTCTGCCATTGGCCAGAATAATACTGCAGTACAGGGACAAAAGGATTGTATTCCACAATTGTCTAATGTAGTGGTGCAATTCAAAGGGTATCCAGTATCTCTCTGCCTGGGATAACATGGTTGACAGACCATGATGCTTTGCTAGACAGGGCCTGCACCTGTCACCCCTGGGAATCTGGATACTGGCTAGGGCTCATGCTTCCCCTATAGTGCCTTCATCATGCACAGTTCAAGTGAAAGTCCACTGCTGTTACAGGGACAGCCAAGCAATAAACTGTGGGTCTCGGTACTCAGTGATACATGTCAGAAACGCAGTATGGACTCACATATGTCAATCCCTAACATGAAGAACATATCTGTGCAGTGACTGAGCCATGGTTCAATGCTCCGGAGAGCACACCTGCATGACCATGTTATAACACATACCTCACCTCTTGCCCATTATCCTTTATTGGAACACATGGGCCGCAGGTGTGTCCATATTCCTGAAGGATATGTACACTCCTATGCTAGTTGCACTTGCATAACTTCAGATGCATTATGCTGAGCAACTACCTTTGTGCCAAAGTGGAATCCAAATTGCACCTTACGACAGATCACCCACCATGCCACAGAATTCCCAACTGTCATATTGTGCTGTAATGGGGAAGATTAGGTTTGAGACAGAAAACCATAATAATAGCTACTCTCAACTATTCCATTATGAACTGGTAAAACTCCTCATGTACCAACACCTGTGCTCAATGCATGTTGGATTCCATAAACCCCAATGACCTGGATCACAATAGTCACACAAACAGGGCTAACAGTATGCTACACATAGTCAGTCTCCAAAGCCAATGTTATGCTTCGTAAGAGCAAAGTGGTGACTGTCATGGCACCCATGCAGATGGACAATGCATGTGCAAATGCTAAATCCTATACAAATGAACCTTAACCAGTCACATACATGCAGTGATTGTGCCACTGAAACAGAACCAAGATTCAACCAAACACAAACAAGAAGGCAAACTGGTGGTACCCTGCCTTAAACTGTACCACAGAAGGTAGTAACTGTTGCAAGAGTGAACACACATGAGTGGAGGTGATCCCTGGTCAGCCTCAGTAAGATGCAGATACACCATATAAACCCGCACAAAGCTACTGTGAAACTGTCAAATGAAAAAACTTCAAAGACCAATTCACGTAAGGTTCAAGTAAGGCACCTTTTATTAACTTGCAGCAAGGAGACAAAGCATGCAGGCAGAATGATTTGTCTGGACATTAATAATTAGTATGGCATTTTTATACAGTTCTTTCCATGTTACACAGAAATGTTACTTCTATTGCTGACGTAGTTAGACACAGCTTTCTGTATTGTTCTACAGAAAATGTTACTAGACTAATTGCTGACTAGTTGAGAATAACTGCTGATTTACAAAACATTTGAGAAAAACAACCTGGCCTTGGGGCTTATTTTAGCCCACCACAAACTTTCAATTCTTCAATTGTGCAGTCGTAATATATGTGTTACATTTTGTCTAGATTCAAGGTACATTTCTAGCTTAGGTACAAGTAATGCTGACTACGGTTTATACTTTCAAGCATCCATTGTGCTCCTTATCAAAGCTTCTAACAGCTGTGTACTTTCTCATGGCATAAGCAGAAAATCAATAACTCTTTAAGTCTCTTGACACTAGTAGAAATGAAACACTTCTTGTTATTTGCTGACATTAGCAGAAAATAGAATGCTTCTTGTTAAGTTTCTAATAGCTGAGCAGATTCATGCAGTGTGAACAGAATAAATGTATTAACCCTTTTAAACCTCGAATGCTTAATGCATATTACTAATACATATTTTTCTAACATTTCCCCCCTTTTAATACTTTTATTCTACTTTCAAAATAAGCAAAAACAGTTTTTTTTTCTTCCCCTAACCTCTTCCTACTCAGGATTTGCAGTTAAGAGAGTCATTCAGTTTAAACTTATGAAAGCATTTTCAATTTTTCAACAATTCTTCAAGTTCAGCACCTTGGTATAAGGTTTCTGAAACTGACATGTCTATAAAGTCTTTAATCAGTCTTTTCATGCAGGGGATGCATCAGCACACACATACCACCAGCAGGATCATTCCTACACAGATGGCAATCAGGATGTTCATTAGGATACTGCCCCACCCCCCAAACAATCTCTGGAAAAAGTCCATCAATGGATTTGGTCCTGGTTTGGTCATAGCCGACACCTGCTGAATTACCTCAAGGTGATTGTCTATCTCGTGTTTGTGGTCAGGAATATACGAACAGCACTCCTCCTGGATTAAAGTGCAAGTACCTCCTCTCGCCGCTAGGGTGAAGTCAAGAGCCATGCAGTTTTAAAGCACTACAGTTCTCATGGCAGTCAGTTCATCAGTCACCAATTCTAGAGTGGAAAAGGTTGCATTGCTCATTATTTCAAGAAGTTTAGACAGTTTTCTTAGTTCCCAGATTGATTTCGTTGCTCCATATGCTGGCAATACACCTGCCCACGAGATGATGGTATCACCCAAGTCCATATGTGACAGTCCATTTTTCCCTAGGTTCACAACATGATGGTTTTTCCAGCCCGCATTGATTTGCCCCACTGGGTTGACAGGTTTCTTGATTTCTCGTCGAACATTCCGAATTTTCCCCTGAGGTAAAACTGCTGTGTGTCATATGGCCGGAACCAGGTACCTCAAATAACAACTGCCGGACCAATTCTCAAGTAACCACTTATATGCTTTCCTACCAAATACAAAGTAGCAATCTTCTACTTTGGTAGTAACTTTACTATGTCCTGGCTCTGGATGAAACATTTTTTTGTCAACTATAATCAGTTGTTTATAGAGGTCAGCATTATGTTTTACTTCATCAGTTGTCCTATGCATCAGTTCAAAAAATGAATCATAGCTTGTGTTGCAATAGCAACCTGTGTTGTCAGTTTTATTGTAGCATCTATAGGGAACAGTCACATTGCAATTGCCCCAACCCACCTGAACTGTATCATTTTTGTAAAAATACACAGTCCCCTTCTGTCGAACAGACAAGTGCAATGCTAATTTATCTTGTGATGTGACATCTGATGTATCATAGACTAAGCTTTCCTAGGTCTTGTTGGCTCCTAGGAGGACTGAAGTTAACAATAACCCCCCATATGCTGTTGGCAAAGCTGTGCAAATCCAGCAATTCGAAACATTGAAGGTCTCAGCATACACATATTTGATTACCTGGTAAGTGTTGAAGTTTGGGTGCCACTCTATGTGCAACTCTCCACGTTTATTCAGTTCAGTTTGTGTGGCTGGGAAAAGGAATGGCCACAACAAAAAGATTATTGTCACTAGTACAGTCAACAGGATGATTATGCAATACTTCTGAGGAAACTGTTGTTCTGCATTCCTGTTTTCCCTGACTCTTCCGAATAGGTACATCTGGATCTTACTGGATCCTGTCATCTTTATTTCAGACGTGTTCTTACTCTCTGCCCTAATAGGACCTTCAGCACCGATGGTTTCTTCACTGGGGTTGAGACGGAGCAGTCCTATTGATCTGACCCCCCTTTGTAGCCAGACTTTGTGCTGAGGGCCCCAATGGAGAGGTAAGATTTTTGTCCAGTTCAAAGTTCTTAACTAGTTTGCAGTGCGTCAAGTGGATCTACAAAGCTTGCTCTGCTATCTTGACTGCAGTGGGTGTCAAAAGAAGCACCTGGTATGGACCTTCCCACCTTGGTGATGAATAATTCTTCTTTTTCATATTCTTCACCCACACCCACTCCCCGGAGATCACTGCCACTTCCGATGCTTCGGTTTGTTCTTTATCTGAAACAGAATTTGACTGCAACAGATGTTTAGAATTCATGACTTTTTTCATATATTCAGCTAGTGTAAAATCAGCTTCCTGGTCTGAGGACATGAGAAGTTTCCATTGGGGTGTATAATAAGCCCTTCCAAATAGTTTTTCAAAAGGAGTCAATCCTTTTGCGGTCAGAACAGTTCTCATGCTCAACAGCACCAGGGGCAAACAATACAGCCATTCTTTCCTGTCTCAGCTATTAACTTTCTCAATTTGTTTTTTAATATACCATTATGCCTCTCAACTAGTCCTACAGATTGCGGATGGTATGCACAATGATTTTTTTAAAGAAATACCAAAATGCTTACTTAACTGCTGTATGGTTTGGTTTACAAAGTGTGTACCATTGTCACTGTAGATCTTTTCCGGAATGCCGAATCTAGGGATGATTTCTTTGACAAGTACTTTTGCTACTGTGGCTGCATCTGGATTTTTGGTTGGAAAGGCTTCCACCCATCTGGAAAACATATCTACAATGACAAGACAATACTTCTTATTTTCACATTTGTTCAATTCTATGAAATCCATACAGATAGTATGAAATGGATATGGTGGAAACTCCCTTGCTTGGGCTTTAACACCCCTTGTGCATGATGTTTGTTGCAAATTTGACACGTCAAACAGAATTTTTTAGAGTAGTTTGTAAATCCGTACGTTGTGAACACCTGGTTCACCAGCTGTACCATCCCCCCTGTTGAGACATGGCACTGCCCATGACTCAACAAAGCTGCATATCTAAACAAATTCTTTAGAGATGTACAGCCCCTTTTCGAGAATTGCTCCTCGTTTTACCCATCTTTGTTTTTCAGCTTGTGTAGTGAGTGTCTGCATTGCTTTTAACATCTCTAAGTCTAAAATCTCAGAGGGTTGTAGTTCCTCATTTAAAAGAAATACTTCTGTAGCTGCTTGTTTTGCAGCTGTATCAGCTCTCACATTACCTTTTGAAATCCTATCTTGTTGCTTGGTGTGAGCTGTGCATTTACAAATGGCTACTTTCTGAGGTAACTGAATAGATTCTAAAAGATCTAAAATAAACTGTGCATGATTTATAGGTTTGCCAGTAGATGTTATCATTCCTCGTTTTTTGCATTGTTGCGCAAAAACATGTACAGTAGAAAAAGCATACTGGCTGTCAGTAAAAATGTTTACACATTTACCCTTTGCTAAGGTACATGCCTGTGTCAAGGCAATCAATTCTGGTGCCTGTGCAGATAAGTTGTGTGGTAAAGATTTTGCTTCTATAATTTCAGTGTCAGAAACTACTGCATATCTTACTAGGTTCTTTCCTGCAGGACCCCTTTTGCACGAACCATCCACGTAGTATGTCACCTCGGCATCATCCAAGGGGACATCCGTGAGATCTTTTCTAGGTAGTGTCTTTTGCTCAATTACCTGCAGGCAGTGGTGTGTTGTGCCATCTGCAGGGGTTGGGAGCAAGGTAGAAGGGTTCAAAGTCATGCATTGCTCAATTGTCATGTGAGGTTGGCTCAACAATATAGTCATACAGGAAAGATGCCTAGCAGGGGAAAGATATGCCACCTTTTCTTGTAGAAAAATAATCGCGACTGCATGAGGCACTCTCAAAGTGAGAGGGTGGAATAAGACTACTGAGGCTGAAGCCTGTACTGCCATTGCAGCTGCAACTACTGCTTGTACACAGTGGGGTAAGGACCGTGCCACTGGGTCTAGTTGTGATGAATAATAAGCAATGGGGCATTGCTTGTCCCCATGCTGTTGTGTTAACACTGATGTCATATAACCTTGCTTACAATCTACAGTTTGGAAAAAACGTTTATGGTAATTTGGTAATCCTAGAACTAATGAGGATGCTATTAACTACTTCAGTTTGCAGAAAGCAGATTCTACTTCTGGTGTCCATTGTAATAAATCCTGTGCTGCCATAGGCTTCTTATATATGAGGTCAGTCAGAGGTGCAGATTCCAAAGCATAGTTTGGAATCCAGCTCCGGCAGAAATTAGTTGTACCCAGGAAGGACATCATTTCCTTCCTTGTAGTGGGTTTTGGTGCTTGTAAAATTGCTACTTTTCTGTCCTCATCTAATGTTTTACCTTCCTTGGATATTACATATCCCAGGTATTTGACTTGTTTTTTACAAAGCTGCAGTTTATTTTTATTTACCTTATGTCCTTCAGCGGCTAAAAATCGTAATAGCGCTATGATATCTTCTCTACAATCTTGCTGGGTGGGGGCCGCCAGCAAGATGTCATCAACATAAAGTAAAATCTGACTGCCTCTTGGTGGGGTGAATCCCACCAAGTTGCTTGCCATTTCTTGTGAGAATATTGTTGGACTTTCACAATACCCCTGTGGTAGTCGCGTATATGTATACCTTTTCCCCTGAAATGTGAATGCAAACCAATACTGGCTGTCAGGGTGTATTGGTATCGAAAAGAACGCATTGCTGATGTCTACCACAGAAAAATACTTCTGTTGAGGTTTTAAATCATTCAACAGGGTGTGTGGGTCTGGCACCGTAGGTGCCCTTGGTATTACTGCATCATTTACAGCTTGTAAATCTTGGACCATACACCATTCTCCATTTGCTTTTTTAACTGGAAATAAGGGTGTATTACATGGTGAATCGAGAGATTCTACCAGTATTCCTCCTTTAAGTAAGGCTGCTATAATAGGCTTTATCCCTGCCTCTGCATCTTTTCTTAAGGGATACTGTCTTTTCTGTAGTCTAAATGCTGACTTTGGCATGATAGTTACTGGTCCCGCTGTACGAATAAGTCCTACATCTGACTTTCCTGTTGACCAGAGAGTTTCTGGTATATTCTGTAAGGCATTCTCTTCCTCCTTTAATAGGAGTGCTAATCAGCTGTCCTTGCTAGACTGCAAGTGCATGGCTGGGTGGGTCTGAGTTATCCAATTCAACTTCTGTATTTGTATTCCCTGTTCTGACAGTTCTAATTCTGTTTGTTTCTCCCATCTCGTGACTTTTTCTCCTAGGTCTGCCCATTCTATATTTTTGTTCTTGGTTAAGCTAACGTGGTAATCGATTAGATTTATAAAGTGTAAAGAACTCCTGGGGCAATGAACAGCTGGCTACACTGTTCCCTTCTGTGTCCCAGTACAGGTTACGTAATATCAATCTGTTTGCATGATTTTTAAACAATTCTTGCTCATATTCCTTATCAGGTCCTGGTGTGTTACAATAATACAGGGTACAGTGCAACAGGTGTTGCTTATCAATGTCAAGGGAGGGGAACTTGCTGATGGCTGCATTCATTAATTCTTCGGTCACAGTCCCTGGACCAGTCGTAACCAAGTCCTGGCTGTACCAATAAAAATTTCACCCTCCAATTGCACTGCAAAGGTATCAATTTGTCGCTGTGCTTCCATACCCTGCATGGTTGGGACTACTGCTATACCAAATAGTTGCATGAGGTCTCTGCCCAAGAGGTTTACTGGGCATTTTGCAGAAACAACAATTTTGCTTTTCTGAGTCAATCCTGAAACTGGATCAGTTATTGCAATATTACGGGAGAGGGGCTCCCGATACAGCTGTCCATTAGCTGCTTTCACCAGTATGTAATCAGGTGACTCCATGTTTTCTGGTAGTTTGGAGGGATGTATCAGGGTTCGTGATGCCCCTGAGTCACACAAGAATTTGACTTCCCTCCCTTCTACCAAGAGTGTAACTTCTGGTTTTGTATCTGCTAAATAGAGCTCCAAGCTCAATAAAGCTAGGTCTAATATTTCATTTTCTTCACTGTCACTAACTTCTTGCACTTCCTCTATCTCTTCTGTCACATCCTCTACTCCCTCTATCACATTCTCATTTGTTCTTTCTTCACTATCCCCTTCTAGTGATTCCTGACTACCATATAGTCAGTCCTCACCCTCCTTGTCTTCCGTTGATGCCTTCTTGTTTTCCCTGCAATCCTTTGCCAAGTGTCCCTTTTTACCGCATTTAAAACATTCACCCCTTTTCTTTTGCCCTTCAAAATCCTCTGATCGTTGATCAGATTGTTTGTTTCCCTGTGCATTTTTCTTGCCCTTTTTCCCGGATTGTACTACATAGACTTCTGCTCCATCTTCCACAGAAAATACTTGAGCTTTCTTTTTCTTTTTGCTATTAAAATGCCTTTCGGCATGCCTAGCATATTCAAGTAATGACTGTAACCTGCTTGTACGATGATCTACCATGTGTTTTGTAATAAAACTGCTTATGGGTGCAATACTGCCTTTTAAAAATGCATTCTTTAACTGCTGTTCATATGGGGAATCTTGTGTTTGATCTTCAGGAACCTGCATTCCACAGTGGTTATTAAAACGTTTTAATAGTCTGACATAATACCGGTCAATAGTTTCACCTTCTTGTTGGATGCATTGATTAATGCAAGTCCAGTCTGCCCTAGGCTTCCATTTTTCAGAGATGCGGTCTGTAAGACCTTTTACTCTGTTGTCTAATTCTGCGCTGCTATGTGGGAGGGTCTTTGTGCAGTGTCACGGGGATTCCAGTTGCCACTAATCATGTGCCAATCTGGCCCCACAATTTGTCTAACTACTTTTTCTACCTCTTCTCCGTTTAGGTTATAACTCAGCCTCATTCCTTGTTAATCTTCTGAGAATTTTCTAAAATTAACTTTTGGATGGGGAATTCCCTCAGTGGCTTTCCGGATATCCTCCGGAGTCCAAGGTCTGTACACTAAAATAGTTGGGTCCTGATTATCTTGTCCTGCCTGAGGATTGGGTACTTCTATAAGTGGGCATATTTCTTCTTCACTCATAGATCGTGAATTCTTAACCATTTGATATAACTCGATGCCTTCATTTGAGTTACCTGCCCTTGTTCAAGACCTGGTCCCGATGGGATCTCTAATATATGGTTTTATTTTCATAATGCCTCTTTCTTCAGTGACCACAGGATATCATGGGGGTGGACTAACCTGTTCACTTGCTTCATATTCTGGTAAGGGAGGCGGAGGGGCTGATGCTATTACTAAGTTAGTGTCCTCCTTATCTAAAAACATTGTTTTTGAATTTTTGTTCTTTTGTTCCCTACGGTTTACTTCCTCAATCCACCTGTGTGCCTGAGGAATTCCTAATTTACGTTGCTTTTTTACCCGACCTTTGGAATCAGTTTTGAGCTGTTTGACAAGTTTGATAAGCGAGGATTTTTCAAATTTTCTGTCAAATTCATATGTATTAACCCATTATGAATAATATTTAATATTGTCTGCGCGCTGCGAGCGCATGTATTTTGCGTCTTCTGTTAACGGCGGATTTTGGGTTTTTTTTGTGCAGTTATTACCCATTTTGTTCTACCCTTTTGATCGTTACGTAACCTCTTAGTTTTTTAACGTGGTACCACGGATTTTGTTATAGTCTCTTCAGAATGACTGCCTACTTATTCTGTTTCTCCTGATCTATGACAAGACAGTAATCTTTTCTGTCCCTGACTTGTAAGCAAAAATACAGTCTTGACAAAAACAATACATATCTGGTCCCTGATCTAAAACAGAAAACAGGAAAAAGGAGATTCACCTTACCTGAGCCTATGTGATTGATCACCTGATTCGCGAAGACCCGTCCTTCAGTCGCAGATCAGAAAGTGAATGGCCTCTTTTGAACGGCAATTCAGTCGGAGGGCTTTTCAAATAAGAAGAACTGATTTGGTTTCTTCCCCGTACGGTTTCAACCACCTGGCCCATCTGATCCGAGGTGAAGAGAGGTTTCAAAGACCAATCCGAGGTGAAGAGAGGCTTCAAAGACCAATTCACGTAAGGTTCAAGTAAGGCACCTTTTATTAACTTGCAGCAAGGAGACAAAGCATGCAGGCAGAATGATTTGTCTGGACATTAATAATTAGTATGGCATTTTTATACAGTTCTTTCCATGTTACACAGAAATGTTACTTCTATTGCTGACGTAGTTAGACACAGCTTTCTGTATTGTTCTACAGAAAATGTTACTAGACTAATTGCTGACTAGTTGAGAATAACTGCTGATTTACAAAACATTTGAGAAAAACAACCTGGCCTTGGGGCTTATTTTATCCCACCACAAACTTTCAATTCTTCAATTGTGCAGTCCTAATATATGTGTTACATTTTGCCTGGATTCAAGGTACATTTCTAGCTTAGGTACAAGTAATGCTGACTACGGTTTATACTTTCAAGCATCCATTGTGCTCCTTATCAAAGCTTCTAACAGCTGTGTACTTTCTCATGGCATAAGCAGAAAATCACTAACTCTTTGTTAAGTCTCATGACACTAGTAGAAATGAAACACTTCTTGTTATTTGCTGACATTAGCAGAAAATAGAATGTTTCTTATTAAGTTTCTAATAGCTGTGTAGATTCATGCAGTGTGAACAGAATAAATGTATTAACCCTTTTAAAGCTTGAATGCTTAATGCATATTACTAATACATATTTTTCTAACAGAAACTAATCAGCCATATATTATGAGGCCAACCACAGAGCATTCTATAGCTGTGTCATGAATCGTAATAGCAACTACAAGACCTGCCATGCTGCACAGCACTATGGCATGGGAAGTATGGCACCTACAGAAATAGCACTTGTTCATCCAGATAGGGTCTTGGAGAACCTAAACCCACTCCCACCTCCCCCTCCCCAACAGGTACACATATTTATATATCCATGTACACTACAGAGCCCCTGTAATAACAACTATGCAGGTACAAGCTGCACTCTTTAAAGCCATGCATACAGCTTCCATGGGACCTGTCAACATCCCAGGGTGTATCCTAGACAAATGTAAGAACAATTTGCTCTCCACATACACATCATGTTCTATCATAGCTCCATCTGTGTATACAATGAATGGTGCACAGCAACAGTTATCACACCTCACAAAGGGGGAGACACCACTGATAATGGGAAATAATGCACTACTTCCCTGCTGAGTCTGGTCTGTAAGGCCATGAACCGTGATCAACTTATTTGATGTAGTCAGTACAGATGTAGATGACAGTAAGATTGATTCACACAGCATACCATGACCTTGCCAGGTCTTAGGACACCATCACCCATACTGTGTTCCAGCTATGCTCAGTAAACTAGATGTATATTCCGTTGTCACAGGAGTGGTTGCTAACTGGACTGCTGGCAGAACCAACACTACAGAAGGTGTCTGACTAATAAACGCACATCAAACCAGTGCCAGCTACAGTAATACAGGGTTCATTCCTGGTACTCCCCCTCTTTGTTATCTATGCCACACAGACTAACACAGAAGACATCTGCCTATTGATGTTTGCAAATGACTATGAACTAGGAGCAATAGTTGACTCAATGTGTGCTGCGATCAACATACAGAAGGGCCTTTGTGGATCAGATGTGTGGAGTGTGACGTATGGCCACAATCTGACAGCTAAGTATTGCATTGTCATCCCCTATGTTAAAAATCCTGTACCCATGAACTACCACCTAGGCAGCGGTCAACATAATGAAAACTGTGTGTGTATGGGATGCAGCTGGACAGTAGTCTTTCCTTTGATAGTTACTTCACCACCCCAGTCAGGTAGTCGTATGTGGCACCCCTAATCATGACAGGGTGCCATCCATGAATATAGAGATCATTGTTCAGCCATATTCAACACTCATGTGACCCATAATAGATCACATATTTCCTTTAAGGGTTATTGCCCATGTTCAGATGGCCTACACTGCCCTTCCCAATCCCTAGCTCCACTATGTAGCATACAGCCTACCCTGAATAAAGCCATGTCCAACCCAGAGGTGTTGGACATGCTACACTTAACACATCCTGATTCCAAATTAACACATACTTCATGGACATCCACCTTTCTAGTACAAGGATCACAACATGCCTGACAGATCTCTGTCCCATACACTTTACATACTCCTGCCATATTATGCATCCCTGTCCAGTGAAGATGCACATTGCCCCTCTTTGTGACATGATGTGATGATCGCATGGAAAATATATCAGTAACCCTGTGGATAAGTTCTATGGCACTGCTTGAACTGGCCACTGAAACTTACCTCTCTGTTGGCTACAGCTAGGTAACCTTTCAGCCTAGGCTCATAAATGGCCCAGGGCATATAGCCTACTAGTTCACTATGACCATACATGCTACAGTTGATATCCAACCCTGCAAATGCCATCAGGCTAACTATTGTCCCATGTGTTTCACATGTGCAACACATGTAATACATGGCAGGATGCTACACAGCTGTACAGTGCCATGTAGATGTATATGGCAAAACACATACATGTAAAACATTCTGTGAGCAAGTCTGCAGGGTCACAGGTCACGTCCGTTAAGGCTGTGTATGACTATATATGTGACATATACACAGCATTAAGGTCTATTGCATTAATGTGAACACATCCAGGCATGTGCTGATAGGTAAAGACACCAGTACAGGCAAACAGACATGCCCACATCAAGACAACAGCCACATGGAGTATGAGCAATGTCATCACTTGGCACACACATGTATGGTGATAACATCACATCACCAGTAAGTGTCAAATGTGTGTGAGTTAAACATGTCAGTGGTGTTAGTGTCATGTAGATTTGCAAATACTTATTTGTAATCTTAATAAATGTGATACACATGTATGTTCAGCTGTACTTCTGTACTTCTCTGTGAGTTATTGTGACCTGTCTCCATCATTATGTCTTCCAGGTATGCTGCGTGCCAGGCTGCCAGCATACACCTGCTTGGAGGATGAGGTCCTCATCCCATACGTCCTCGACAACCATTTAATACTCTTCAGCCATGTACCACAGAATGCACAGCAGTGGGATGCCCTGTGAGAGGAACTCCGCAGGAGGGTAAATGATGTTGGCGGCCACAATCGCACCTATCAGCAGGTGCGCCAACACTGCACTGACCTCATAAGACGGGTAAAACAGCATGCTAATGCAATCGCCAGGGAACAAGGTGCAACAGGTGGGGGGCCACTCACCCAGCCCCTACTCCCATGTACTGAGGAGCTACTGGCCAGCCTGGGGACACCTGCAGACCTCCATCCACAAGCTTTAGCTGGTATTGTGGAGGTGCGTGTCTCTCAACCACTGAGCCTGGAGTTGCCTGGTAAGTCAGTACTGCACATATAACACAACTATATTTCACATAGTTACATGTGTTACTGTACAATATGTAATGTAACATCATGTGCAAGGCATGTATGCACACATGCCACATACTATAGTCTGCTACTCTATATATACACAGATGTGCATACTCCATAGTATAGTGTATTGTATTGGCTTATGTGCTAACATGGACACTGCACCCTGTAGCTATCACACAGGTGTGGATAATGATCTTACTGCTGTAACACTCCTGTTTAGGTACCTCTGGCATTTTGCAGTGACAGCAGCCTGTGTCAGGTGAGATTGTCATTATTTACCAGGCTTGATAATGCACAGATCATATTAATTGCATGCTGTCTGCCATAACGCACATACACATAATGTATGGTGGTCCTGTTAATATACACTGGTCAGACCTGCAATGCATCACAGTGGTTACCCATGTGAAATAATTGAAGACTATATGAAACACCTACACTCAACCTTACAAACTGTCATTGCCAGATGTGTGGACAGCTGTAAATACAATGGTGGAGGTGTGGTTCACTGTAGGGACAGGTACTACAGATCAGCATTACACATGTTGGGAATACAAACAGTACTGTACAGAGAGCATATGTGTGCACACACTCTAAATGTGTTGGAGCTGGAGTATGACCAGCCCACAGGATACATTCTTGTGGATTATACCCTTGCTATGAATGTCGCACAATGTCATGTGCTATCTGATGTGTCCATGACATGTAGTGGCCTGACTGCAACACTGCTTAACTATCCTGCAAAACATGATATCTCACATCCCAAACATACCACCCTTTGTCTGCCTAACCCTGTCCTCAGTGGAGCATATGACATCTATGGGTGTATGTCATATGGGATAACACTGACATGTGAAATAGATGGCCATCACAACCATTGGACAAAACATGTGTACACATGGCCATGGAGGATGGCCAGAGACATGAAGCAACGCACACAGTAGAAGTGATGTACATGTGTGTAAACCCTGTTGCACATTGGCTTGACAAGATACAACTATGGCCTTTGTGTAATGGTGATATTGCAGATGTGAAACACTAAACATCATACAGGCCTGTGCACAGCTTATGTAGGCATGACATCAAACCACCACGTAACATGTCTTGAACATCTTGAGTCTGTCATGACCCATGAAAGCATTCACCTATACAGTATCCAAATATATACATGTGTTGCACAACATACAACCACATCAGGCCACAGATACAGTACATTCACCTTGCTGGTGTCAGACATCACTGTCATGCCTGCTCCTCATGTGTGTGAGGTACACAGATGGCATGTGGGATATAGAGTACTGCTAAGTAAGCCATGTGTGGGCATAGTTGCCAGGCATCAGTAATATGGTTGCAGATGTGCAAGGGTGTCATATGTATACCTTTCTGTGACCTGTGTCACACGTTCCACATTAGGGTTTAGTGTGTATACACCTCAGCGACATGGGTCACATTCCACATTAGATATGTATTGTATGTGAACACAGTCATGGCTATGAACTGTGTCAGTAACTCATACTGTATAGAAATAGTGAAGCCACATGATGCCCTGCAATGGCTATGCACATCAGCTCAATGTGCAGTATGTCACTGCATATTTGTAGGGGGGACAGAGAACATTGCGTCAGCTGAAGGCCCATGTTAGTATAACATGTCCCTGCATTGAGACACCATTACCGTACTGTAAATTTGAAAAGACACCATTGTGTTACACATGTATGCATGTCATTCAACACGTCAGCAGAAGACATGTCATACTACATGTGATTGGCAAGGTCAGGCTGGTGTACTGTAAACCAGTGCGGGTCTGTGGCACCATTGCAAAGTAGGGACAGCTATGTCAAACATGTGTGTACAGCCACATGCACAATGTCTGTAGACACAGCTCAGGGGTAGGTGGAATAATGTTGAACAGACATGCACTGCATTGGGGGAGATATGCAAGCTAGGGCTCAGGCAAACATAGTATTCAGTCAACATACCCTATTGCTCATGTCCTCACACATAGGGGCAGTGGTCAACATAAAGCATCAGTGCAGATGTACAAAGGTCAGCGATGGTCTGTTAACATGTGGGGTATGTTGCACACAACATGGCAGTATGGTGCTATGGTGCATAGTGCATGCATTGTGTTGCAGGTATGGGGCATAAGCTACTAACACAAATGGTGCAACACAGGTATGTATGCTAACTACCACTATAATTGTGTAAGGTGCATGCCGTCTGCTATAACACATGCATGCTGTTCTGTGCAACTCAGGGATGTATGATAACTACCACTATAATTGTCTAAGCTAAATGCCATCTGCCATATCACCTGCATGTTGCATGCCATTGGGTGCCATAGCATGTGTCTGTGTGCCTGTGTGTCTGTGTGGTATAACTTGTAATGTACAGTTCTTGTCTGCCCCTCACAGGTGTCGATGTAGGTGCGTTGCCCTCCTGCAGTCCACCTAATGTTAGTGTCCCCACAGACTCTATCAGTGATGATGAAAGTATGATTGAGGCACAGGCAGGGTTGTCAGGGGCTGAATCTGTGACATTGGTTGCCATTCCACCTGTATCCCCCTCATCCTCACACAAAGTTCTCATGCCTACACATACCCCATCACCAGTGGCCTTAGAGGAAGGACAGTTGGCAGGTGGTAGCATGGGACAGGGAAGTGTGGAGACTATGGAAGGTGTGCCTGCACACCATGATCCCAGCCAACTGACTGGTGATGTCCCACACAGGCATGTGCCCAGTGCTGCTCGTAGGAGGACCACTGGCCAACATGCTCCTGTGAGACAAAGCACATCAGCTGGTGTCACCAGACGCATGTTTCAGGCTGTAATGGAGGCACAGGCACGTGCTGAATGGCACAACAGGGAAGGTCTGAGGCTTCAGAGGTCAGCTGTCCGTTCTTTAACTGACAACATCCAGGCAATTGCAAATGCTCACCATCATCTTGCAGATGTTTTGGGTAGACAGTTGGGTAACATGGTGGGAGTCCTTGACCATGGCATGTCAATTCTCGAGCATGGAATGTCTGTGCTGGAATATTTGGTGGAAGTGAGGCGTCGGGCACATGGACGTAGGTCAGCTACATTACCTGTTGAAGGTCTACGTGAACATGCTATTGCACATGCCCGCTCCCATAGTGGTGGTAGCAGCAACAGTGCAGCTGGTGCTGTGCGGTCCACACTAGGACACAGCAGGCCATGTGCACGTGGTCCTGGACAGTCCCAACAGGGACACGGTTCCAGTGGACATATGTCATCAGACAGTAACTGATCTGGACCTCTGACTGGTAGTGCCCGGACAACCCCTGGCAGGCGCAGGTCACGTGGCCGTGGCTGGACACCGTGAACTGTGAAACCTGCCCTGTACAGTCTGCAGCTGTCAATAATACCCCTGTGTATGCCAGCCACATGCCAGACCTATGTACATACATACACACACATACCAGAAACAAATGTAGGGCACCTCAACTCACACAATCATAACATCCACACACGCCCAATGATATTAAAGGCCCTAACCCACACACATGATGTCACCCAATGGCGCAGCCTAAGCCTCTGGCAAACAGCATCACCCTGTGCATATGATGATGCCTGTGCCACATCCCTGTCATCCACACCATTGGTGCAGGGACATGCTCATATGGTCTGATGCACAGGGTAAACATACTAGGAAGACAATTGTAGATTAATATTGTTGAATAGTGTTGACAGGCAGCAGACATACCATGTATTACAGTTTTATAATGCATGTTGTACATTTGACAGTATGTATCATGTGTAACAATAGTAACAGCATGTTGATCTTGATGTTCTGCCTTCCTCTTTCAGGTGTAATTGCATGTGTCGGGGATGTCATTGTTTGCAGTTAGTGTCCCATATGTACATGTTGACTACTCACAGCTCTGTATGACAATACCTGCATGCACTTTGTAGCTTCCACATCACAGTTATAATCTCCCATGTTTCAATTATGTTTACTGTTCTAATGATCCAAGAGCATGATAGCTGTGTAGTAAGCTACTGTGTTCAGAGCCATCACATCCATAGTGGGTGACATCACAGGTATAGTTACCTGGAGCGGGGAGGAAGTAAAAGAGTGGTATAGCGGATGACAAGGGTTAAGGCCAGTGGAAATAGTGACTTCTCATTGGGAAGCAGTAATACCCGCTCCCATGACAGGATGCAAACACAGACACACCCACACACCAGGGGCAGCTCGTCCTATCGGACTGCCGGACTGTAGCCCCCCCACCTAGAAAATAAAAAAAAAATCTGTGAAACATAAAAACAAAGACTGCCTCCCACCTAGAAAATAAAAAAAAATCTGTGAAACATAAAAACAAAGACTGCCTTTACCAGCAGTTCTGATATGGACACATAGGTACCCAGCAATCATTGCTGTGAGCTACCAGGAATCTGTGCAGTGACAACCGCGAGCTCCGGACTGCTTCAGCCAGAGTCAGGAGGAGAGGAGGACTGAGCTGCTCTCGCAGACCAATGAGGGGAGGAGGACTGAGCTGCTCTCGCGGGACTGTTTCAGTGTGCGGGCTTCGGGTAGGTGTTTGGATTGTGGGCTGTTCAGTCACTTCGTGGATCGGTTACTTGGATCAGTCTGTGGGCTTGCTGTTCGTCAGGTAGGTGGGTGAAGGGCTGTGTGTTGGTGGGATTTGGATCAGTCAGTGTGTGTGTGTTTGGTTGGTCGCTGGGCTTTGGATCAGTGTGTGTGTTCGGTCGGTCGCTGGACTTTGGATCAGTGTGTGTGTTCAGAAACTGTTTTTCTTTTCTATTTTTTTTCTTTTTCAAAATACATAGAGATGCATGGGTTAAATAGACTTTTGTGACACCACGTCTCCCCTATACCTCTTCTACCTGATAGCACAATAGTTTAGTTATACCCCTCTTTGCCATAGACACCATAAGAGGATCCAAAGAATTGTCATGGATACTTGTGAAGGATGACTCAAAACAGTGTTTGTAGCCACTACCCCTATGGCCTACATCATTCAGGAGGTGATTGTGAGCTATTAGGCATGGGCCTCTATTTAGGAGTGGCTTTGCCCCATCATAAAGTGACAATACCTCTTCATGGTCTACCCATCAGCCTAGTCCAGGTGCAATTCATCATTCCAGTTCTGACAAAGGCCCAGGGCAGCAAAGACCACATCCCTCACTTTAGGGCATTGTCTTTATCTCTCCCTTCAAATATAGATATGAAGGCATAGCCACATCAGTCCTATTCCACCATCCTCTAACAAATGCCTGAGCTGCATAAATGTACTCAAGTCTGGATTATTCTTAGGGTTTCAGCCTGTACAACAGTGTAGCTGGTATGCTGTGCAAGACTCGCAGATTTTGGAGCATGCTACTAGATTAATGTGCATTTGCAAATAGTAGCACTAAGTGCCATCAGTCGCTTACGCAGAATAAAAGCCTGGAATAATGCTTCTTAATGAGACCCATTACTGATGTATGGCACTGGAAAACTAAACATGATGGCCTATATTTATTTTTATTTTATTTAATATCTGTTGATCGGGTTGGTATAACTTGGCAGAATAGCCCTTTTTCATATGTCACGCATGTCTGTTGTATTACTGGATTATTACCTCTATATAGGAGACAGTGTAGTTGCTTGAAACCAATGCTTGTTCCTTTTTCTGTTATACCACATCCACTAGGCTGTATCACATTTTACATCTGTGTCATAGATGTTCATGTTCGTGATTATAGTGCTCCTAACATGTGCTGGTAACATTTTTGCATGAAAGATGCAGCCTGTATATTATGATATTGCCTGCATTTCTGAGGCTTTGTTTCGAAGCTGGTTAATGTTGATGGCAATACTTCACCTATAATGGTTGTTGTGGGCACCATTTATGGCTACTGTTGCATATTTTTCCACACACATAGAACACTGTTGGCTGTCTGTAGCTATCCATGACAGTAAAAGTAGTAACACACGTATATGTAGCTGTGTAGAAAAATAAGCTGCTATAATGTTCACAGACTATGTTTTCACTCTGAGATAGACAGATAGATAGATAGATAGATAGATAGATAGATAGATAGATAGATAGCTACAGTAGATGATTAGATAGATAAATAGACAGACAGGTGTGTGTGTGTGTGTGTGTGTGTGTGTGTGTGTGTGTGTGTGTGTGTGTGTGTGTGTGTGTCTGTGTGTGTGTGTGTGTGTGTGTGTGTGTGTGTGTGTGCGTGTGTGCGTGTGTGTGTGTGTGTGTGTGTTTGTGTGTGTGTGTGTGAGTGTGTGTGTGTGTGTGTATGTACATATAATCATGATTTAAGCAAAATCAAAATACACTGCATTAGTGATTGGATAAAAATCTATCTTACCACTGTTAGGATTCATGTTCATATCACACATGAACACTTTTTGTTATATTGCCCTATTAATTACTCTAAAAACTTTGGACTGCAATAGTGTAAGAATTTTTGAGTTCCCACTTGTGCACATGTAAAAATAAATATAATATAAGCAAAGCCAACATATACTGTTAAACCATTGGACAAAATCTGCTATGTCAATATTATCAATATTTCAATTACTATACATACCACATATGAATACTCATTGTTACATTGTCCCTTTAATTAATCCAAAAAGTTCAGTGTAGAGTAGGAATCAGAACCTATATCTCTGAAGTAACATCGGTTTGTCTATCACTTCCATTCCCCAAGGTGGAAGACATAACGAAATTAAGTGGCTAATATGCATACATCCTCCAGCTAGTTTTGTCCCCATTTATGAATACCAACTTTGGTAGCATAATAATGATAACATTTCCATCAAGGATCAGTGTATCAGCTGAAAACTGGATGGATTTAGTACATTTCTGCAAAAACAAAACAAAACAGCAGAAGGCATGATTCCATGATTTAGGGATGACTGATGCAGGGCTATGGATAGTATAATGTATCTCTTTTTATAGATTTTGTTAGAAAAGCATTAATGGTCTTGATAACAAGAGTATAGGTTCCTACCCATGTGTACATGGGGCAGCAGTAAAATATGAGATAAAAAGGTGTTGGGTAATGTTTCTCATATCAACAGCTGTACATCTTTGTTTGAACCTATTGTTATGAATATTAACAATATTTCCATATTAATGATAGCATCTCAATAATGACAACTCCATCTCTAGGGAACAGGGTGTTATCTGCCAGCTGACATGATATAATATATCTGCACAATCAAATAATTAGTGTGAGGAATATATGATTTTAATAATATTGCATTAATTGGCTTTGCAGCAAGAATATGCATGTACATGACTATAGTAAAAATGGCATAGGAGGGAGGTGTGCAATATGGAAAAAGCCTAAGCTATTCAACTTGGCTTCTGGTGTTATGAATATTAGCAAAATTTGTACATTAATGCTAATATCTCAAAAATGGTAGCCTCAGCCTTAGGTAGCAAGGTATGATCTGCAAGCTTTTATTAATTCTTATATGTACGACTGTTCGGTCGGTCGCTGGGCTTTGGATCAGTGTGTGTGTTCAGTCGGTCGCTGGGCTTTGAATCAGGGTGTGTGTGTGTGTGTGTAAAATGCCCCAGTTACTATATACTGGTGGCTAGAGAGAGCAAATGGTGGTAGGTAGAGATACTCAGGCTTGAACCCTGTACCTTGTATGCAGGTGTTAAGGACCTGAATTCCCTAACCACCACCATTTGTAAAAAAAAAAAAAAAAAAAATTGCAGATTTTTGCCTCATATGTGATCTGATCTGTTGCTCATAATATCTGTGGTTTCTAATTATTGCAATGCTTGATATTTGATGGTGCAGTGGTAGCATTGTTGCCTCACAGCTGTAGGTTCTCAGGTTTGATTCTTGGCTGGGGTGCCTTTTGTGTGGGGTCTGCATCTTCTCCCTGTGTTTGTGTGGGTTTGCTTTTGTGTCCTCCCATGTTACAAAGACATGTCTGCATTATTTCTTCCTGGGCCTCTGCTGAAAATAGTTTTTTTTTGTTCCAAGTCAGATTGTCCTGATTAACAAATGTTAAATAAAACTGACAGGCATTTGAAATTCAGACTTCAGGTTTCTGAATGTTTAATTCCTCGCATATTTGATGGTGCAGTGGTAGCATTGTTGCCTTGCATCAACAGGTTTTCTGTTTTGATTCTTGGCTGGGGTTCCTTCTGTGTGGAGTTTGCATCTCATCCCTGTGTTTGTGTGGATTTGCTCTGGTGTCCTGACATTTTACAAAGACATGTGTCTGCAGTATTTCTCCCTGGTCGTCTGCTGAAAATTGTTTTTGTTCCATCAGAAGTAAAATTGACATTGAATTTCAGACTTCATATTCTTCAGAAAATGCATAGTAACACAACCTTTTACACCACCTTTTATTCTAGCAATTTTCTAAGATGGATATTTGAAATTTGTCCTTATTTTTGGGACTGTATTACCCCATTATTGGCTTTGTCCAGTTTTTTTGTGCTAAGGTTGACAGCTATGGCAAGAACTGAATTCACTGAATATGTTTGAGGGCTGCATTCCCTCATTACTGGGTTTGTCCAGGTGTTTTGTGCTAAGAGGTTGACTGCTATGGTGAGAACTGAATTCATTAAATGATAGCCATTTAAGTTTCAGTCTTCCTCTCTTTCACAAAGCAGCCAATTTGGCGTAGTGGTATGTTGCTCTGACTGTTTTGCACAGGGACCTTGGCAGTAAAATGTATGGTGGTAACGCAGCATTTTTCTTCCACAAAGCAGGTGATGTGGCATAGTGGTATGTTGCTCTGACTGTTTTGCACAGGGACATAAAATGTATGGTCGTAACACAGCATTTTTCTTTCACAAAGCAACTGATTTGGCATAGTGGTATGTTGCTCTGACTCTTTTGCACAGGGACCTTGGCAGTAAAATGTATGGTGGTAACACAGCATTTTATTCTAGCAACTTTCCAAGATTATACAAGCAATGTTTAATATGTCCCTGGTTTTTGGCCTTTTGACCCCCCCCCAATAAATTTGGCTTTTTCCAGATTTCTTGTGCTGCGAAGTTGAGATGCAGTTGAGTATTGAGTAGATTTTACAAGGAGCTGAGAGCTGCAGGGGAAGAGAAGTTTAGTTCTGCTTATGCTAAGTTGGCTTGTGTTGTTAATAGCATAACAGGTTGTGTACTTGCTTTTGATGCAGAAGGTTGTTGGTTCTACTCCCACAAGGGGTGAATGCTGCCATACTGAAAAAGTTAAGATACTAACTATGAGCCTGTTATATCAGTTTGCCATCCATTTCCTATTGCACTATTACTAGCTTATCATTTTTAATGTAATATAGGCAATTTGTTCCTCAGGGGCATCAGACGCTTTATTTTTCGATGAAACCATGAAATATAAAGGTGTTTGCTAGCAGCAACCTCTTCATTAGTTACAGATTTATTTAATGTGGAATTATTTAGATGACTTTTTTACTTCTTCAGAGATTGTGCATATTTACTGATAATGGTGGACTGTAGAATTGTGCATATTTACTGATAATGGTGGACTGTAGAAGTTTGAGTAGACTTATGATGGAAATGTTCTGAACTGGGCAGTTTTGTCATTATTGGTGCATGCATTTTGTTTCATTGTTTACTGGAAAAATGTTCAAAACAATAGGAAGGTGTATCAAAGAGCACATGTATGTTTCATATGCAAGGGGCCTATGATTTGAAAACAGCCCAGAATTAATCTTTATCTGCCACTGGTAAAATGTATTTTCTTTGAATGTGGGTTTCAGTGCTGTTTCAATGAATGTGAGTTTCAAGGGCAGAGAAGTTTTAATGCTAAGTTTGTTTAGCAGATGTCTTTGTGTTTGTGCTGTAAAATGCAAAATAAAACTTTCAAATGAAGTCCAAATCATCATAGAAGTAAATCAGTATGCACATTAGTGTTTATGGTAAATGGGGTGAAATAGCCAAGTAATGGATCATTGGAATGGCTGCAGGGGGAGGCTCCATGATTTTGTGAGGGGGATGGACGGCAAACTTAAAGACAGCCCCAGCTGAACTATACCTCCCAACTGTCCAGATTTTCAAAGAATGAATAGATTTTTGCTTCTTATTTTTGGTTTGTTCCTCATAAAATTTGTGGTTTTCTGGCAAAATCATTTAGGAATTAAGCCACTAAATAATGACACACTGAGTTTCAGACTTCATAACCTTCAGAAAAATGCATGCTAAAGTAAGACCTGTTGTTCTATCAACTGTCTCAGTTTATACAAGAGCAATTTTAGTACTGTTTATATGTTCCCCCAATATATTTGGCCTTGTCCAGATTTATTGCATTAACAGGTTGAGAGGTACATGCAAATAAATTGCTTTATAGAATTAGGCATAGCCAAACCTCTCAACTGTCCCTGATTTTGGCTCAAAATGTTGCTCTTCCCCTAATAATCCCTCCGCAAAATAGCAATTTTGGAAGAAAACATGGAGGGCTTACAATTAATAAATAACTGTAATAATCAGAGTTATAGATTACTTTTATTTCAGAAATGCATGAAGATTCTTTTATTTTGTCAGCTACTCAAGTTAACAGTACTAATATTAAAGTGTCCCTTCTTTGACAGGTTCCCAGCTGTATTGTGTGGCTATTTTATATTTTTACATCACATTTTTGGTTCATTTTTCATAAAATTGTGGGGTTTTTTTTAGCAAATTAGTGACAATTCATTAAAGACTGAAGTTAGAAAATAATAACAGACATTTGAGTTTCAGATTTCATACCATTCAGAAAATTCATACTAATGTAAGACCTATTCTATTATCTTTCTAAGTTTATAAGAGCAATATTTTAAAAATTGTCCTTATTTTTGGGCCTTTGTCTCACTTCTTTGTATGGCTTTGTCCAAATTTCTTGCTCTGAGGTTAAGAGTTATGACAAATGTGTCAGGGCCATCACAGTCAGCCAGAGACATTTCAAATTATGACATACTTGTTACACCCCACTCCCCCATGTAGTGACTCTGGATGTGTCGAAGCAAGGCAAGGAATAGTTATGCAGTGTAAATGTGCAGAGTACCCCCCCCCCAGCCAAGGTAGACACAAGTACTAGAGTGGCTTTTCATCTGTCCTTGATTTTTGCAGAGTGGTCTGGTTTCTGTCATATTTTGTGTACAGTTGATTTATGCTTATTACTCAAAGTGCCTGTTGCTCTGTGTTTAAGTAGCAATACTTTAATGACCATCATCAGGTAAACTTGGCTGAGATCGTTAAGATGCAAGTAAGCTTTAATAAGCATACTGTTAAAGAATTGCCAACATTGAAAGCCTTTCTGTTGTTGCCATGTAGAGAATACTTAACTAGATAATGTATAGGCCTCGGGTATTGAAATGCATATGATAGTATTTGTAGTAAAGGACAGGATTACATTATTTTAAAAAGCTCATTACACTTGGAGACTTCCAGTCATCTCTGCAGGCTTTACCCGTAAACTAAACAGAATGCCAATCGTGTGGTCCATAACCTGTACAGTAATCCTTTTAAGCAATGTATCTTGAGCTTATTTCTTGTTTGCTTTTCATTTTTTTACTTTGATCATGTTTTCCACATGAAACAAGTAGATAGTTGTCAGGCAGCAGGTTTTTTTTTGGATAAGGAACATTTTTACAAGTGGAGGCATCAGAGATTTCTACTTTCAGCATGTTACTTGGTACTTTAATAAAGCTGAATATAAATTATAATTAGAACTGCAATGCAAGAAGTGGTTTGAGTTGAGTGTTGCTTGTTTTTCCCTTACTTGATTTTGACTGGCATTCCATTAATGTATTTAAAAAGTAATTTATTTTTTCATGCTTCACAACCTTTTTGTTTCCATCTAGATATTAGGTAAGCTGTCATGCAGCCAATGCATTGAAATATTTTTATTCTTCTGCACTTCATTTTGTCTTGATTGGACTCTCATAATGATGGTTTAGTTCCCAGGGCAGTGTATTTAGTTAGTGTTTGTGGTTTTGAGCATAGCTCCTCCCCTTTCTAGTTGGCTGCACCCCTTCCCATTGACCCCACCCATTCAGCTGTCTCCTGCAGCCCCCCTTTGATTTGAAGTCACCAGTCGCCACTGCCACACACTCAGGGATTCACAGACACAGTAACACATACATACACACACACACACACACACACACACACATACACTTGCCAGTGTTGGGATGAGAACCCCTGCCTATGTGCAAATCATCATTATAGTACTATGCAATTACAAGATGCGCCACAGAGATTACACATGTACAGGTAGTCATAATGGTCTAAGATCGAGGACATCGACAGGGATACTAGAGTGCAGTGAGTGTATGTGGGAAGGGGGGGTTCATCAGTAGGCTATGTAACAACAGGTCACACCCCAGGCTGTACATGTTAACAGGCGGTTAGAATGCCCTTCTAAGATTGATGATATCAACAGAGATACTAGATTGCATTGAGTGGATGGGTGGAGGGGGCATTAACATTTTACTATGGTAAAATACAGCCTCACTCCAGGGACCGGACAGCCATACATACACAAACACACACACACACAGACACACACACACACACACACACACACACACACACACACACACACACACACACACACACACACACACACTGTGGCATTCACAAAGATATACTCCTATGTCACACACATAAAGACACTTGACATGTGTGAGGTTCAACCACCTGCCTATGCCTTTCTTTCTACACTTCACTCTGTACTGATGTATACAACAGTGTTCAGGACAGTGAAAAACATGTGGGATGTATTCCCCACCATACGTGACATATATGGGCACACACACACCCACACATGCCAGTACTCTAAATCAAACACCTGCCTATCTCATGATAGGTATTACAGAGGTACAGCACTATCGTATGTGCTACAAAGCATACTGACTCTTTCCTTTGCCAACTGTGCTGATATATGCACAACATATGCACAGGGGAGGTGTTACTGTTACAGGTGTCAAGAGGGTTGCCTTCAGTTTCACCCTTACTGCATTCTACATTGTCTGTCTTCCACTTCAATTAACAAAATCATAGCTTAGCAGTTACACAGATTATTGTAGGAATGGTTGTAACACACCTGTGAGCTGTCCTCAGTAATCATTCATCTGCAAAGTAGCCACACCACTTAGTAGTCATGTCCAAACATCTGTCCATACCTAATGTACAGCTTACTGTACTTTGAGCAGATCACCATATACAGTTGGCAATGTTGAGGCTGCATTGTAACAGCATGATGTACTAAGACAACAGTAACCTTCAAACATCAGACACTGCACACGCATGGAATCTAAACACACATCAATACATGTACACATATGCAGTCTACATCAGTAAGTGGACTAGCAGGTCAAGAGGATACATTCCACACCTTCCCCACGCCATGTGTAAAATCTAGCCGAGCATTACACCATAATGGATGTTGTATTCATGTAGCGGTAGGACACACAACCATCTTCACTGAGTAGCCAAGTGTACATATATGCCAACAGCACATATCAGCAAGACACACACACAACAATATTCTATGTCATGATCCTACAAACTGTTACTTGACAGTTCCATGGTGAAGCCAGGGCACTGTAATGGTCAACAGTGAGCACATCATATTTGCCACACACACCTCATGTTTACCGGAAGAGTGCCAGCAATGTGCTCTATTAGAGCTATACAGTACACTCATTCAAGCATGTGCAAGGTCTGTGGCTTGTAAACATCTCACCCCAGCATGTTCTGGCTATTGTGGTAATAAGGCTAATGTCCAAACAGCAAACAGCATGCATGGCTTGCAATTGTTGACATGGGGTATATGTAGGAGCTGTGGGCACACATGGCTGTACATTTCCAGGACATATCACCTGTAACTACTCAGGAACATGCAGAGCAGAGATGGATTTCACTGAGTCTGTCAATACAGGCCATGTGTAGGTCCTATGATTCTGTTATTTGGGTATGTTTGTAGGCATTGCATTAGGTGGACATGTCTAATGACATACATGCCACATGGGTTGTTGTATGATATGTTAAGTGTCTTGGGTGACCAGTAGAGAGGGAATATTCCCTCTGTTAACATAGATATCAACCCTTATGTACTGTTAGCATACTATCTGCCATGTGCATGTGTATAATGAATGTAGCCACCTCTATGTAGAAAGGACAATGACAGCTATGGTATTTTCATTTATGTTGTATGAGTGTGGGATGTACATATCCAGAGCAGGTACAGTTAGGTCATATCCAACCATGAGGGTGTTGCTTACTGGTGTACAGCAACAGTCGACTGTGTTAATGCTGACAACATCCGAGGGATGTGTACAACTGACCTGGTTACAAACAGTGGTATTATTGCATTGCATAACACATTATGCAACTGTGTCAGTACATGGGTACTTTGCACAGTTGATGTAGGCCTAAGTACAGTCCACCAATTGAAGGTTATCTAGTGGTCTACCATACTATGTCATACCACATGTATGGATGTGTGTTGGCAGTCTGAGGACAAGGCGATGGATGTATAAGAGGATACAACCTAGAATGCAGCATTTGCCACTGTCACCTGTACCTGACTCATCTGTGATGAGTGCTAAGGAAAAGCTGATACACGAACGAGATATATATAGTTCCTTTATTCAATCCACACCATGCAGAGAATATACTCCATAAACGCCTTTACACACCAAATTCGTGTTTTCGTCTCTATAGATAAGACTTCATCAGATGACCAGTGTTTAAAACAATTAATCATTTATACTTCAATTAATTGATGAAGAACCAATGAAATTACATAAATACATTTAAAAAAAAAACAATGAATGTTTAGTCAAACCTCATGACTTTACATAAGCTATGTAAAATGATCAGTTATATATATATTTTTAACTTATATTTATACATATACATTTTTTAAATAATTTTTAATGGAAAAGAATTTTATGTTCAACATTTATGTTTATTGCTTATTGAGATCTATTTATTGAAGGTATAACATTCTATGGGAATGTATATTTTATGTTAAGGTGGTTTTAGAGGAAGTTTTAAATATTCATGAGCTTTGACTAAACATTCATTGTTTTTTTAAATGTATTTATGTAATTTCATTGGTTCTTCAACAATTAATTGAAGTATAAATGATTAATTGTTTTAAACACTGGTCATCTGATGAAGTCTTATCTATAGAAACGAAAATGCGAATTTGGTGTGTAAAGGCGTTTATGGGGTGCATTCTCTGCATGGTGTGGATTGAATGAAGGAACTATATATATCTTGTTTGAGTATCAGCTTTTCCTTAGCACTCTTTTGCTTGGTTTACTAGTCTATTTTGAGTGCTTAACTATAGCATTTTGAGTCATCTGTGATGAGTTATGTCAGAGTAGTGGTCTTTACATGTGAGTAGCCTTTATGAATATGTGGACACCACCACCTGGAATGGTCTGTACCAGTGTTATGGCCCACATGTCTGGATCTGAGTTATATGGTGGTAGTGCAATTGTGCACTACAGAGCCTTCAGCCAGGTGCTCCTCACTGCACAGATGTCAGTATTCCCCATTGTAGGTTCTAGACTGAGCAAATGGATTACGAAAGTCACACATCTAGCACTGGTTAACATAAGCATCCAATGCAATTGTCTTGTAGGTGTCGGGGGGGGGTACTTCTGTGTGTAGGACTTTTTCCTTGGAATGCAACTATATGTGTAAATGCGACCTAGGTATTATCCACACTCACTTGAAACATGGATGCGTGTGCTCTGTGTCGAAGGTTTGTCATTCAGTCATGACAGCCTGGAATGACAGACACTGGACAACCTCATAATTACAGCAGGACATTGGCTCATTGTTTTGGTCAAGCAGTTGCCACTCGTACCATGACATCACTGCGAGTGGCAGTAATGTGCTTGGTATCAAATGCCACATGTAAGGTGACGGACAGCAGCAGACGTTGTGTATATGACCAATGTCAGATATAATTAGTGTAGCAGTTCTGCTAATAATGACAACTACTAACACAGCTGGGAGAGGTCATCTTGACACCTGCACCTCAGTACCATTACACAATGGGGCTCACATATTATGCTTGCACATGCCACTGTTCCAAGTAATGACAACCTACTAACACAGCCGGGAGAGGTCATCTTGACACCTGCACTTCAGTACCATTACACAATGGGGCTCACATATTATGCTTGCACATGCCGCTGTTCCAAGTATAATGCCACTGTCCACAACCTGCTATCAATGTAGGCCTTTCAGGGCAGCAAGGTGTGTGACACATGCTGTAGGTAGCATCCACCTGTGTGTCCCAGTTAACCTATTGTCTGTCACTTCCACACATGCATGATTGTGTATACTTCACATATATATGTCAGTACTTCATGTACATGTATGCGTGTGTATCACACAGCACAGACAAAGATATGTCATTTACGGGCCACATACAGGTATCTGGTAGTAAACCTGTATGAGATGCATATATACTGACAGTTAAGATGTACATAGCTGTAAACCTGTGTGTTTACAATAGGAGTCCATTACAACGTGTTCTGCACATGTAAGTGTATGAGCATGCACTCTGTGGCCTGCTGTGGTTAGAATCGGAGTGCATCCCAAACAGCCCTGTGCTACTAAGTGTATGAGTATGCCCACTGTCACCTTGTGTAATTGGGGTCAATGCATCCAAACAAGTCCTGTGATTCTATGTGTATGAGCATGACCACTGTAACCCGGTATAGTGATAGTAGTTGTCCATTCCACAGATGGGCATACTCCAGTTCAGGGCTTGTTGTGCTACAACTATACCTCTCAGGCCTAGCTATGTCTTACCTGCAGATGATGTATCTTGTTTGTGCATACAGTTTGTAATGGACTCCTACTTTAAACACACAGGTTTACAGCTATGTACATCTTGATTGTCAGTTTCCCTGTTGTTGTCCTCAATCTTAAAAGGGCATTCTGACTGCTTTAAAAAGTGTAATCTCTGTGGCACGTCTCGTAAGTGTGTAGTACTGTAATAGTGATCTGTAGATAGGCAGCAGTTCTGATCCCACCACAGGTAATTGTGTGTGTGTGTATCTGTGTCTGCATCCTGTCATGACAGTGGGTTTTGCTACATTCCAAAGAGATACCATCTTTTGCACTGGCCTTTATCCTTGTCAACTGCTAAACCTCACTTTTTTCCCCTCCCCACTGCAAGTAATCAGTCCTGTGATGTCACCCAGCTCAGAAGTGGAATCAGAGTAAGTGTAATTGTATGGGTTCTGTCGCACATACCCCAACTGCATACCACTCTACTCATTACCTTTACATAGGCAAGACGTGTATGCACAATACTGGCAAGTGTGTGTGTTTGTGTGTGTGACTACCCTGTAGCCAGGCATACACATGTGTAATGTCTTTTAACATGCTGCACACCATGGTAGTCATCTGTGGTGAGTGGAGTCTACAAATTATTACATAGGAATAGAAAAGAATAGACAGTCAAGAACGACTACAGTTGGATATGTTATTTTTCTGTGCCACTGTCGAGCAGTGACACAGAAGTGGTCACCAGGGTGTAAGTCCATACCTATCATTTCCCCCACCCAAACTCCACAATCCCCAGGGTAGATTACCTTAGTCATTATAGTCATTATTCCCCACTCCAAACTCCACATACACAACAACCATCCCTTCTCTGGTGAACTGATTAAGATTTAAATGTTATAAAACAAGAGATGCCTCTGTTTTGTGTACACATCAGTTCCTTTGGAAGCCTTCTGTGTCACATAGGGTGTTCAGACATGTGTGTGTGTGTGTGTGTGTGTGTGTGTGTGTGTGTGTGTGTGTGTGTGTGTGTGTGTGTGTGTGTCTGTGTGTGCGTATATATATATATATATATATATATATGGCTATAGCTGTGTATATGTATATATATATATATATATATATATATATATGTGTGTGTGTGTGTGTGTGTGTGTGTGTGTGTACACATCCCGTAGGTGCATATATATATTTAGTTATGACAGTTGTACAGATGTAGACTTGTCTATGTTGTTTCACAGAGTACAGTACATTCAAGGGTACTGTACATATGTACACAAAGTGACTGTCCCATTTGTTTTCAGTAATGTGGAATACCTGTAGTAAGATGTGAATTATAAAATCCATGAAACATGCAAGCAACCCAGATGGCTTAGGGGTAAGTCCAGTGACCTCGGTGTGCATGGTCCAGAGTTCAAGACTTGCAAGGCTTGTTGATAATGTCAATTTGGACTGAATATGCCACTTTTAAGTAGTTGTATGCGGGTGTAAATGTGTTTTCGAGACAGTAAGCACCGGGTACACACAGGTAAAAGACATGTACAACTCGCAGTGCACTTGAAATGCCCTTTTTTTTTTGGCAATCCTGCTGATGTCACCCACCTAGGAGTACACCTCTGGGACTACTGTACCCCAGTAATCTCCGCAGCACGTGTTGTAACTGTGTAATGCTGTAGTGTGATAAACTAGTTTGGTAGGTGTTCTAATCCCAGACATGCCAACTGTGTGTGGGTGTGTGTGTGCCTGTCTGCCTGAAAAAAAAACAATGCTTTTTCGAGTATGCACACTCCTAACAATTCACATACTCACCTTTGGCAATCCTGCTGATGTCACCCACCTAGAAATACACCTCTGGGACTACTGTAACCCAGTAATCTCCATAGCGCGTGCTGTACCTGTGTAATGCTGTAGTGTGATAAACTAGTTTGGTAGGTGTTCTAATTCCAGACATACCAACTGTGTGTATGTCTGTCTGCCTGAGAAAGAAACAATGCTTTTTAGAGTATGCACACTCCTTACAATTCACATACTCACTTTTGGCAATCCTACTGATGTCACTCACCTAGAAATATACCTCTGGGACCACTGTAACCCAGTAATCTACATAGCGTGTGGTGTACCTGTGAAATGCTGTAGTGTGATAAACTAGTTAAGTAGGAGTTCTATTCCAAGACATGGCAGGTGTGTGTGTGTGTGTGTGTGTGTGTGTGTGTGTGTGTGTGTGTGTGTGTGTGTGTGTGTGTGTGTGTGTGTGTGTGTGTGTGTGTGTGTGACAGTCAGAGCCTGTGTAGAGATGGCTGTGAGTGTCTAATCACTGGACATGTAGGGGAGTGGGTTTTGTAGTTTTCCTATATGGTGGCCATATTATATGTCACAATGTCCACCTCATGAGGAGTACAGATGTCAATCAGGCAAGGGACTGGGTTGGCAAGCCATACCCCTACATCTCACAAAAGGCCTGGTGAATAAATTATGCAACCCTACTATTACCCGGAATATGGTCTGAACCCATGTGTCACACACAAACACACTTGCCTAGAATATCCTGCTATGTTGCTAGTACCCTGCACATTGTTGACAGATAGTAGGCATGGTTTGATTGCAGTGGGCTGCAGAAGGCATGGCACCCTGTCCAACAGTACAATAGGCACATCATTGCAAACAATGCGCCTTCACTATGTTCCCCACTGGATGCTTGCAACATATGTGGTGCCATCAAATGTGATCCACAAAGGACATACAATGCCTTACACACATGTCCTGTATGGACAGATGCCACTGACACCAGGGAATACCTGTATCATGCTATCATTGCATGTGCAGGGTCAACCTGCTGTCTATTAGCAGGTCCTGCCACACCAGGCCAGTATTGGCACATCTGATGATTAACAGTCTGTGTACACAACATGTGCCTGGCAAACCAGGTATAATTGTACATGTCACTGTACATTATTGTGGGATGTGCACATCCCAGGCAATGTCCATGTCAAGGACTATCAAACACAGACATGGCATGCATTGCAAGGCAATTACCACACACAATGGTAACCAGGATGACAGGACAGTTCATACAATACCCATCTGTGTTGGGCATTAGAGACACTACACCCCTGTACCACACTGCACACTATTGCCAGGTGGCATGATGCCAAGGATTACCCCTCACCCAGCCTTGTACAACCATCTTGCACAACCAACCACTACACACCCATGAAGCAATGCACACATGCATGTCAGTACTGGCACCTTGTGCCTGCGTGTGGAGTATGATGTTCCCAACCACAGTCACACCCAGTATAACTCCCATTAGCATACTGACTGATGTCAGACACGTTCACATTCCCTAGCCCATAAAACCTCAGGATATCCCCTGTGGTGCATGTAATACCTGTGCATTACTGCACTGTGGAAACTAAGTAGTTAGGAAGTGTATTTGTGAGCCTGGCAAAGTGCAGCAATGTGTCTGAGTCCCTTAGAGAGTGTGGTTCTGTTGACAATGACATCTGTTCATGTGGACAGCCATGTGTGCTACACCTAATGTATGTCTACTATATCTCTGTTGCAGATGTCACTCACCAGCACACATATATGTTCTTACAGCACACCAACATGTCAGCTATGTGGCACATGGAGTAACTGCATGCACTTGTAATAGTAATGGCTAGTCAGTCAGGGGTTTGAACCCCTGTACTGGTAGGTGTATGACAAATTATGCTTAGGTTTTAGTCTCCAAGCCCTTCTCTGATGTACTTAGCCTCTGTCTGTCCCTCCCACTCACACTCTGGTGGATATGGAGTTGTACACCTGCTCAGCAGCAGCTTGTATTTTGTACATGATGATCATGATCAGGTGATGGCCTCTGCACCTATTGCAGTCCTCCTCTAGCTGATTGCATGTGGAACAGCTGTGGTGATGTTCCCATTGCCAATCACATGGAAACACAGTACAATATCCAGGAACATCATGTTGGTGTTTGCCTATGACAGTGGCTGTGAGTGGAACCTGGATCTGGTGTTTGGTAAACAGCATCACAGATGATATCTGGATGTTCCTCAAACAACATACACAGTGGCAAATAGCCTATAGATAGGCGGGTGATGTGCCAGACATGACTACAGCCTGTAAGTGTAGCTGTGCTTCATTGAGACTACTGCCAATTTAACAGGTTGTGTGTGGTAATGGCTAGTCTGCATGCTTAAAACTGACAAGACAGTGCTCTGTTTGTGAGGAAACCCCCATCTGTAGAGCCATCTGTGGACTGGTCAGTGTGTGGAACCATTTATTTTTTGTGTTACTCACTGAACACACATCTGTGAACTGCAGAAGCATAGTGTGAGGATTGCAGTTAGTACATGATGATAGTGATGAGAGTCACTGCCATCGCATCCCTGATTGAACATATGTCACATGAAACAGTGGTATGGCAGTCACTGTCTGGGGTTCTCACAGTGACATGCCAATAATGGGCCACTGTTCATAGCTGCAGTCACAAGTCTTCTACGCTTTGTACAGATGTCATGCAGTATATATGCATGTGTTGTGCTCCCTCTGCAAATGTATGACATCTGTTGCATTGGGTTGATGGTCATATCTATGCATGCTGTTATAAGTAATCCTGAATGCTGTTGACTATTACTAAGCCATATCTGTGTTAAAACTGCAACACCATAGGCTGTATCGGATTGGAGGTCCCGGCGGAACCTCCTGTCCCACTTCAGCTGGCCATGGCACCGGGCACCAGCACATCTGGGGCCCAGCCTTGGACCTCAACCTCTGTTGGCTCTACACCACCTTCTGGTGGAACCACCACTGAGGATGGGGCTTGTCCTCCCTGGGAGCAGGTCAAGACAGGAACTTGTCAGCCATCGTACAGTCCCAGACATGGTGCGTAGGGGGCTCAATATGGGGTTTCGAGGCCAGATACGCCAGCTCAAGGGCAGAGTGTCACATTTAGAGGGTGAGCCTGCCCCTCCTAGACAGCCCCCAGCACAGCCACCTTTGCGGCTGTGAAGGTGCAGTGGTGGCTGGCCATGGGTGGGGACCTCCGCCCCACTGTTGCCATCTGGGGGCTCATGGGCTTGTGACTGCCAAACACCCCTCCCCGTCCAAGGTGTATCCCCCCACGTGTCATATACCACCCCTGTATGCTGCCTTGTCTGTCTTCCTACCCAACCTATCCTCCACAAGCATACCTATTCTCCTTGCCCAACATCCCACTCTCACCTTATGAAAATGGAAACAAAAGGCCAATCTGTTCCCAGAACAACATTTACCCCATACATAGCTGTCCATTTCACACACGTGTCCACTGGACACATGTAACATTTTTAATTTGCATCACAACATACTACTGTTGTCCACACCCCTCTCTCTCAGGCACACGAACCTGGTATACACATGACTCCTAAAGGTTCCAGGTACACGTGATGCAGATGACCCCATTGTACACACAACACTACCGGTCCTTCTATGGTTACCTCATTTACCTTTTTCATGATGATGATGTCACACACAGCATCTTGCAAGAGTACTGTTCTCACATAATGATTGGACAGGAAGTGTTTTGTTAAAGTAAATAAAATGCACAGAGTAATGTATTTGCCCACTGTACAAATGTTTGCGTGTATTAATGACACATCTCTCTGAGGGAGTCTTGATATTACATAGGACATCACCACTACATAATACAGGAGTTACTGGTGTTTCCCTTTTCATTCTTTTTTAATGCTTTGTTGTCACATGGGATGTTCTTGATATATCTATATATATATGTATGTATCTATATCTGGACATAAACACACACAAATACATCTACATGATGGAATACATTCCCTGTACTGTTGAATGACTGTGCTTGATGATATGTTTGTGATAATATCCGATGTCTGTGTATCTGCCATGGCTTAGTGGTAAATCACATTGGCTGTGGTGTGCAGGGTCCTGGTTTCGAACATTGTAGAGGCCCTTTATTTTGTTGCTGGGCAGAACAAGGGCCATTGGATACAGAGTGATTAAGGCACTTGTAAGCAGTTGTGAGCGGGTGTGGGTGGGTTTGCACGACTGTAAGCAGTGGTTACTTTTGATCACAGTTCCTTACACTCAGTTACCTTCTTGATAGCTTAACCTGTGTAGACATTGCTTACCCCTGCGCAAACAGGCTGTAACCCGCTCACTGCTGCTTAAAAGTGCTTACTCCCGCTTACCCCCGCACTAATTTCTTTAAAAGACAAGAAAAAAGGGTTGATAGGAAAGTGGTGAAAAAGGGGCACAAAGAGGGAAAGACAGTAGGGAAAATAGCTAGGGATGTGCAGGAAGGGTGTAGGGAAGGTCCATAGCTGTCCATTTTTTCTACAGCAACGGCTGTGCATATGCAATAAATTTGGTGGTACATTTGGACACTCACATCCCTGAGAGAGGAGTGAGGACAATAGTATGCTGTGATGCCAATTAGAAATGTTTACATGTGTCCAGTGGACATGTGTGCAAAATGGACAGATATGTATGGGGCGTGCTTTTTTGCAGGAACAGATTGCCCTTTTTTTCTTTTATGTTGAGGTGAGAGTGGGATGTTGGGGAAGGAGATAAGGTATGATCAGGGAGGATAGGTTGGGTAGGATGACAGACAAGAAAAACAAGACGCGTACGGGGTGGTATATGACACATGTGGGGGGAACACCTTGGACAGGGAATGGTGTTTGGAAGTTACAAGCCCATGAGCCCACAAATGGATACAGTGGGACTAAGGTCCCCACCCATGGGCAGTCACCACTGCACCTTCACAGCCCAGAAGGTGGCTGTGTTGGGGGCTGTGTAGGAGGGGTAGGCTCACCCTCTAGTTGCACCACTCGGCCCTCAAGCTGGTATAGGTGGTCTCAAATCTCCCTGTCGAGCTCCCTACGCACCACAGCCCGGAACGTACCACGGGTGACAGGTTCCTGTCTGCTCCCAATCCCAGGGGGGGGCGAGCCCCATCCCCTGTGGTGGTTCCACCCAAAGGTGGTACAGGGGCAATGTACGAGGAGGTCCCAGGCTGGGCCCCAGATGTGCTGGTGCCCGGTGCCATGGCCAGCTGAGGTGGGACAGGTGGGTCCGCTGGGACCAGCCTTCCCATACGAGCTATGTTGTAGCATGTTCAAGGCAGATATGGGTTAGTAATAGTCAACAGTATTCACAATTATGTATAACAGCATGCATAGGTATGCCCATTACCCAGGGCACCAGATGTAAATTGTAGCAGAGCAGGCAGAACACATGCATATATGGGTAAACAGTGGCCATTACAATGACATGCAGGTTTCATTGATGGCAACAGGCCAGCAATATGGGAGTATTTTAACATGGCACATGCATAGTAACAGATGTGAATATTTATAAACCAATAGGACATATGTCCCAACAAAGGTTAGGAGCATAGACCTACCAAATGAGTTGTGTAAATCGGTTATTTTTGCACATATGGTAGGGGTGAGAGAGAGAGAGAGAGTTCAATTAACAACTAATAAATCCTTGTAGTTTTCACAACATTCATAGTCACTGCAGTGGTCTGTCCCTTACATGTATTACTACACTACTCAATGGCGTTATATTGTACAATGGTATGTTTGTAGATTAGTATGTACGGGACCTGTGTCTTATGTACAGGCTTGACTAGATGCAGGTGTTAATGCAACATGTTTTGAGACTGCTCTCATACACTTTGGGTGAGATGCTGGGATGACAGGTATGTTTGCATGTACATTCTCTGACTATGTACAAGTCTGACTATCAGTTGTATGTCATTAACAGCTGCCTACATTTCTTGGATCATCACACTAATTTGTCAGGGGAACAGGGCAAAAAGCAGGTGATGTGGGCCATTTATCAGTACATACTGGGCAGATTGGAACAGTTGAGGGGTATGAATATGCATACCACTCTCTATTTAAGCATTCTAGCAAAATCTGTACAGTTGTTAACTGTAAATATGCATACAGCTTTCTCTCTGAACATTCTAACAGACTGTGTGCAGTTGTGTGGAATGATTATGCATGCAACTTACTAGAGCTCCTGGGATCCAAAGCCGTGCTGTGTGTGTCAAAAGCATTACAGTTAAGATCACTGTACACTATGCTATCAGGCAATTGTTGGGAGGCTTTGCAATGTATTTTGTCTAATATGACTGACCTGTTTGCACTTCTGACATTGTTATACAGCACTTCATACACATTTTATCTGCGTACCACAGTGTGGGTAACACTGCTTACTACAACAGTACTATTTAACAACTGCAACAGTACAACAACACATGACTGCAGAGTAAACAGAAGCAATGAAGGGGTTACACCTTTATTTGCATCATATTACACTATTCTGTATACTGGTACAACACTTTCTGAGGCTCTTACATTTATTTTGTATGACAGTACATGCAGGCTATTTACTAACCTGCCTCGCAATGCATCCTTTGCAGCCTAGCATCATAGGCTTGCTGGTTCGCAGCACGCTCATCTGCAGCTGTCAGAGAAGTACAGTGATATTTAGCCATACCTATCCATAGTATACACAAGCTAGGCAATTATTAACTGCGTAGTGGAAGGAGTACTTAGTTCTGGGGCATTCTGCATCTGCCTTGCTTCCTGGATCCACTGTTCCAGGACATCCCCCCCTCCACCGCTTCAGGTCTGCATGGTGGTGCCTGACATGCTCACCAGTCCGGGGGATACCTGTGGCACTAGTGAAGTAACAGGCGAGACTGTCCCAGGCCTCTGTTTTGCACTACGAGCCCTGGTACTGGCCCTGCAGTAGTCTCCTGTCATGGTGCTTTACCAGGAGCCATACCATGAATTTGGACTCCTGGATGCACAAGTGCTGTGCTCTAAAGTGAGTGCCTTCTCCCACTCCAGCCATTCTGCCTGCAGGGTGATGCTACAACCAGTTATGAGCCGCATCCCCGCCTCTTCGGTTTAAGTAGGGCCGGATTCCTACAGTTTTCCTGTAATTGGCCAGTTTCGTAAAGGCTAAGCTATGGGCACACCTGCTCACTTCAAGTTGGTACTGCTTCAAGAGGTGTACCTGTGGGCATATTCTATTGGCTTCCCTACACATTGCTTACAATTACTTAGTTGGGCTGTGCTGCAGTTAGCATTGCTTATTGGTTATCTAGCATTATATTTGACTTTTGTCAACAATGTCTTACTCATTACAGGCTATATATGTGTCTGGTATCCGTCATTCATGTGTACATACTGTATGGGGTCCTGGGGACTTCAGAACCTTATTACAGTGACACCTCAACTCTATGTTTACTGCAGTACTCCAGTTCACATATTTATGGTCTGTGGCAGGTTATAGAACATTGCACTGTACATAGATTCAGTTCACATATCTATGGTCTGTGGCAGGTTATAGAACATTACACTGTACATAGATTCAGTTCACATATCTATGGTCTGTGGCAGGTTATAGAACATTACACTGTACATAGATTCAGTTCACATATCTATGGTCTGTAGCAGGTTATAGAACATTACACTGTACATAGATTCAGTTCATATATTTGATTTGTTTCCCTGTTGTGATTATTAGTTTGCTGATACCTCCTTTATATGTATTGCTATCATGGCATAGTGGTTTACTACTATGACTGTGATTTACAGGGTCCTGTGTTCTAGCCTTGCAGAGGCTGGTTATTTTGTTGCTGGCCAGAACACAAGCTGTTGGGTACAGAGTGATTAATGCACTTTAAAGTAGTTGTGAGCGGGTGTGCACGGGTTTGCACGAAGCTAAGCAATGCTAACCTCCAGTTACAGTTTCTTACACTCAGTTAGCATCTACATTTCTTCACCAGTGTGATACTCGCATACCGGTGCCCAAACAGGCTTACACCCGCTTGCTCCCACACTTAACAATGCACTGCATTCGGTGTTTGTATCTGACACTCACACCCCTGGGTGGGAGTGAGGACTACGATATTACCTTGTGATGCCTATTACATTGGATTACAGGCCTACAGTATCCGTAAGCATGCCGGTCGACTGTATGGCATCCGCGGCCTGTCCAGAGTTTGCTTCATACTATTGGTGTGTTCCTCTTACAATCTGCACCTGTCTGGCTAATACCTGGGAACTGACACCATTAAATACAGACACGTAATTGGGTTTTGGAACCCACATCCTTCAGCCGAGTCATGCTACTGCATACCTATTATTCTATCATCTTTCTAAGGTTGTAAGTGGAATATGTGCTTTCTGTCCCTATCAGACCTCTCAAATGATTGGGGACAAATATCAACTGAATCAGGGACAAGTCATGACAACATCAGGGACACATTTAAAATATTAGTACTATTTACTTGAAACATTGACAGACTCAGAGCATATGAATTAATACACATTTTCTGAGGTAAGAGAAGTTTATAACTCTTAATTATTGTCATTATTCATTACGTGTAATTCACCACCTTTCCTGCAAGTCACTAGTTTTAGGAGGGATTAAGTGGGACAGAGTTTGAATATGAGTCAAAATCAGGGATGTCCCTGGAAATCAGGGAGAGTTCAGAGGTATGGTCCTTATTTGTTCCCCCAACGGTTTATGTCCTGTCCAGTGGATTTGCTCTTAGGGGCTGAGAGGTATGGGCATAAGCTCTGTTCCTTTCGGAATATTACTTACATCCCCTGTGCAGTTCTAATATGTCTGCACCAGCCAACACCTGCATGCCAAGGCCCATAATTGCATACCCATAGTTCCCCCACCTACCCCTCCTCTACAGCACTCATCCTTACTGTGGGTGCAGGTGTGGTATAAACACACATTCAGGATACATGTCATACGTTGTGTCGCCCCATGGGTTATCATGCTTGCACAACCTACTGGTCCATGTATGACTACAGCCTGGTTTGATGAATCATTACAGGAACTGACTCCGATGATCAGTAATTTTTGGGGTGTCCCACAAGGGACATTGATGTCTTTGTTTCAAGATTAGACCTGGCAGGTCTCTCCCACTGGTAGTATCCTGCCTGTGGTCTGGGAAGCAGTGGTGTGTTTACCTTTATTGTGTGTCTGTATGTCTCACCGGTCTTGCAGGGGGGGGGGTTGATGTTACGTGTTACACTTTTGTTGATTGGACCCCTCACCCCCATATGCATGGCCTGTGAACATATGTAATTTGTAACTGCTGTATCATATCCTAGCTATATACATGTGTATATTTACAGATATATATATATATATATATATATATATATATATATATATATATATATATATATATATATATACATTACTATATACAGATATATCTGTATATGTATGCATACATGTATATATTTATATATTGCTGTCTATATATATGTAACGACATATGGGTGTATGAGTGTCTGCATATGTATATATCTATATGTGGGTATGTATATGGATTCTATCTCTGTATGTATACATTTGTACTACGGAGAGGGAGAGGTATATCTCCATGTAGCTATGGGTAGATGTACACACACATACCACTACATATATATATCTACATCTGGTTATTCCCTTTCTTGCCATGTAGATTACACTTTGCTGCAGTGGGACTCGTAGCAGGTGTGGCTGCTCGTTGGGCGACACCTCTGCCCAATGAACACTTTTGCTTACATCCCTGGGGCTGTCCATATAGACCCACATTAGCCAACGCCTGCACACCTAGACCCATAACTAGCTACCCATAGTTCCCCCACCCGCACCTCCTCTACAGCACCCATCTTTACTCTGGGTCCTGGTCGGGTCTGAACACACCACTACACGCTGCCCACTCTCCACTTCACGGGACCCATGTCATATATTGTCTTGACCCATGGGTCATCATGCTTTCCCACCCTTGTATTCTGGGTATGTACACACCTCAGCCAAAATGGTCAGCGTATCACCTTCCTTTGGTTATATGTCAATTTTTGGGGTGTCCCACAAGGGACGCTCCTGTCTGTGTTCCAAGATTAGACTTCCTGGGTGCACTGTGTACCCCCCCCCCCCGGTTGTATCCTGCCTGTGGTCTGGGGAGCAGTGGACTATTTACAATGTTTGCAGGTTTGTGTGCATGTTTCCTGTGTCCAGCTGGGGGGGGGGGTGGAAGGTCATGCTACGTGTTTCATGTTTCTTGCTTGGGCCACTCACTTCCATTGGCATAGCCTGTGAACATATATCATTCTTGTGTGCTGTTTCCTATCATTGCTGTATATCTGTGTATATCTACACACACACACACACACACACACACACACATATATATATAATATATATATATATATATATATATATATATATATATATATATATATATATATATATATATATATATATGTATATATATATATATATATATATATATATATATATATATGTATATGTCTGCAACTATAGATATATATATATCTATATATATATATTTATATATATATATATATATATATATATATATATATATATATATATATATATATACATAGGTTCATAGGTTCATAGGTAGGTACTGGGCTATCTGCCCGAAGGCATATATTAGCCCAGCCATGTTGTGCGGTATTCACCGCCCCTTTGGTTAGTTCCCTAGGCCCTTGATCTAGCAGCTAGTACCCTTGGCCCCATCTAGTAGAGCTGTTGGTATGATCCCTGGTGTGAACTTTATGTTACCCATCCACTCGTCAAGGTTCCTCTTGAAGAGTGATAGTGAGGAGCTCTGTTTTATGTAGATCGGGACCTCGTTCCATAGCAAGGGAAGTCTTTCCGAAGGGAATCTATCCCTCCAGCATGTTCTATTCATTGTTGTGCTGAGGTTTCTATCCCTAGAGCATGTAGCTTGAGCAGATTTGGTTTTGCTAAGATGGAGCATGTTCAACAGTTCTGGGTTGGACATGGCTCTGTATGTTAGACAGAGATCGCCTCTGAGAAGGCGGTATGCAACAGAGAAAAGCCTTAGTTTTTTTCAATCGTGCTACACAGGGCAACTGTTTGAGGCCAGTAATCCTCTTAGTGAGGTACCTCTGTGGTCTCTCCAGCTGCTGGAGATGCCTAGCCAGGTACATTCCAATTGGTGCATTGTACTCAATAATGGGTCTGATGAGGGAAGATTAGAGGGGCACCACTACATCCTTAGATCTTGATGCGAACCCTTTCATGATCAGATGGGTCACATAGAAGGATTTTCTAACCACCTTGGCAACATGGTTATCAAAGGAAAGCTGACTATCTACTTCTTCAGATTTCAGAGGGTTACCTCCTATGTGGTAGTTTGCGGGTACTCTGTTTTTTCCAAAGGGAATTACTACACATTTTTTAGCATTTAGCTTGAGACCATGGCTTTGACACCATGCATCAGTCTCATTAAGGCCCTTCTGGAGGATATCCTTGTCGGCCGGAGACTCTATTATAGCACCCAGTTTGCAGTCATCCGCAAACTTGGTCAGCCCCAGCCCTTCAGTGCTTGCCTGTACTTCTGAGAAGTATATGCCAAACAGGAGGGGCCCCAGGACAGAGCCCTGAGGTACACCGCTCATTACTGGTCTGGATTTGGACATAGATCCCGCTACTCTTACTTTGTGGGATCTGTCTGAGAGCCAGTTTGCGATCCATCTTGTGACGTAAGGGTTTATGCCCAGGTTGGTAAGTTTATCAATAATACCCGAATGGGGAATGGTATAAAATGCTTTAGCAAGGACAAGGTAAGCCGTGTGTACCTCCTTTCCCTTATCTATATCCTGAGTAACTGTCTCAAAGAAGTCCACCAGGTTCAGGAGGCATGATCTGCCCTTGACGAAGCCGAACTGTGTGGGGTCAAGTGTTTGGAGGTTCCCAATCTCTCCATTTATGAGTTCCATAATGATTCACTCCATTGCCTTACAGATCAGACTGGTCAGGTTTATTGGTCGGTAATTCCCAGGGTTGGTTGTGGGCCCATCCTTGTGTAGTGGAACCATTGTTGCTGTGCGCCATTCTATGGGCACATATCCTGTTGAGAGGCTGAGACTGAACAGGGTATTCAGATGTGGGGTTAATTCATTTTGGAGCTCGCGTATGACACAGCCCGGGGCACCATTTGGTCCCATGGAGACAGTGTTTTTAGCTTTAGATAGAGCCTTATTAACCAACGTATCAATAATAATTGGAGTTACACAATCCCCTGGAATAGTAATAGGCACTGTAGGTGGTGGGGGGGGGTTTGTACTGAACCTGTCAGCCAAGATGTTGGCAATGTTAGTGGGGTCAGTGTATTTTGTTCCATTTTGTACTAGCTCAGAACAGACCTGAGTGTTGTCATTTAGGTTTTTGATGTAACCATAGAAGGCCTTATGGTTATCCCTGGCATCCTTGGCAACTTTCTTTTCAAAAGTGGCTTTAGTTGACGTGATGAGGGCCCTCAATTTCTTACTAATGCTGATCAGGATGATTTTTCTACTTGAGATTTGTCCTTCTTTTGTATAAGTCTCCTCCTTTTATTGTATAGCTTGCTTATGGCCAGGGTCCACCAGACTGGTTTCTTCTTGCTTGAGGAAGGAGTCTTGGTTTTATTTGGGATAGCACAGTCTGTGCAATCCTGAAGATGTATATAAAGTGCCTTGGTGTAGGATTCTGCATCCTGGATATCATTATCCTTCTGCAAGCGAATAGTGAAGCTTTCCACTTCTGATGCAAGTAGTTTGAAGTTTGCTTTGGAAAGGTTTTTTACGATAGTTTCTTTGACTGGGGGAGGTGGACGGGTGAGGATGTCCAGGGTTATCAGTTTGTGGTCTGATCTGACCAGAGAGGGAGTGATAATGGGTGTGGTACAATGGGCGCCCATATTTGTGATGACTAAATCCAATATGTTGTCCTCTCTAGTGGGAGAACATACCAGGGCATTTGAATTTATAAATTCTATGAACCGCTGGGCATAGGAGTTAGAACTTTGGTAGTTCACCCTGTCTATACCAGGGTAGTTGAAATCACCCAAAATTATGGTGTTGGGTAGGACCTTTATATTTTCCAATGCCTCAAGAAATGCTGAGTGAGCATCTTGGGACATGGTGGGTGATCTATAACAGGCTACGACTTGAAATGTGGTTGTGCCTGCTGATAGTTGCGCATGGATGATCTCTGGGGCATCATGCTGCGCCACTAACCTGGAGATGTGGGTATCCTTGATGAATATGGATACACCTCCGCCCTTTGAAATGCGATCCAGTAACTGAGGCCGGAAGGTATGATATGAATTGTAACCTGGTACTCCTGGGGTGCTCTCTGGAGCCTTGAAACAGGTTTCCGTCACTACACAAACATCAATTTTCTCCATATTGAGGAGTGCCTCGAGTGCGTGCATTTTGAGGTTGAGACTTCTGGCGTTGAGTAGCATTACCCTTAGTTTTTGGTTACCTGTGCTGGTTACGGCGGTTGGTTTGTCCTTTGAGCCTTGCCTAAAAAAGGCACTATGGGGACGGCAAGAGCCTTGGCCAGTATTCGAAAGCCTAGGGGTGACAGGTGCAAATCATCTCTGGTGAAACAGCGAGGCTTGTCTATCATGTCATCCCAGGCAGACAGACACTGGATCCCCTTAGAATGACACCAGAAGCTTAGCCAATTGTAGAAATTGATCATTTTGTCTTTGTATTGTGGAATCATTCTAGGTGAAGGTAGTATGCTACTCAAGGTCAGGGTCATACCAGCTTGGGCTACATGATCAGAGAGCTCCTCAATGTCTCATTTCATGTAGTCCAGGGAGGTACATCTTAGATCATTCACACCAATTGTACAATGACAGCGTCATACTTGTACTTGTTCTGGAGTGACCTAAGTGCCTGTGTTATGTGGCGGATCCTAGCACCCGACAGGCAGCTGACAGTAACCTTCTCTTTGCTCAGCCTGGTGAGTGGAACATCTGTGTGCCTTACTATAGAGTCTCCTATTACTAGCGTGTTGGGTATGGTGTTTTGCCTTAGGGGCTGTCATGAGGTACACTGCTGAGGTGAATTATGTGTTTTCTGGCTTGTGTTTGGAGGTGCAGGTTGCTTGCTTGTCTGCTTTGGAAGGCCCTGTTTCTTTTTCAAATTGGTACCTAGTGCCTCCGAATATGTTTTTGTGTATTGATGTGTATGTTTTGCCGGTGCTTGTTTTGTAGATCCATGTGTGACTGGTGGTGTGATGCTAGTGTGTCTCTTCTCCTCTTGACTGTCTGTTACAGTCATGGGTTGAGAGCGCTTAGCCTCCAGTCTGGCTGTGTATTTGCATCTCTCACAAGTGTTTGTGTCCAGAGGTAAGAGGAGAGGGTTGTCTGTATACATGAGGCAGTTGTGACATTGCCTCAGGATGCCCAATTCCACCAGATGAACTGGAGAGTACACCTGAAGCTGACCTCTGGACATGCTTGGAAAAGTAAATTTCACTTGTTTTGCGGACAATTGAGGGTCTTATGCTGTATTATAATAGTGCTGTTTAGGAGATTTGGAAAATAATAGTGCTGTCTAGGAGATTTGGACAAGTGCTGATTTGTGTTATGCAAGTGCTGCAATAAGAGCAGCTGATCTGAAGCACTTGAGATGAGGTTTGCCTAGTTCTAAGGGAAAACTTGCAGCGCAGACTTTGTGGAGCCAGAAATAGTATACCCCAACTAACCGATGCTGCCCGACGCTGCTCTGTGCGCAAGACCACGCAAAAAGAGAGTTGCAGGGTTTTAAGAGAGAGAGATCAAGGAGTTTGGAATTGACCCAAAATGGCCAATAAAACTACAGTTTCTAGACAGCAACCACTCCTACAGGGACAGGCAGGCTGCTCAGTGTTAACCACTGCCACTGGTGAACACAGAGACTTCCCTTTAGCCAAAGTAAGCACTGGCCTGCAAGAAACTTACAAACAGTTCAGAACAGCAACTCTGTAACTGAACTTTTTTTTTTTAATTATAGAAAGTGGGAAAATAGCATATTTATATATATATATATATATATATATATATATATATATATATATATGTATGTATATATACATATATATATATATATATATATATATATATGTATATATATGTATATATATATATATATATATATATATATATGTGTGTGTGTGTCTGTAAAGCAATGCATACCCCACACAAACGCACTTACACATGTTTACTGGTGTTTATATATGCTTAAACCTGCTTACTAGTGCCTTATTCATTATGATACTGACACTTCGCTCCAGTTCACTTTTAATTGTTATTATGCAGGTTATACAATGGACAGATGTCGAAATATGTTCATATACAGATTACCAATGGAAAATGGTATGTGCTGTAGTGGGATTCGGAACGGGAATGTTTGTTTGTTAGCCGGATGCTCTAACCTATACACTATTGCTATGCTGCTTCATTTGAATATATACCCATATACCCATGACTCCTAGTTCCCCAAACACCCACCCCAACACTTCACTAACACAGCAGTCATCCATTCTCCAGTTGGATACGCGGTGTATCCACATCACCACTACATATTGGCCACTCCCTACTCCTGTAGACCCATCCCATGGATTGACTCACTCCACGTATCCTCAGAAATCCCATACTTTTAGTCCACAAACATTGGTGACATGAGCAACCAATAGGACACCATTCACAATTTTTGAGTTATCCCACATGGGACACACATCTTTATTTCAAGATTAGACTCTATACTTCATTACATCCTTACTCCCTTACTCACGTTAACATGACACTACAATAAATTAATAACTATGACTATGTGGTAATGCACACGTTACACATGAGAGCTAATTATGTATCTTTATTTCAAGATTAGACTCTATACTTCATTACATCCTTACTCCCTTACTCCCGTTAACATGACACTACAATAAATTAATAAGTATGACTATGTGGTAATGCACACGTTACACATGAGAGCTAATTATGTACGAGTTCGGTGTAGTTTTTTTACATATAGACCGGTTTAGTGACTGGCGTTGCCATAGCAGGCAGATCACAGGAATGATTCCATGTATGAGAAAGTCCTCCCATTTGAATTTTTGAGCACAGCACTGACTTCAGACATTGTACACTCATCTGCATTTTAGCAGTTTTGTCCCTTCCCTCTTATGCACAACCTATTATTCTATCTATGTCAAGGTTTGTAAGGACACTTTCATGTTATTTATGTCTGCAAAAGGAATAAATGTGTTACAGGGAATGTACTTCTACATATAGATGTATGCATGTGTGTATGCATATATACTTATAACAAACTCGTTGACCTCCATGAGGTGGTCCAGTTAGAACCAGCCCATCCAACCCTGACACGTCTGGATCCATAATTTCATACCCATAGTTCCTCCACCCCACCCAAGTTTGACATACACACGTACCATCCATTGTCCAGTTGCTATTACAGCCATGACACACATTGCCCTCTCCCAAGCATTAGGGGCCCTGCTCTCCCACCATTTAGTCCTTGCTAGTGTAATAGTCGGAGGTCCAATCATCCTATCAATGTTTGGGTAGTCCCACCGGGGACTACCCTCTGATTGTTTGTAAAGTAGACTTAGCAGATTGACAATGTTACTCCCACTGGTAGTATCCTGCCTGTGGTGTGAGTAGCAGTGCTTTGCTCACTCCTGCCCAGCTTGATATAACATACGCTGACAGCACTATATAATACTGGGGTTGCTGTTGATTCCATTCTCATTAATTTTGAATGATTTATTGTTATGACGGGCATTCTTCATATATATATATATATATATATATATATATATATATATATATATATATATATTATATCTGTACATACTTATATACATTTCCTATGCTGGGCACTGCTTACACCCATGCAAGCACACTCATACTTGCTTACTGGTACTTATATATGTTTTCTACTGCTTATTTGTGTTTACACCTGCTTACTAGTGCCTTATTCATTACGACACTACCACTTTGATTGATTGAAATTTCATTAAACATTTCATGCCGTACTCCAGTTCTCATTTACATGTTATTATGTAGGTTTTACAGCAAAACGACATTCACTCCACATGGAAAATGATATGTGCTATAGTTGGACTCAAACCATGCATGCCTGTTTATTAGGTGGATGCTCTAACCACTACACTATTGACATCAACATTGATTCTGCATGTTTTTCTCTATCTGAATGATTTTGATGTGTAAGGTACGCTCAGCAGGGGGCAGCGATGTACAAACATGCTGCACTTTGCTAACACTTTCGATATTGCAGCAATACAAATGTAAAATAGGGACACGGGGAATCTAATTGTGAAAGTTCTAGGGACGGGGCTCAACATTCCACTACGTGCTTGTGTGTTTACTACTTAAGTTTTATTTCAGTGTTCGTGGACACTTTTGTATGCTTAGCATACATTTCAGTATCCACGGACACTGAATTACTGGCTTACTATTAGAGGTGGGCTCTAATAGTAAGTATAGTAGGTTGTGTAACTGTGTGGGCATGTTTACGCCTCCGTAGAGCACTTGTACATGCCTCCTGCACTCACACACGTTTCCTGTGCACATTGAGGGTGCAGCGGCACGCCCTCATAAATATTCAAATGGCGCTGCTGCACCACCTGTAATGAGGACACTCGACACAAGGCTAAAACCGTCCTTGTGCCGAGCTTCATGAATCCTGGGGACTGTTTAATGTTAATAATCGGCTATAGCGATGTTACATCTTAAATAGAAATTCAGTAACATAAAAGTAGACCTTGAAGAAAACAAATGCGTAACTAGCAGTTTGAGGAGTGAGATAGGTTTTGTAAGGATGGAAGCTGAAGAAGTTCAGTGGTAGAGGGTTGTATTAGCAATGGGTTAGGTAAAGCAGAGGAGGTTTAATGATGGAAAGCACTGAGTGATTAAAGGTGAGAAGGGAATAGTTGTGGCAGATAGGGCTGTAAGCAAAAAATAGAGTGGAGGGCTTAATGTTCCTTTTGGGTTGTTCTTTATAAAGCAGTGACACTGTGCCTCCTTTACAAAGTGGAATTTGAGATCAGGAGAATCCCTAATATTAGAGAATATGGATTGCCAGTACTTGGGACAAAGAATTAAGAACCCAGTGGTTGCTATATGTTTTGCTTCAGAAGGTGGTGTGGAGAGGAAATTGTTTAAGGGGCTGAGATCTGAGGCTGTAGGTTCTCTCTCCCTCTATCTGATTGTCAGTCTGCCAGCCAGATAGCAAAAAGTCTTCTTGATCAGCAACTTGAATAAGGGGGAACTGAGAAACAGCTAAGCTTGTGTATTATATGTTTGTGTTTGTGTGTTTATTTTGTATGTTTTTTTTATGGGTGTAATTAATTTGTTTGGTAACTCCTTTGATTGAAAAGAAAACAAGATGGTTTAGTTAATTAAAACAGAACTGATTTCACATTACCAGCATTTTGCATGTGCAAGATTGAGGAAAAGCAGGGATTGGGGACTTCCCTATCTCACTGTAGTGTGTCCTGGGAGTTGGTACATAAGTAGCAGGAGGTGTGAGTGAGCACATAGGGGCTTGCTCTCTGCAAAAAAAAAAAATGATTAGTGTTATTTTACTCCCCATGTGTTGCAATTCGATAACTTAAGATCAACGTTTTAACATTCAACTATGTAAATTTCCGATTATATAACATATATCCATGTACATATGTGTTTATGTGGGTAAAATATATGTAGTTTAGAAAATGAAATGTGAGTTAGTAAATTAAGTTGAGTAAGAGAATTAGAACATCATGTGAGGGTAGAGGCATCAGTGTATCCAACACAGGTTCGTTACTCAAGTGATTTATGCCTGCCATTTGTGAAAATGTTGAATAATGGTGGACTATGGATGGATCTCTGGGAAACTTTTCAAAATGAAGGTTAAATAGGAATTAGAGCCACTTTAGTTTGGGGTTTTTCATGGAGGTAGTTTTTGAACCAGCTGAGCTAGCCTTTTAAAAGGTAATTAATGGGAGATAATGTGAAAAATGCTTTTAAGTAGTCTGAGAAGATAACTTCAGTTTTTGCCTGAGATGTGTGCACACATTGTATTTAACAGGGTAGGAGAGCTGGGTGCGTACTGTGACTAGGACAGAAGCCGTGTTGAGAAGATGAATGGTTATTATCAGACAAATGACCTGCTGATACTGCACTGTGTTGTACTTTTAAAGGGGGTGGAATGGATGCTGCAGTCCTGAGAATTTCCTCCTTTGGTGGAGATACCTTGTAACTATGAACCTGTTATTAGTTTGCCATCCATTCCCTATTGAAATATTACTAGCTTATCATTTTTTAATGTAACCTAGGTAATTTATTCTTCAAGGGCAACAGGCACTTTACTTGTAGACGAAACAATTAAATATAAAGTTGTTTGGTAGCAGCAACCTCTTCATTACTTATAGATCTCTTTAATTTGGAATTATTTAGGTGACTTTTACTTCTGCAGGGATTGTGCATATTTACTGATACTGGTGGACTGTAGAAGTGTAAGTAGACTTTTATGATGCGAACATTCTGAACTGAGCAGTTTTGTCATTATTGGTTCATGCATTTTCTTTCATTGCTTACTGGAAAATGTTCAAAACAATACATTTAAAACACCCTCTAACAAGTGTCCTCTATTATACAAGGAATATAATTTAATACAGTCAGGAAGATGTATGAAAGAACACATGTATGTTTCGTGTGCAAGTGGCCTATGATTTGAAAACAGCCCAAAGGTAATCTTTATCTGCCACTCGCCAGAATCATTTTCTTTGAATGTGGGTTTCAATGAATGTGAATTTCAAGGGCAGAGAAGTTTTAATCCCAAGTCTATTTTCATTGT
>NC_056729.1:17604472-17794472 GCF_019279795.1 Protopterus annectens | reverse complement strand
ACACTGCTTAAACAATGATAAACCAAATTGAACAACAGTCCCAACAGTAGAGGTTTGTTTAGGAACATACCCATTTTGGTTTCAGTGTGATGGTTGGATCAGTTGAGTGGTGGGGGAAGGGAACAAATTCAATTGACAACTGCTATCAAGTATATTTGTCAGTACACTACTATTCACTACTCTACATTCTGACCACACTTACACTCTACCTGGGCCATTGGGCTGCTACAGCACACCAGCAGCTGTAGATATCAGCAGAGCAATTTTACTCTTATTTTAGTTATACACATCAGACCTGTTCGTATATCAATTTCTTTACCTGTGGGCCTGTGCAGTTGATCTGTGTGCACATTATTTTGCTGTTTTACACATATTTCATATTTGCATATTAGTTGCAGGCCCTAGAGTGTGTGTTGTGCCTTTCACATACATCTACTGTGACATTCTCTGTGTGCAGGATTCTTGGCAACTGGGGAAACTATCCGTGACAGCATGACACTTGAGGGACTTGTCTGAGTCAGACTGCAGAGTGTGGATGTCTAGCTTGCATCTATTTGTAGGACTGGGGCTGATCAACACAGCAAATGTACACCTTTCATAGTTATACACATCATACTAGTATTTCTATTCAGATTTTTTTACCTGTGTGCCCTGTATGGAAAATGAATGTGCTGCAGTACATTATTTTTTCTATTCAGATTGCAGTTTACAATTTATTTTTTTTATTTATTTAACATTTGTTAACCGGGAAAGTCTGACTTAAAACAAAGACAATTTTCAGTGTAGGCCCGGGGAGAAATGCTCCAGATGCATGTCTTTAAAACCAGAGTGAGATGTTAGTGGTGGTCCCTGGATTTGAACCGTGTTGTGTGTGCAAAACTGAAATACAGGCCTAGTCTTTATCAGACTGAGCTACTGGGGAGGTGCTGTGTGCTGTTTGTGACATTTCTATCTAGTACATATTTTTTGCACAGTACTTGTATTATGACGTGTTGCATTATTTGTTTTCCATTTTCAGTACAAATTATGCATACACAACAGACATTGGTGTCACTGTTTGTGAAACATGTGCACATTAGCTGGATTGCAGAGTTGACTGTTTTACAACTACATACTGCAATTTACATTCCTGAGTATACAGGGTAGGTTTTAAGTCTGCACCTGTTAGCCTTATACATTTTTCAGTACATTCACAGCGACATACGGCTAAAATTGAAAGGTTAACACAGGACAATGCTGGCAGACAAACAAGTAAAACACATTCTGTTGGGAATATGTACTGTTGCTTTTTTCCAGTTATTTGACATGCCCAATCTAAAGTATGCAGACAAGCAGTGCTAAATTAGTTCACCTTAGTTAATGCATTCTGTAGGACATACACATTTCTATTTATTAGGTACAAGTGAGATGACACACACCAGTGTTTGGGATCACCTTTATTAGTTTTGACATACATATCTGTGTATGACTCAGAAATCCACAGTTACTATTCCTGCATGATCTGCACAGGGGAATGCTCTTCATTTCTAGCTGTTACAGTAGCCCTGACATGGCACTTTCTTGGCAGGTTCACTCAGACGCACTCATACATATTCTAATATTCCTCTCCTGCATATTGTACCTTGTTTGCTACTGATATCTGTATTACACAGCAGCTGGGAATACTCCATTGTAACACTGGCAGCCTGACACAGGCATTTATTCATTACTTTTACAGCACAATTACATATATACAGGCAGTACTACTATTACTATAATTTTAATTTCTTACTGCTAATAGTAGGGGCTATTCTGTGCTCACCATACTGCCGGGCCAGTCTCTGGGCATGAGCCTCAACATTCCGGGAGCTCTCCGCAGCAGCTGTATGGGGAGAAATGACACATTAATCACACCTGTACAGTCACAAATTGAACTTTTTCCATACTTAGTTAGAGATACATAAGACTACATACTTACAGACAGGTGGGACATCCTGCGCTCGGGCTTCTTGGATCCACTGGTCCAAGAGTGCATCTCTCCTCTGCTTCAGGTCATTATGGTGATGTTGTACCTGCTCACAAGCCGGAGTATGCCAGTGGCACTGGTAAGATCATGTGCAAGCTGGTCCCAAGCCTCTGCTTTGTACTGCGAGCCCTGGTACTGGCCCTGCAGCAACATGCCATCATGGCTTTTAACTGGGAGCCCAACAATGATCCTGGACACCTGGATGCCCCAATGTTGCACTTGGAAGCACACACCTTCACCAATGCCAGACATTTTGGTCCTGCTGTGTGCAATCCCAAATAGTTATTGCTGTATTCCTGCCTGTGTGACTCAGCTCATATATTTCAAGATATGTAAAATCTTGCCTTGCTGTATATTGAATGTTAAACTGTTGTTCTCATATGCTGTATTAATACATTGTATATTGTATATTGTCTTTCTGTCTGGAGCTTTTCTCCTTGGGCCTCCATTGAAAATGGGCTACCTTGGCCCAATGGACTTTCCCGGTTAACAAACTGAAATAAATAAATAAATAAATAGGGCAGTTTTCCCGCACTTTTTCTTGATTGGCCAGTTTTAATATGCTGCACTATGCTTAGCTCCATGCAAATCCGCATACCAATGCTTACACCAGTTAAGCAGAGTTGAAAGCAGGTAAGCAATGCTTACACTAGCAAAGCATTGCTTAAATCTATTTTTTTCATTAAATTTCTAAATTATTTTTCACATTTATATTTTACATATATCCACCCCTACTGTGCTATATGTGAACCATATGATTGACATCTATCATTCAAATTCCTTAAAAGTTTATTAAATAATTTGGTAGAGGGGGGATTTGAACCAAGCATGCTCTACAGGCTATACCATGGCAGTACCACTATGCACAGTTTGATGATGCTTTCTTTCACAGTAGCACTTGTCTATCATTTTCAGGATTTCAGCCAGGCTAAGCATAGCGGCGAGCCATGCAAACAAGCTGCGCACCACTTAAACTTTGGATTTATTTGATGAAAAAAAGATTATTACATTTTTTTAAAATTCTATTCCTTTCCTCTTGACCTACTGCTTCCGTGCATGTAGGGCAAGAGTGCATACATTTGGGGGGGGGATGCACTTGAAGGCTGCTGCCTTCTAGGTGTTTATGTTTTTATTTACTTTTTCAGTATCAGCGGAAACTGAAATGTTGCTATTTACATTTCAGTGTCTGCAAACACTCGTTTGCTATATAATATTAGAGCCAGGCTCTAATATTATATAGATTGACACTCATCTGTGTCAGAAAGTGCGGTATGGCACTTTCAGAGCAAAGGGGGCGTGTTTCAGATGCAGGCACTGCTGACACACACCCCCTGCACTCACCCCTGGTTTGTGTCCTTTTAGATTAGATAGCAGCGCACTTCATGCATATGCAAGGCGTGCTGCTATCCTAAATGGACATGAACCACTCTGTGCAAGAATAGCCTTATTCTTGTACGGAGCTTCATGAATCCAGGAGATTGTTTACTCAAAATCTGATTTATTGTTAGAAGACATGCTGCTACATGGTCAGACTTCTAAAAGCAAATTCAATTTCAGGTTCAACGACAAACTTACCATTGGTAGTATATTTGGTATACCTAAATGACATAGGAATGTTGCACACACCCCATTTTTAAACCAATCGTTGATGCCACTCAATCTAAGACATTTTTATAGCAAAATTGTTGGGTATTAATCTGAAAAAAAGGTTTAGCTAAAGTAGCCCAGGTTTGCAAGGATTCTTGGCACTTTTTTAGAATTATTGAATAATACAGTTTTTCAGCCAGATGTGATTTTTGTTGCTAGTGATGTTCATAGTTTTTTTTTAGTCATTCCACATGATATTAACCTTTGTTGGTTTGTAAAACAGTTATTCAGATGTTTGGATTTGGACACAGATACAATCAATGCTATGGTGGTATTGTTGGAATTAGTGTTAAAAATAACTTTTTATTTTTTGAAGGTCAATATTACAGGCAGACTATGGGAGTGGCTATGGGTGTGGTTTGTGCCCCCATGTTTGCAAATTATGTTATGGCAGAATGGAAAGACCAATATATATATAAAGCAGTGATTATGTTAACTGTTAGTCTTTATACATCATATTATTGGATTATATTTTTCTATTATGGAATGATTTGCAAGAAAAACTCCAGGAATTTTTGATCTATATTAATAACACTGTGCAGTTTTTGTCTTTTTTTTCATTTATATGACAACAATATGATAGCCTTTCTTGATGTGGAGGTTATGAAGGACATGGTCTATAAGAAATTTATTTCTAACATCTATTGTAAGCCAACATTCTCCAAGTCACATCTCAACTTTTCTAACTGGCATCCTAGACATCAGAAGAAATCTGTGGTCAACGGTCAACTAGTACACCTAGCTAGGATGATTCTGAAATGGGTACATTTCATGTTGAATGTGATAAATTAGTGGATGTGTTCCTTACAAGAGGCTACCCAGCTGACTTTTTAAATGAAATAAGAGAGGACGTTGTGACAAAGAGGTAGCAGAGTATCTATACCCCCAATTTCAATAAGATCCTTGGGGAAGTAACCTTGATACTATTGTGTAAGGTAGAGTACAATAAAATGTATTTTATTTCAACCTATTGCCTGGATGGTAGTGCCATCTCTGAATGTGTTAATAAAAACTGGAAATTGTTTTTGACAGATCCTAGTGTGGCTTGTAAAACTGGAAACACATTGTATTTGATATATAGAAGGGATACAACTTTTAAATACTTGTTGGGGAACAAAAAAAGAAAAAAGTAATAGATAAAAATGGTACAAGTAAATTTTGCTCTTGTGCATAGTGTGTACAAATTATTAATGGAGGCCAGTTTTCTGTTAGAGGTAATGCTTATACAATAAATGGGCGTTTTAGTTGTAGTATGAAAAATGTGGTGTATCTGGCTCAGTGTTTATGTTGCTCTGCATACTACATGGGCAAAGCTTCAAGGAATTTTAGGGAACACATTTATGAACCTCTTTTGGATATTAGGAAAAACAAAACCACTAGTGCTTTATTTAAACATATTATGTTTTTTAATTCTCATAAATTTGTTTTTTTAATAATAAAACAGGTTAAAAATGATCCCAGGGTAGAATTGTGGACTAGCATTTGAATTTGTGTGAGTTAAAATGGCAGTTAAGGTTTAATGTGAAAATCCACGTTGGTTTAAATGAAACTTGGTCTTTAAATCCAGTTTTAAAATGAAAGCATTTTGAGGTTTTGTAATGAATCATTCTTTGTTGGTTTTAATCATGTGACTGTTTTCTTGTAGTATTTAATTAATGGTTTAAATGAATCTTGTTAGTTCTGATGAAATTCTGTGAGACTGTGCAACAAAAGCACTCAACTTTGTACAATAAACATATATTTTGGACCTTGGCTGGCTGTTTCAGGTCTCTGATGTACTGCAACAGGTATTGTGTACTATAGCTGTGCTTTTACCTGTCCAGGTTCTTGGCTTGTGTCAGTACTGCCAAAAGTAGCCAAAAGTCATATGGCACTGTGGTTAAGGTATTTGCCTCGTATGCCTAAGGTGCAAGGTTTGATTCTCACCTCTGCTAAGAGCTCATTAATTAAAGAGATGTAATTTTTAAACAGCTGATTTAGCATAGTGGTATGTTGCTGTAGTGCACAGGGTCCTGAAGTCAAGACTTGGCAATGAAATTCATAGTGGTAACACAAGGTTTACAAAAATAGAAAGATCACTCCAGTAGCTCTACTTGATAGAGGTACTGGGAACTATCGGTGAGCGGCATGATGCCAGAGCACTTCTATGGGCTAGGCTTGTAAAGGCTCCAGGGCCATTAGCCTAGTGCACACCTATAAACTTAAGCCCCATATGGCCCTTAAGTTCCTATGTAAGTCATTGGAGGGATTATGCCTAAGTCTTATTTGGGTAATGGAGAAGAGTTTAGGTATTTTTCCATGCAAACTGAGAAGTTTAGTAAAAGTAAGTAACCAAAAACTCCAGTTGCAATAATTCTTCTAATAGCTGTTCTTCATTCATGATCAAGATAAAACACCAAGAAACAATTACTGGTAAAGGTCTAGTAAGTGTTCACTAATTTAATTAAGGGCCATTGGTATGACAAACACTTAGGTGCATTTGTAGATAACACACATTCCAGGGAAGAGTAATCTCCTGTCTAAGGATAAATAGTTTTGAGTTATAAGCTGTGTTAGGTTCTAGACAGGCTGAACAGAAGGGCAGTAGCACAATGCTTGCCAGAAGTACAGAATTTAGATTTACATCATGCAATAGCGCAAAAATTAGACTATCATTCCAGAGCTTTAAATCCTCCAATCACACCAATTAGTGAAACATACAAGAGGGAGGCAATAGATAAACCTCACAAATGACAAGTTTAGAGTGGCCACTAAGGAGGAATGAAGTAACGACCCTGCTACGGCCATATTCATTGGTTTAGATTAACATCTCAGATAGTAACAAGAAGCTGTTTTTGATGAGGATATCCCCAATGCCAATTCTTATACAGGGGATACAGGAGACTGCTAGCAGATGTGTGCATGTAGTATGTTCAGTATGGGCAGTAAGTTACTTGCATTCATTCGGCCAACCTTAAAACATTTAGAAATGTTAACACTGAGTTTGGCACAGTTAGGTGACTGATTTGCATGTGAAGGTTCCTGGTCTCTGTTGGACATTGCTTCCATACAGGGTATTAACCTTGAAGAAAACTGAATACACCATAACTTTTCATGGTTCTTTTACCAAGACATATTGTGGAACATGGATATTCTAATGAAAATGACTCTTTCCTGGTTAGTAGAGGTATATGAAGATGCTAAAGCTTCCACCATAAAACAGCAGCAATTGAAATCTAAGTCTGAGTTGTATATCAGGATTATTATGATTTTTTTTCCATTTATTAGTTAATGTGGTAAGTGAACTGGTCATCCTGAACCTTTTTTGCATAACATTGGCCACAGGACCAAGGTCAGGCACAATAAATACAGACAACTTAGAGAAGCCAATCCAGCCTGCATGTTTTATTGAGAGACAGGAAGAAATCAGAGTATCTGACAAAAAAAAAAAAAAAAACACAAACAGAAATAAGCAACATGGAAACTCCAAACAGATAATGACTGGGAGTCAGAATCAAACCCTGGAGCAATGAGGGAGAAATATTTAACCACTGAATCGCCATGCTGCCCAGGATCAGCACATGTTGATTAACAGCAGAGATCATAAGCAGTATTTCAAACCAGTAATTGCATTGCATAAGACAATCATCTATTAGGAGAAATGAAATGCTACCAGTGGTAAACAGAGCTAATCATAAGAAATATTGAACTAATATAATAATATTACCTAACACACAATGAAATGACATGGCGTTCTTATTTGATTACACATGACATACTTCACACCTAAAGTATGCACTAACTAGAAAGTATATACAGTGAAACTATCATCGAGCATTAGAACAATGAACTGTGATAGAATGCAGACCTAAAATCTTTATGGTCAGCAGTAAAATAATCTAGGAATGAAAACTTATATTATATATTTTACACAACAGGTCTACTGATATACTACTCATAACCAAATGGGACCAAACTGAAATAGTGCTCAGCCTGGATAGCAGGATTATAGTATTTCCTGATTTAGGGTGTATGTTCCAAATAGTAAGCGTTTCTAATGGTAATGAATCTTTTTTTCGGTTTTAATTTACTTATTTAATTTTATTTATTTATTTGCAGGTTGTTGACCGGGAAAGTCCATTGGGCCTAGGTGAGCCCGTTTTTAATGGAGGCCCAGGGAGAAAAGCTCCAAACACAAAAATTTGCCACTTTGACAATAAAAACTCCAATATAGTGTTTGCAGTATTTACAATAATAAAAGCAACAGAAAATTCGAACAATAGTTAAGTATATATGAGGACAATAAAATTGAACAATTAAATTGGAAAAATGCATACTTTTTTTTTCTCTTGAGATGGGAAGGGGTAAGAGGGGTGGATAGCATCAGGTGGGATGAGAGTAGGAGCATTCCCAAATAGAGGAGAGAAAGGAGTGGAGTAAGGTCTTAAAGGTAGAGAGATTGGGGTGGTTCTAATGGGTGGGGTAAGTGAATTCCATGATCTGGCAAAAGATCATGGAAAGATATTAAGAGTTGCCCAGGAGAACGTATGGGTTTGTAAATTTCTATGAGATTTTGATTACTGGATCTGAGTGTTCTGTGTGGCTGATGTATTTTTAAAAGTGAGACTTATTTGTAAACTGTGTATGCCAAATTTACTGGACACTTTTTTATCATGGCTAGGGCTACAACAGTATGGGAAAATGCAACTATATACTTATTTGGGCAATTAAATGTAACAATCATGCAGCATATTTTGGGATATAGGAGAAAACTGAAATATTTTGATAGACGACAGGAACTAGCTCTGTTATCTACATTCTGTAAGCTTCTTAGTAGAGACATTCTTGTGATATAAAGCCAAGCCCAACCCAATTCTGTATGAAAACCTTATTAGTGTATAGTGTGAGTTGAACCAAGGTCTTTATCATATTGGTTACATATTGATTACAATGGGACGTATGTCTTACCTAACGACTTGTAAATGTGTGGGATACATTTCCACTCAGAGTAAGCTTAGGTACTTCATTACAAGTATTTAACACAACACAAGTGTATGAGTAGTAGGAACTTTCAGCACGTGATACTGGTAGCCACATTCCTCAATGGTCAATGTGTCTTAAGCTTGACAATAAAATCTATCAGCATGTAATTTTTTTCATGCTTCATTAACAACTGGGATGAAACTTCTGTTTGCCCTAACCTAGAATACCTTTTTCTTTTATGTCAGTTTTTAAATTAATTCTCTGAATATATTTCTTTTAGCCCTCAATTCTCATTTAAATCATTTTCTTACATGCTTTTATGAAGTTTTTCTATAATTCTAGTACATAGTTTCATTATATTTAATCTCACCATCACACACCATACTATATTCAGATTTCAGTTCCAGTTTTAAAGGTATTGGTTATTCTCTCTAAGATCCATAAAATGTCCGTAGATACATTATCCTACCATATCAGAAAAACAAATCTTTATACAGTTTTCCAAATATAAGCTCTGCATTCACCTAGTCAGTTTGCCTCCCCAAATGACTCTTCTCATTAATATTTATAACAATCTGAAAGTGAGATATATTGGGGCTTGGCATAATGGTTATGGTATTTACCTAGCAAACACAAAGTACAAGCTTTGATTCTCACCTTTGAGAAGCGTTGCTAAGCTTAAAAATGCCATTTGGGGTTGTTAGCCTAGCAGTTACCTATGATCAGAAAAAATAAGTGTGCACACACAGTAAATTGCATACTGAAAAAAACGTATTCTCAAAAATTAAACGTGTTTTTATTTTCTGGTCCCCTTCTATATATATCATGTATATACCTCCTCAGTATAACATGTTAAAGAACATAACCAACCATGCACATTCACCTCCTCCTTGAGATTGAACATCTTCCCTTCCCAGCATACCTAGCTCCAACCAATCGTTCCTGTTAGTTTCTGAAATGAGTCTTGCATCTTGGATCCCTATTATGAAAATTCCCACCCTTTTTAGCCAAATTTAAATGATTCACCATCACACCTAATCTTTCACATTGTTAACATTTAAAGAACACGTTCTTTTAATTTTCTGTTATTAATCACTTTCTGGGGTTTTTTCCTCCGTCTCCATTCTCCTTTCCATTATTATTTGCTCACTCTTCTATTGATGTTCATGATATTACAATTCTTCTCTTTCAGCCTATCTACTGACAAAAACTACTAATAAAACTGCAAATATGATAATATTTTTATATTATTTCCATGCAATGACTTTGCTTTACCATTCTTTTGGTCATTTTCTCTCCTTTTCCCCCCTCTCAGTACCCGAGGCTGCTCACAGCCTTTCTTAACTGAAACAATTTCTTCTCTCTAAGCTTACAATAGTTGCAGTAGTATTCTTATTTGTTTTGTCAATTGCATTCTTTTTTCTTCTTTTTTGTATTTTTATCTTATGGTCTGGACAAGAATGAATGGGCTCTTTACATGTGCAAAATTCAGGCTGATACTGTTCTTTTTTATGCCCAATGTTTACAAAATCTTCACAAATTTTCTTATGACAGTTTGCATAGACATGTTCTTCTTCTGCATGAAATAGGTCCATGTATCATCAGTTCTCTGATAACAAACTTCTATTTCTCATCAAACATGATATTGTATATTACCATTCTGTTCTTTTAAAGCAGCACATTCTACCCTCATTCTGTAATCCAAAATTAGCTATAATTTTGCACTGTCCTGAAATGATGCTCATTTGTTTTTTTTTACAAAACATAAATGATCTGCAGAAACATTATTCCATAAAAAAATCATATTTTCTATCTTCTACTAGGAATCTGTTTATAACAAATGAAATCTTTCCACTGATATCCAGCTTTCCTTTTATCAAACTCATTTAATATTCAACGAACATAATCTTGTTTTTCACATTTAAGTTAAAAATGTATTGTATGTTCAAATATATCAAGGCTTAGAGATCATTTGAATATGCTCTGAAGAGTAGTCATCCCCACAACCTCCCCCTCCCTGGCTGATCATGAAATGGATTGCTGTAAATAGGTTAAAGTTGATACAAATGCATTGAAAAACCAGAAGAAAGATACCTTAGGGATGTTTCGCTTGGTATTCAATGCAAAAGGTAGTTAGAAGCCTAAAAATAAGTGCTAGTGAGACTGAAATGTCAGAAGTAAAAGGAAGATGTTGACCTCAATGTAAGTTGCGGAATATTTGAACATATTGATTCTTCAATATCACTAGAGAAAATGCTGACCATTGTCAAAAAAAGTTCAACACTGAATTAGATACTTTTATAGAAAACAATTATAAGGGCAGCTCTGAAGTGGATATATTATGGAATGACCATTCTGATTTCATTGTGGAATTATAATAGGAAAATAAGCTGCTGAAAGAGCAGTGTGCTAAGTAAGGTCTAAAGGTGGATCAGCTAATGGATTGATAAATTACCCAAGAGGAAAGAGCTCAAGGGGAACTTATGAACATGACTGGGGTCCTAGAAAAAGAAGGCAGATGGGTTTTTTGGCTTTTAGGGTGGAGTTGGTGCCATAGACTAGCTTATAAGCAAGGCATATTAAAACTGAAAGAAATCAAATAATTTTTATTGGCTAGCGTCATTTTCAGGGCAAGGTATCAAACAAATATTTTGGTAAGAGCTGAAACTTAAGTGCTAAAAGATTAAATTGTTCCCTTGCTTTGGATGTCTGATCAAGTCTACAACACAGGGCAAAAAAGTTTTTTGAGAATGACTTTTCCATCTAAGCCTGTCAATCATTAGACATTTCTTGGCTACAATGTATGAATGTTAGTTAAGGAAGTTAAATCTTACAATGGTATACCCTGCTCTTTTCAATGTTTTCATTCCACAAACGTCTAAAACATTTACTGATTAACAGAAAGCATTGCGCTATGTTCAAGAATATGAATTTGAGCTGCCAGATGGTGACCATTTGCATGAGTCTGAGGCCATGAGTGGTGATTCAGTTCGGGGAACACTGAGCAAATAAATGAAGCTCTCAGAGGCAGTCAGGGTGGGAAAAGAAGGTTTCTTGTCTTTAAACATGGAATGTAGCAAAGGCAGAAACTGGTCTTGGTAACAAGTAAAGAAGCCCTTAAGGAATCAAACAATTATGACAAAACTGTAAACTATGTTCCTAGGAACACTTTTTTGTTTCAATGACTTAAAGATTTTCATAAACTAATGTCATACTATACAAATGATTAAGCATGTGCCATATGATAGGTATTAGCACGGTCACTTTTATTTACTACAATTATAACTAGAGGAAGAAAACTCTGATATTTATAAGTTATATTGTTAGCTGTGTGGATTGGAGGAATGTATGTGAAGAAAAGGTTATAAAGCCTTTGGGCACATTCTATAAATGTATGTGTTGAACTTATATATAAATGGAAGAGGTGTTGGTCCAATCTAGCTGTGTGCATGTGTGCGTGTGTGCGTGTGTGCATGTGCGCATGTGCACGTGTGCACGGGCGTGTGTATATGTGTGTGTGTGTGTGTGTGTGTGTGTGTGTGTGTGTGTGTGTGTGTGTGTGTGTGTGTGTGTGTGTGTGTGTGTGTGTGTGTTTCATGTGGGTGTCTAATAATGGAGGAAATGGCCAGTGGAAGATGGATTTCTTGTACTGTGTTTTGTATAGTAAGGAAGGCCAACAAAAGGACAAAACATTTATAAGTGGCTTCTTTCTGTGATCTGCAAGGAGATATACACATGGATACCTCAAGAAGGTAGAGGTTAACCTGTATTGGCTTGTATGGTTTCCAATTTGATGACAGATCTAGACTAAATATGATGATATTTGCAGATATTAGTTCTATATATAGGACATAAGAGTGGCAATGATTTAGGTCTGCTTTATGCTGAGGCTGAGATGCATGAATGGATAGGTTCATAGGTTCATAGGTAAGTACTAGGCTATTTGCCCAAGGGCATCTATAAGCCTAGCCAGAATGTGTTGGCTTTCGCCGCCCCCTTAGATTAGTTCCCTGTGCCTCAGTCCAGCAGAGCCACTAGTTCCCTGGGCCTCTGTCCAGCAGAGCCACTGCAGTGATCCCCGGGGTAAATTTTCTGCTTCCCATCCACTCATCAAGGTTTCTTTTGAAGAGTGTTAGTGAGGGGCTCTGCCTAATGTAGATTGGAATCCTGTTCCAAAACATGGGGAGTCTCTGGGACAGGAATCTATCCCTCCAGCATGTCCTATTTATCGTTGTGGTGAGGTTTAGATCCCGAGAGTGTGTGGCTCTTGGGGATTTGTTTTTTTTTTTTTTAGGTGGAGCATGTCCATCAATTCTGGGTTGTACATGGGCTTGTATGTCAGGCAGAGAGCACCTCTGAGTAAGTGGTATGCAACCGAGTACAGCTGGAGTTTCTTCAGTCGGGCTGTACAGGGCATATGTTTGAGGCCAGTAATCCTCTTGGTGAGGTACTTCTGTGGTCTTTCCAGCTGTTGCAGGTGTCTTGTAAGGTACATCCCAAATGGGGCATTGTACTCTATGATGGGTCTGATGAGTGATGAGTAGAGGGGCACAATAACCTCTTTTGTTCTAGATGCAAACCTTTTTGTGATTAGGTGGGCCACATAGAAGGATTTTCTAACCACCTTGGCAATATGATTATCAAAGGAGAGATTACTATCTACTTGGGTCCTCAGATCCCTTATTACATTTTCTGTATTTAGGGGACTACCAAGTATGTGGTAGTTCATGGGTACTTTGTTTTTTACAAAGGGGATGACTATGTACTTTTTGGCATTTAGCTTGAGGCCATGATTTTGACACCAGGTATCCTTCTCAGTGAGTCTCTTGTGGAGAATGTCTGTATCACTTGGAGAGTCAATTATGCCCCCCAGTTTGCAGTCATCTGTGAACTTGGTCAGCCATAGTCCTCCTGTGCTTGCCTGTACCTCTGAGAAGTATATACCAAACCAGAAGGATCCCAGGACAGAGCCCTGGAGGACAATACTTGTAACTGGTTTAGATTAGGACCTAGAGCCTGCAACTCTCACCATGTGGGTTCTATCCGTGAGCCAATTGGCAACCCATCTCATGACATAGGGGTTTATGTTCTGGCTGGTGAGCTTGTCTATAATACCAGAATGGGGAATGGTGTTGAAAGCCTTTGCGAGGTCTAGGTAGGCTGTGTGGACCTCCTTTCTCTCATCTAAAGCCTTGGTAACTGTCTCAAAGAAGGCCAACAGGTTTAGGAGGCATGATTTGCCCTTAACAAAGCCAAACTGGTTAGGGTCCAATGTTTGAAGGTTACCAATCTCTCTGTTAATGAATTCCATGATGATGCACTCCATAACCTTGCAGACCAGGCTAGTCAGGCTTATAGGGCGATAGTTCCTGGGGTCTGTTGTGGCTCTACCTTTGTGGAGCAGGATAACTGTTGCTGTGTGCCACTCTATGGGTATGTAGCCTGTAGAGAGGCTGAGTTTGAACAGTGTGTTTAGGTGAGGGGTTAGTTCATTTTGGAGCTCATGTAAGACACAGCCTGGGACACCATCTGGTCCCATTAAAGCTGTATTTTTAGCTTTGGATAGGGCTGTTTTAACCTGTGTGTCAGTGATTGCCAGGGCACTACATTCTTCTGGTATGGTTATGGGCCCTTTAGGGGGTGAGAGGGGGGTGAAGTTTGCACTAAACCTGTCTGCCAGAATGTTGGCAATATCAGTTGGTTCAGTGTATTTTGTGCCATTCTGCACTAACTCAGAGCAGATCTGAGAGTTTCCACTTAGGTTCTTGACATAGCTAAAGAACACTTTGTGGTTATCTTTGGAGTCCTTGGCAATTTTTTTTTTCGAAGTTAGCCTTGGATGATTTTATGAGGGATCATAGTTTCTTGCTGATACTAATCAGGGATAGCTTTCCTTCTTGGAATTTTACTCTTTTCTGCACTAGTTACCTCCTTCTATTGTATAGCTTGTTTATGGCAGGGGTCCACCAGACTGGTTTCCTTTTCTTGGAGGAGTGAGTCTTGGTTTTGCATGGGATAGCTTGATCCATGCATTTTTGCAGGTGCTCATAGAGTGCCTTTGTAAGGGATTCAGCAGCTTGGACAGTGTTGTCCTTTAGCATGGGGCTGTGAACCTTTCCACCTCAGTCTTAAGTAACGTGAAGTTTGCTTTTGAAAAGTTTTTCACGGTGGTTTCCTTGATTGGGGGTGAGTGCAGAATGTGGATATCCAGAGTGATTAGTCTATGGTCTGATCTACCAGCGAGGGTTTGACCTCCAGTGTAGGACATCGGTCGCCCATGTTGGTGATGACCAGGTCCAGTATGTTGTCACCTCTGGTGGGGGTGTTGACCAGTTGATCCAGGGCATTCAAGTTTATAAATTCTAGGAAGTGTTGGGCAAGGGAGTTAGTACTTGAGTAGTTCTCTCAGTTAATGTTTGGGTAACTGAAATCACCCAATATTAGGGCATTTGGTAAGACCTTCATATTTTCCAGTGTTTCCAGAAATGCAGAATGGGGTTCCTGGGTCATGGTGGGTGATCTGTAGCAAGCTACAATTTGAATTGCAGTTTTGCCCATTGTTAGTTGCACATGGATGATCTCTGAGGCATTGTGCTGTGCCACTAATCTGGAGGTGTGGGTATGCTTGATGAATATGGATACACCCCCACCTTTTGTGTTTCGGTCCAGGTTCCTTGGTCAAAAAGTATGGTATGAGTTATAGCCTGGTAGTGCTCCCTGGAGCCTTAAACCAGGTTTCTGTTACTCAAGAAATTAAAAGAACAAACAAACTCCTGAACCACACAAGGACCAAACAGCCTGGAAACCGCCAAATGGGATCCACAGAAATGAGCGACTGATGCAGCAACACTACCAACCAGATATAATCCACAAATGGTTAAAATCCGATAAAAATCCGATGAAAATCTCTTTGAAACATGCACCAGTTTATTTAAGACTTCAAAATATAGCTTTTCGTCAGTCCCAAGACCAACTTCCTCAGAAATAGTTAACCTGTAACAACAAAATTCAAACTGATGACATTGACTTTAAAAAACCTTCCATCCATGACATCACTTCCTTTAATTCACCATTAAAGTGATACATTTGGCGGTTTCCAGGCTGTTTGGTCCTTGTGTGGTTCAGGTTTCTGTTACTGCACAGATATCGATGTTCTCCATACTGAGGAGTGCCTCGAGTGCATGCATTGTGAGGTTTAGACTTCTGGCGTTGAGTAGCATTACCCTCAGTTTTTGGTTACTTGTGCTATTTACGGTGGTGGGTATGTCTTTTGAGGCTTGCCTAAAAAAGGCACTATGGGGCGGCAAAAGCCTTGGCCAGTATTTGAAAGCCTAAGAGTGACAGGTGCAAGCCATCTCTTGCGAAACAATGTGGCTTATCGAACATGTGATCCCAGGTGGACAGATACTGGATTCCCTTTGAATGACACCATAAACTTAGCCAATTGTTAAAATTGATAATTTTTTCTTTATACTGTGGCATCATTCCTGGTGAGGGCAGGATGCTACTTAAGGTCAGGGTCATACCGGCCTGGGCTATGTGATCAGAGAGCTCTTCCATGTCTCTTTACATGTAGTCCACAGAGGTACATCTCATGTCATTCACACTAACATGGACAGTGACAGAGTCATATTTGTACTTGTTCTGGAGTGACCTGAGTGCTTGTGTTATGTGACGGATCCTGGCACCCGACAGGCAGCTAATTGTAACTTTCTCCTTGTCCAGCCTAGTTAGTGAGACATTAGTGTGCCTGACTATAGAGTCACCTATTACTAGTATGTTGGGTATGTTATTTTGCCTTAAGGGCTGTGATTGCATGGCACACTGATTATGTGAAGTATGTGTTTCATGGTTTGTAATGGGGTGTGGAGGTTGCTTTGGTGTCTGCTTTGGAGGTCTCTGTTGCTTTTGCAGATTTTTATTTAGAGCCTCCGAGTATGTTTTTGTGTATTTATGTGTGCTATTTGCCGGTGTTGGTTTAGTAGGTCTGTGTGAGACTGGTGGTGTGTTGCAAGTATTTTCCATCTCCTCTTGATTGTCAGTTCCAGTCTTGGGTTGAGAGAGCTTTGCCTCCAGTTTGGCTGTATAATTGCATCTCTTGCATATATTAGTGTTTAATGGTAGAAAGAGAGGGTTGTCTGTGTACATGAGGCAGTTGTTACATTGCCTCAAAATGCCCAGATTCACCAGTTGGACTGGGGAGTACACCTGAAACTGCCCTTTGGACATGCCTGAATAGATAAAGTGAGCTGTTTTACTGATTAGCTGGTAGGGACGAATAGAGAGCTATGTCCTCCTGGACAGTATAGGGGGTCTAGTGCTAGGGTTAATTAGTGCTTGCTATGAGTTTTGAGCAAGTGCTGCACTGTGAAATGAATGGTTTAAGTGCTTAAGTTGAAAGTTTGTCTAGTTCCAAGGGAAAAATTGAAGAGCAGACTTTGTGGTGCCGGGAATAGTTTAACACTAGCTAACCGGCACTGCCCGGCACGCAAAACTGTGCAAATGCATTTTTTATAGCAGGGAAATGAAAAAGATAGAATTTAGCCCAAAATGGCCAATAAACTACTAACTTCTGTGCTACAGCAAATAAGGTGCACAAATTTCAGAAAGAAACAGATCAAATAAGCAGGCACAATATGCCTTTAACCAGAAATTCCCAGCTCAGAAGGGCACAATCTAGCCTCTCCTCCCACAAGAGTGCAGACTGCAAACCTTCTTAATGTAAAATAACTGGCCTGAAGCCCAAGTGCTTAAACCAGAACTAATGCACTTTTAGAATAATAGACACTGAGCCTTCAATCAACAATTCCCAACTTAGAAGGATGTAAGCTACCTGTCCTGCCACAACATTGCAGTCCAGAAACCTTCTTAATGTAAAACTATTGGTTTGAAGCCCAACTGCTTAAATCAAAAGGCTTAGAATAACAGTTACAATTTAATCAGGCTACTACCAAGCAGTAATAACTGCAGCAGAATAATACAACTGAGTACTTTTAAGAAGAAGCACAAGTAAAATAAGGTAATAAAGTGGGAAGAAACACAATTGCAGTAAAAGCAGATGAATAAAGTACAATTTTTTTTATAACAATAGCAAATGAGCAAACTGATTTAAACAAATTACCCAATTAACCAGTAAAAAAACTCAAAACTGAACCCTGTTCCAGCAGTCTTCAATCTGACAAGTTCTAACCACACAGTCCTGCCACTAGCTCATAGCAAGCATTAATTAACCCTAGCACTAGACCCCCTATACTGTCCAGAAGGGGAACCTTCTCCAAAAAAGATGGCCTGGATTAGTGCTCAAGTTATACAAACAAAGCTAGATTCAGCAGGCCTGAATCTAGTCTATGCTACAGCAGACAAGGCACACCAATATCAGAAAAACAGTTCAAATGAGCAGGCACAGTAAGCCTTTAACCAGAAATTCCCAGCTCGGAAGGGTAGAATCTAGCCTCCCCTCCCACAAGAGTGCAGACCACTGTGCTAGATATTGGTGTATCCATTGTCTTAGTATTATGGGTGTATCCGTTGTATTAATGTTGTGGGTGTATCTGTTGTCTTAGTGATGTGGGTGCATCCATTGTCTTAGTTGTGGGTATTCACCTTATGTACTGTACATTGGGGAAGCTCAGCTAATCAAAGACATAGGAGTGGGGAGAACCCAGTTTTCTGGCTTTGATATTCATTTGATGAATTGTGACTTGGATCTTTATTAGCTTGAGAAAATATTTTACTTGGTTGGATTTCTCAACCACTTCTACCTCCATTCTTTCAATAACAATTATAAATGAATCTGAAGTCATCAGAAGAGATGGATATTAATAAATTCTTATTTTGATTATATAATGTATATAAGAATATATATGTATTTTAGTTACTATAAAACATTCAGAATACTTTACCTAAAATACTGATGAAAGCCTGAAAAGTATAGCAAAAGATTGCTACATCAGCACTTAATATTCTTCATGCATGTGATACACTCTTCATAGAGTATCTACATTTTAGAGTTGGTGACAAAGATTTGCAGATAGTTCTTGCAGATGACGTTTTATATATGTTATCAGGCATATGATGGCAAGCTGGTGTGTGGGAGGTGTGAATGATGGAGATAACTGGCAATTTTATTACCATTAGATATTTTTGAGGATCATGTACTACTCAAATAGCATAACACAGTGTTTGAGAAATGCACAAATGTAATGCCCTTGGAGATAAAAATCTTACACACAATAAACTCAGACATTAAAATTGTAAGCAGTACACTACAGATCACACCCCACCAAGGCCTTCACAATACACATAATTCATCTTAAAATGAACACTCCTGAATCTCAAAGACCTCTAAAGTACAACACAGTCACAAAGCACACTCAGCAATTTAGGCCTACCACCTCACATAGTGCAAAGAGATCCAACGTTAGGTATGCTGAACCTGTAATACAGGCAAAACGAGTCTATATCACTTTATTGAAAAACCTAATCGTCGAATACCTTTTTTTCAAACCCTATCTGTCGAAATCTTAATCCATCAAACATTCATTTAAGAGAACCTTTTTCATTTATGATATTATAAATTTCCTTTTCACATAAAGTAGGTATAGTATAGACATTTCCCAAATATGATATTCTTGCTAAAAGGAATAGAACTAGTCAAATAAACTTTCTTTTTAAATGACAATCTGAAAGTTTTCAAAACCTGCACATATTATTCATTTTTTTATAACTGTAATGTATTTTTCTGTTTCCCAAAACAAATGCTACTTTTATATTTAAGTTAAACTTAACAGCCCCACTGTACCGTCAAAACTTAATTCTTGACTTTTCTCTTTATTTTCAGTCCTGTTATATTTAAATAATCTTGCAAAACCCTTATTATTCTACTGATACTTAGGCTATCTCTTGCAGTAATTATAATAATAATAATAATAATAATAATAATAATAATAATAATAATAATATAATCTGCATAAGAAAGCAAAATTGGAACAACTACCCCTTCATTAAATATATAACTCATAATTCCTATTTCTTTATTTATAAATGAGGAAATCACATTCATTACTATAGAAAATATTATACTACTCAGTGGACATCCTTGTCTTATACTCTACTGAAGTGCTGTTTCCTTACTTAACCAACCATTAATCAACACCCTAACTATATTAAAAGTATATGCCATCATGCATAATCTTGTAATCTTAGTCCCTATATTATATGATTTCATATTGTGCTGAATAGAATCAAATGCTTTGCTTACATCATCTACCATAATTTTTGCTTGATTATTTCTATAAAATATATATCACCTACTGCTTCCCATATAACTAAAGGCAATTCTTACATACTTTTTTCCTTTTATACCATATATATATTTATTCACAACTTTATTTTACTTACCATTCTTCTCTGTAAAATCTTCATAAACATTTCATAATCCATATTGTTTAATTTAATTTAATTTAACTTAATTTAAGTTTAAATGGTTTAATTGAGTACTACTGGTCTCCAATTCTGAACTTCATCCTTAAAAAAACTTTTTATATACATTTTATTACTCCACTACATAGTTATTTACACCAGAATCCCTTAATTAACCATTCATTTAACTCCATTAAAATATCCTTTTGGTACCCTAGTCATATTTTTATACATTATATATTCTATTCCATCTAGACCAACTGCTAATTCCAGGTTAACTCATTTTTATACATTTTCCAGTTCCTCCATTGCAATATTTTCTCTATTTCCTTACTTTCTTGTTCTAAAAAAAGAAATACTTTCCAATTATTATGCACTTGTTTGCTTTGTCCTTCGCATAACTTGTCTATATAATTTTCTACTATTCTCATATTTTATCCTGCATATTTTACACTATACCATTTATATATTTCATTTGCATCATTATACTATTATTTTCCTTAATAATCTTAAACAAATAAGGCACACTTTCTTCTTTTTTCAGTACAGAAAGTGTCTTTGTTTTTGCAATAAATGCCTTATTTTGAACTTGTTCAATTTATACACTTCTTGTTCATTAACAATGAAAACTTAATTTCTTTCCAGACTGTCAAACATTTCATTATTTAATGTTTTATACTTAAAATTATCTTCCTTTCTTTTTTCTTATTCATTTTGCATGTAACATTTTTATATTTTTATTTGAAATATAACCACCATTCTGACCAATCCTTATAGAAAGCTTTCATCTCTACATTATCTTACCATAGTTCCAGGATTTCTTATTTTTCTAGCTTTTTCCATTTAACTTAATGTATTCATTTAATCCATTTGCCTATTTTTAAATGTTCATCATTTCCTTTCAACTGAATCCAAATAGTCCTACGATTATAAAAAACTGTTGTCAGAACATTTTCTTCTACTATTAACAATCCTGCAGAAAGTAGAAAGTAATCTATTTCATTTTTTAATTCTCCTGTACTGTAAGTCCATGTACTTCTATTCAAAATTCTCAGTTATCCACATTTTATCATTTCTGATACTTTAACATCATAATCTTTTTTCTTTGGTGTCTTAAGTTACAGTTGTAATCTCCTACCACAATTATATCCATATTTATAACAATATATTGAATTAAATTTCTAAACATTTCTTGTCTCTCTCATTTTGTCACATAAGCATAAATTGTAACAACTCTCAAAACCTCTCCATCTTATATCAACAACGGTAATTCTCCCCAGTATAACTAAGATAGTCTAAAATGTTTACTGTATCTTTATACAAAATAACTACCCCTAAACACGTCTCTTTCCCTAAATTCCAAATCACATTATTTCATCACCATATTTCAGTTTTAAATCTTTCTTCTTTATTTAAAAATCTAGACTCTTAAAGAATAATATCAATATCCTGTTGTTTACATCATTCAATAATGCTTATCCTTCTTACTAAACTTTTTAAACTATTAACATTTATTGCTAAAATTTTACAAGTAGCAATATCATATTTAATTAATATATCCCTTCTCTTTGTTTTTTTTCTTTACTATGACCTTCTATAATTTGCCTTTCTCTTTCATTTTGCCTTTACCAACAGAACTTCTTTTTTGTTTAATTACATTCTATTTTATGTCTTCCATGTCACTCACATCTGCTTCTTTGTCTAAAACTATTTTTTTCATTATCAATTTCTTGTTTCTCTTGTTCACTTTCTAGAACACCTGTCTGTATTAAATCAGTTTGTGTATCTATAATTTCTGTTTCTACTTCTAAATGTTTAGTATCATCCCCTTGATCAGTCTGATTATCTAAATTCTCTGACTCTATCTCTTTACATTCCATACGTAAATGCCTTGTCTTCTTACATTTATAACATTTTAATTCACACGTCTTCATATCATGCCTAATTCTCCACATATATAAATTTTCTCTTTTCACAATTAACAAAGAAAACAAGTTTTTGGTTGACCAAAATGTCTCACTATACCTTTATCTGCCTTGACATTTATAATGCTAAGAATGTGCACAATCTTTTCATTTTCTACATTTAAAATTACAAGACAATCCCACGTCCCTCTCTATAAACCTCTTTGATCATATACTTTTGAAATTTCTAGTACATTTTTGCATATTTTCAATAAATGTCCTTTTAAAGACTTTTCTCTACTTTATTTCTAAATTGTATGTAAACCCTTTTTTTATTTCTCTGAGTAAAGTCCTTAACACATATTAATTCCGTGGACAACAGTCTTTTTTCTTTTCATATTCTCCTATAAATTTTCCCAGCAATTGTCCAGATTCGAAAATAATGTCACAGTAAGTCTCTTTATTTATATGTATAAAAGCTCTTACCTCATTTGCTTTAGTTCCAAGAGGTGTAAATATTTTATCCCATACTTTGTATCTGTCTAATTCAACATCCTTTTTTATCTATTATTACTTTATGCAGCTTTTTTTTTTCTACCCATAGAATCTTTCTTCTCTTATTTTTCTTTCTGTGCTCCTGTCATCACCATTTCTGCATACAATTTCTTTACTGCCATTTTTGCTTGCTGACCATCCTGTTGCTGTATTCCATCCATGATTTCACCCCAGGAAACATCTTTGCCACTTTCTGGATCACTCATTTCTTTTAAGTCCCTAAGAAATCATCCCGCAACCATCCTGACTGGTGGGTTGTAACAACACAGGCTTGTGTTGAATCCTCATCCCAGAAGAGGTTTTGATGGAAAAAAAAATGCTGAATCAATCACTGGTACTGCTTCCTTTTCTCCTTCCACCACCACATGCAACTCTTGTGAAAGCTTGACTCCTTTCACATCATCATTGCCTGTTAACGTCTCTTTTAACAACTTGCCTGACTTTAACTCAATGCTACAATTCTCAGCCATATTCATCTTTTTTCCTCCATCCAAACTGTGTGATTTACCATTAACTTGTGATTCTAATTATTTTACATTTTCATTCAGCTCCATACTTTTTTCCAGTTTCTCCAAGTTGCCTCCGCACTTAGACCAGAAACCGGAAGATTTGGATTCAATAGCGTCACCATATACGAAAGAGTAGGGGTTATTTATTTACATAATCCATAAGTATTTACACAATAAATAATTATTTACATTCTTGCTTATTTACATTATATATACATATTTCAACTATTTACAATTTATATATCCACTATTTACAAATCACATCCTTCTTTTACATTTTGCTTCATCATATAAAACATATACTTATTACTTTTTTGACCACCACTCCAATTTCCACAACCACAATCTTCTTTTCTTTAACATTATTGCCAAATCCCATCTTTCATTAAACATGATTTCCTTAACTTTCTGGTTCCAGATCACCCATAATATGACAAACATGTTTATCAAGATTTTCAACATTTTTTTTTCACATTTGTTGATTAAGCGATCCCTTTTTCCACACAAAAAACATGTTTTTGGCTATCCCCAATATATAAACAAGCATCTATCTCCTTCAACATTAATAACACTTGGAATATGCATAATACATTCATTTTCCAGCTTCAGTATCACATTGAAATCCAATGCACCAGACCATAAACCACTGTTAGCATACACTTTCGATATACTCAGTACATCATTACATAGATTTAATAAATACTTTTTTAAAGTCTCTTTTTCAACTTCAGTTCTGAATTGAATATTATTTTTTTCTTAGTTTCTCTAAAAGATGGCTTAAGTACATATAAGTTCCATGGAGAAAAGTTTTTCTTTTTTTTCATATTCCTCTATAAACTTTTCCAATATCCACTCAGTCTCAAATATAACGTCACAAAAAGTTTCTTTATTAATGTGAATAAATGCTCTTACCTCATTTTGTTTAACCACGAGCACTTTAATTATTTTGCCCCATACCTTATATCTGTCCATTTCAGTATCTTCCTTCTTTTCAATTTGAACTTTAAATGATCTTTTTCTTTTGAAACTCATGTTTTTCTCTTCTCTCTTGTCACACATCCCTTCTTTCACTTTATGCATATACAATTTTTTTCTCCACCTGTATATCTTCATACTGTTGCCATTCGTCCTTCAATATCCTATACATCATTTCAGCCCCATAACACACCGTTTCTACTTTATGTCTCACTCTCCTCTACCACCAGTAATATATTATCCTGCAATGATCCTGACTGGAGGGTTGTAATAACACAGTCTACTGTTGTAATCTCCGATTCAAACAAATTTTTCTGAAGCAGTTCTTCTGTATCAACATCCAGCACATTATCCTTCCTTTGAAAAGACTCGACTGCCTTTTCCTCCATCTCCAACCCATCATGTTCACCGCTGACATTCTCCTTCACCTCTGATTTCTTCTCTGACACTTATAGCACATGCGCTGTTTGAATAACAGCACCATAATCCAAACACACCTTATCACACTTTCCTTCTACCTCCATCTTTTTTTCAAACTAGCTTCCTGCTTCTCTGAGCTGCCTATGTGCTTGGATTGGAAGACAAGAAATGTCACCATGAAAGGAGTCCCATATGGCAAAAAGAGTAGGGGAAGTCCACCGATACCCTGACCAAATTTTCCCTAGTAGTATAAATACCACTGTAGGTCTACTCTGAAAAGAGGCAAGTAGCCTAGTGGGACTAACTTGGTTAAGAAGGGATAAATAAATAAATAAAATAAATCAACAAAATCTAGGGGGGATCTTGCACTATCCATGTGTATCTTCATAACTTGTTAGGTCTGATCATAAAGCTGTCTCCTTTGAAATAAAGTTGAAACTAGAAACCCCTTTCATGCAAAATATCTTTCAAAATTTCTCTAAGACAAGCTACCTTAGATACATTGGCAAACTTCAAATCCCCATCAATCCCAATTAACTCCACCAAATACACAAACACATACACAATAGCCCTATATCAGCATGTAAACAGATGCATGGATGCATCTGTACCTTGTATGGACAAACCCAGAGCAAACCCCCAGAAACAAGCCCCTGTTGGAACCATAACATAAAAATTTTTAAAATAAAAGGCAGAGAATTTTGACCAAAATTAATAAGATTAATTCTGAAGAACAAAAGAGTCCTCATAACTGAAATAAACAAACAATTCAGGAACTTAATAAAATCCACCAAAGCCAAGTTTGAGGCTAAAATAGCAACCTAAGCCAAAGATAATAACACAACTTTTTTAATTATGTTCATAATCTCAGAAACACAATGCAACAGATTGCTGAGTTGATTATGAATGATGCTACCTTCACTGAGTGTGAAGATAAAGCTAACCTACTGGCTGATAAAATCAATTCAAATTTTACCCCTGTCTCCATTCTGTCTGTCCCACAAGATATACCTGAAACCAACTTGCCTCCAGTTATCACGCAATTCCTGTCAGTGCTAACAAAAGCTAAAATCACTGCATCTTAAATAGCATGAAGCATGATTTAGCCATTGTCCCTGTTCATCTTCAGCCTCCATACAGGTTTGTACCAAGCAAATGGAGAACAGATACAATCCTTCCCCTGCATAAAGGTAATCCAGGCAATTACAGACCTATAATTCTGACCAACTTCATATGCATAGCAATGGAAAGAGTTAGCATGGAACTAATCAGTGAGGACATATGGAACTTCTTAACACTGGACCCATCTTAGTTTGGATTCATGAAGTGCAAATCATGCTTACTCAACCTGATGAACTTCTTTGAAAAGGTAACCAAAGTAATAGATGAAGGTAAAATGGTACACACTGCATACCTCATTTTGGCCAATGCTTTTGACACTATCCTGCACTTGAGCATAGTTGAAAACTTAAATAAACTGAAAATAAACTTCTGGATTAACAATTGTCTCAAAGATAAGATACAAGAGATTAGTATAGGGATAGATACCTCCACAAAGAGATCAGTCATCAGTGGAGTCCCCCAGGGTTCAGTGCTGGGAGTTGACCCAGTTGTTCGGGATTTGGGAACTTTCATGGGCAGTGAACTAACTTTTGACCAACATGTGCCCATTATTGTAAGAAAGTCTTTCTATATTGCAGAGCTTATAAACAAAAGGACTGTGTCTAAATCAAGGGATGTCCTTGTTCCCATTTACTCAGCTATCATTGGGCCGATCATTAAATATAATGCCCCTTTTGACATGTATCTGTTCAGATGCAGTCAACAACTGGAACATCCACAGAGATACTTGCTAAAAAGATACAAGGCCTAAACAACATGTCCTACATGGACCAACTCAAAGCCCTATCACTATACATGATATTTTACAGACTGTTAAGAGGTAACGTGTGTCTGGCATACAAAGTATCCTCCTATCTAGTACTGATGGATTTACTGCACATAAGCAAGTCAAATGGCATAAGAAATACTCAGTGTAGGGATCTAAACCTCTTCTGCAACATCAACATAATTGTTTGGGGGGACAGATATAGCTCATAGGGCATCCACCTGCTCTGGAACAGACTCCCCATCTACATACAAAGTTCATCCCTCTCCACATTCAAGTGCATCTTGGATCTATGGATGGGAAACAAAAATTATGCCAGGACTCCACCCTGTACTACTACTGGAAAGAGGTATGCATAGGTCCCCTCAAATTATCTGTGGCATGATCCCAGTTATTCTCATTATGCCTAATATATAATTATTGACTATGGGATGGGTAAGGTAATCTCTAACCAAATGGGATATTTTAATTCAAGCACAAAAGGGGAAACTGGCTAGGCTTAAAATAGCCCATAAGGGCAATAATGGCACCCAGCCTATTATTTACCTATGAACATGTGAACCTATAAAAAATAGTAAACTATGGGCGCAGTTGTTATAATTTAGCTGCCTTAAGTTTAAGAACTGGTAAAACAGACACATTTTCATTTAATCCAGGCTCAATGGTAGAATTTAAGTTGATTTGCCATAAAAGCTCTTTGTACTTCAAGTAGGTTTTCCAAGCACCACCTCTAAAATTTGTAACCACATTGTCTATTATACCAAAACAGAATTTTTTAAAACCTTGACAGGTAACAGTGCATTGTTGATGTTTGTCTTTTTTATGTCATAATAATGTTCATATATGCTTTCCTAAACGTTTTACCCACATAAAATTGCACTGTAAACTACCCCCATGGTACCACAATGACCACTTCTTAATACTACCTTGGTACATCATTTGTTGTAAAATTTCCCCCTTTTGTAATATATGTGGTGCTGGCCTCAAGTATAGATTTTATTGATTATAATAACAGCACTTCTTGGTACTTTTTACTGCTAGTGAATTGCTAGCTTCTTTAGGAACACAAACATCTTTTTCAGGTTCTTAGCTGTCTTATACACAAAATGGGGGTACTCGCCTAATGATTTAAAGATAGTGTCATTACGGGTTCAGGCACCTAGGCAGCGAGACATTTCCCTGTGGTACATTTGACTGGGGACACATGGCTGAAATGACATTCAGCTGCAGAGAAATATGGCTGTTTGCAAATTCCCTGTGGGCAAAGAGAAAAATATGTTGCCATGCCCACAACTTCAGTAAACAAATGCACAGGGGGAAAACAATGTCCATGGTCCCCAAGGGAACATGAGACAGCAGGCAGTATGGCAGGCATCAGCAGCAGGCTGACCAGAGGGCATGTCAGTGGCAGTAGAATGCAGTGGACAATGGGCAGTGCCTTTGCAGTTGGAGTGTGTGGACCACTACCCCCTTCACAGTGTCTAGGAAACATTACCTAAAACACATACCGGAGCATAAATGTGACTACAGTATCCTGCAGAATTTTCTCCATGCTGTAGCACATCTCTACATGTTGTAGTTACATAAGTATGTACTGTATACTGAGCACAACACTCATTACTTCATCTGCTGCCAGGCATTTGGTTAATAAAGCTGTGAGCATGGCAGTGTGTGCTTCTCTTTGCCCACAGGGAATTTGCAAACAGCCATATTTCTCTGCAGCTGGATGTCACTTCAGCCATATGTCCTCAGTCAAATTACCAGAGGGAAATGTCTCGCTGCCTAGGTGCCTGAACCTGTCATTACTCTTAAAAATACTCCAGTTATTTTTAATCATAGATTTTGTCATATGAACCCCGAGGTATACTGTAATACTAGAGATCTCCCAAATGCATTACCATCTCTTTCATTAATTCGGTCTTACTATCAACCAATGTATTTTTCAATAACTTCGTGGTCCAATCCAGTACTTAGTAAGGTTTTTATATCTAACTCCCCACTGGGAAATAATGTCAGCACTGATGTATTTTACCATTTTCAATGGGTAACCCCTATCAAGGAACATGTTTGTTATTTTTTCCATCTTATTTACAAGAGCTGCTCTGTCAGAAACCATTCTCACTAGTTTGATAAATTGAACTTTAATAAGACTTATTTTATACACATGGGATAAAAACTTTTGTTTTTCAAAAAAGCTTTACTAAAAGTTTGCTTCTGAAGTATATTGGATCTGAACCCATTGGCAGTTTTATAGATGGCTGTATCCAGAAAATTCACTTTATCTCATAAACTAAAATAAGTAAATTAAACAAATATATATGTGTTTGCTGTTGTTTACATAACAGATATATTCATGTATCAGTTTTCGGGATCTGTCCGGATTACAAAAATGTCATCCAGGAACCTAAAGATTTACAGTATTTATAATAAATACTGTTAAAACATATTTGGTCTGAGGTCTCCCAACCCTTCATGACCAACTTTGCAAAAATTAGGACACATACTGCCTCCATTACAACACCTCGAATTTGCTTGTAAATCTCTCCCTCAAAGTCTATATAATTATTTTCCAGGGTAATGTTTATAAGCTCTCTTAAAAGTTGTATGCCTTTACCAGTCAAAAAACTATAATTCATGATGGTGTCACAAAATAACTCTATGCCATCATCTTGAGTGAAGCAAGTAAATAGATCTACAACATCTATACTAAGAAAATCCAAACTATGAACCCAAAGATGACTCTCAATCCTTCCCATCCTTCCCAAAATGTCCACAAATCTTGTAACATATAAGTAGATTCATCAAAAATAAGTTTTACTGATTGGTCAATAGAGACTGCCAAAGGGTAAGTTGTAGAAGTATGTGCCACAACTATAGGTATAAGAGAAGTTTTTTAATCTCCTTATGTACCTTAGGGTCCCCCAAAATAGTTGGTATTATTGGGATGAGCATACTCAAGAAATAATATATTTTAGAGGAGACAGAATTTTGCATTAGGCAATCATACAAAAACAAATCTATATCTCTGTATGCTATGTTTGCCTGATTATGTGAGGAATACATATATGTGTGGGTATCTTGTAATATTTCAAATATAGTTCTAGAATAGTCTATTGCATAAAAAAATCCCTCCCCTTTATCTGACTTTATTATACAGATGGTTCTGTCATCCATAAGTGCTTTTTAGCAAATCCCTTTTTTGTTAAGATTGGGCTGTCCATGTTGATACTTGCATTGATTAAGTTTATAAATATCAGTTTCACAAGCTTTTTCAAAAGCTGCTATCAGGGGATGCATTGTGGGATTAAATGTACTTTTTTCATAAGTATGTTAACAGAAGTTTGATTAAAGCCTGCTTGTTGTTCTTCTTTCGGCTTTTCCCGGTTAGGGGTCACCACAGTGGAACTCCGGTCCACTAATGATTGGCAGCAGATTTTTACAGTGCCAAGGTGCCAGGTCGATGCCCAACCTTCAATGAAGGCATGCCCATTCTACGCATATCTTTCGAATGCCACTTGACCATGGGGAGGACATGCAGACTCCACACAGAAGGCACTCCAGCCAAGAATCGAATGGGAGAACCTCTTGCTGTGAGGCAACAACGTTACCGCTGCACCACCGCGGCAATGAATCAAAATATGCAACCAAATTTAACTTCCTAGTAAAGAGTCTAAGTTCTGTGATAGCATCCACCATATCAAGTCTTTTGGTGGGTATAGACGTAAATCCCTTTTCAAATAAGAAAAAAAATAGTTTATGTTTACATCAACCTGATTATAGTTAAAACTGTGTAGCCTTTATGTGTCAACACAATCCCATCATGACTAGATCTGATACTATCTGTATTTCTAATAATATCTAGAGTCACTTCCTCCCCCGCCCTCTGTTCCATCCCCTATGGGCTTTGTTTCTACCTATAAAACATCTTTGATTCCCTTTTTCTTAATATTAATTGTTATACAAATCTTGTTCAGGGGGTTTCCCCTAGGCCTGCTTGCTAGTCTTTCAGACTAAGTGTTGGAAATTATTCCAGGTCATTAATATCAAGATTAAATTCATTTTCAGCCACACTTCCATCTTCACTTTTGGGTGCAGTTTCATTGAAAGAAGTGAAGGGGTGTGGGAGCTATCGTCATTGTTGATAGCCTTGTTATTTGAAGCAAAATAAGCAATATTTGGGACATATCACTTAGTATCCTGAGAACTGTTTTCTTTATTTGTTCCTTTGATAGATTCACAATGTTTATCAACACTATTGAAAACATCACTATATAAATACTGAGTATTGATCAAACAACAAATCATTTATTATCTTGTTATTCAAAACTTGAACATCATAAGTACACTTTTTAATCTCTGTTATGTTCCTTTTAATAAGTAAATTCATTATCTCAAATCCACAATAATCACACAAAGCAACAGAATCTTTCAAAAACAAGCTGAGTCCATATCTATCCAGTTAGGGAACTTTATTTATGTTTATTTATTTATTTATCTTTTGTTAATCAGGAAAGTCTGATTGGGATGCAGCCCATTTTTAGTAAAGGCCTGGGGAGAAAAGCTCCACAAACATTTAAATAGATAGAACTTAAGACATCCAGCAAACTAGGCATTTGTAGATTACATACTTATGTTGCATTATATGATTTGACAACCATTACATACTTATGTTAAATTTCCTACTTTTGTTACATAATATGTTTTGAAAAGCATGTATATACAGACACTACATTGATTTGAACCTTGTACATAACTACTGAAGCTAGGACCAGGCATATACAGACATTGCAATGATTTGAACACCCTTCATGAAGACAAGACATGAAAAGATTTTATATGCATTGGTGTGCAGTGGGTAAATCAATTGTCAGTTATAGAGTGAGAATATAGTAAGAGTTGTAGTCAGATTGATAGTCCTACAGCAGTGCCTATGTTGTACTCAAATTACCTAGTGGTAATGCCAATTGTGGAATAGTAGGAAGCAACCGGCAGATCAGGAAATAACAGTGGGTATAGAAGAAGTAGCCCGCAGATCAACTGATAAGTGAGGACAGGACGTGAGAGTGGTGGATAGCTAAGGTTAGGTAAGTGTAGCAGTAAGGAGGTGGGAGTGTGACAGCAGCATAATAAGATAGTGATAAATGAAAGAAGTGGCAATACATCTGTAAGGTTAGGTGTTAGAGTGTGTAGGGAGGAAATGGTCTGGTTATTTAAGGATTGTGTGTAGATGATTTAGTCAGGAATAGAATATGGGCAAAGTCATTTGTTACTGAGGAAAGTCCTAATAAGGTTTTTAAATTTGGTTGGGTTAGCAGTGGTTATGGTAGCATGTGGTATTGTATTCCAAAGTTTAGAGATATAAGTAGAGTAGAGGGATTCCAGCTGTGTTATTGTGTTTGGTAACTTGCAACAGGGATTTGTTTCAGGATCTTAGACCTCTGGAGTTGGTGTAGGCTTGGAGCAGAGTTTGAAGAGCAGGTATTTTGTCAGGTGAATGCACTAGTTTTGGGGCTGTAAGAAGTTGTGTAAAGTTTAGATGATGAGGAATTTCTAGCCAATTTAGTTGTTGTAAGGCAGTGCACTGGTGGGACCTGTGTAAAGAGTTAGTGGCAAATTTTGCAATTTTATTGTAGCAGGTTTTAAGTTTGACCAGATCATTTTTTTTAATTGGTAAAGACTGGGGAGGCATATAGTAATGTGGAGAGTAGATGTGTTCTGGCAATTGCTTGTGTAGTGCTGATTGTGAGGAATGGTTTGGGTTTGTACAGGGCACCTAGTTTTGAGTGTGTCGTTTTGATAGCTTGGTAGAGGTGTAGATCAAATCTTAGTTTGTTGTCTATTAGCACACCTAATAACTTTGTATGATCTATGGTTGATATTACAGTATTATTAGCAGAATGTATTTGGAATGATGCTGGATGGGTACGAGCTTATGGTAGGATGAAATAACATGAGTTTTGTTTTAGATGGATTCAAAATTAGTTGACAGTCTGACAACCAGGCTTCAATTGCAAAAATGACTGTTGTGTCCTTGCTTGGAGCTCTTTTAGGGTAGGTGCAGTGCAGGTGACAATAGAGTAATCAGTGTATTGGAAAATAGAGGCTGGAGGAGTAGCTGTGTGAAGCTTGTTAGTAAATATAGTGAATAATAGGGGTCCTAAAATTGAGCCTTGGGAGACCACCAGGGTAACAGGTAGGAGATTTGAAAGGTTTTGTTGTCACTTGACAGCTTGTTACAGTGTAACAACTTAGGAAACATTTTCAACTTTAGACACTCATTGAAATAGTTGTTGCCGAATGGGATGCTCCTGCACTGGCCCAGTAATCAAAGAGCCTCAGTCTTCAAGACTATCAACAGTGAAGGGTGCCCACATTGGGAGGATGACAACTACACACACAGTAAAGTGCTATTTCCCTTACGAGCACACAGAGATCACAATCAGTCTGGGGCTGGTTTCTCCATCTCTCTTCAGATCCCCAGTAAGACTCCCCACTGGCACAACTATAGAGTTGAGTCCTTAATCTGGGTTCCAAGCCAAGTCCTCCCAGCACTCTCTCTGTCCAACCAGTGCTTTGTGTCCCTGCCCAAGTAGCTGACACACACACACACACACACACACACACACACACACACACACACACACACACACACACACACACACACCACTTTGAGATTTGATTTATACATAAACACACACATGGGAAAGGCTGGCACAGGTTTACTAGCTATGTCCCCTTCTTCCCAGACCATAACGTAGTTAGCATTGCCACCAGAGCCCCTTATCAGCTACTTTAAGGCCTTTCCCAAAGGGTGACCAAGATTACTGTGTAATGTTACTATTATCCAAATGGTAAGTGTGACCATGACTTACAAGGCTATTTAAGAGTGGCCTGTACATATGAAAGTACGCTAAGACCTTAAATATCTCTAAACAAACCAGCCACAATTAAAATGTTTAAATATATTTAATAATAAATAATAAAAGAACAAGACAATACTCAATAACTCAACACAGTGACTACAGAGTTCAGAATCACAGGAAATATTTAAAAAAAACATTGCAGAACAGTCACAAATGAATACAGAAAACATCTAAACTTATCTTTACTATATTCCTATCTATCTCTAAAAGAAATACTATACCTAAATCATACTTACAGAGCAAGGCAAGTGCAGATGAAAAGTGCTTAAGGTGGATATTTTCGAGTCTAAAGACAAATGCAAAATGCACAGACTCACTTTCTGAGATAGTTCTTAAATTAATAATACACATTACTGCTGGGTTAGCTGGGATAACATTACTCTTTGTCACCTGCCTTCAGTTCTCAGGCTAACAGAAACATAGAATGTAGCACCTCAGTGTCAGAGGGGGTACCTGTTATTTAATCGACCATTTTAAATGTTGAGTACTGGAAATTTGAATGGAGAAGTTTGAAAAATAGAAATGTTGAAGCCACGGAAATTCAAATTCTTTCCCAGGGAAAGAATTTGGTTGGCTGTTAACGTGGCTTCAACATTTTCTGTACTGTGGTGTGAAAGTTACGGATCGGGTTAAGGTAAGTGTGTGAGTGTGACAGATGTTGGGGTTAGGGTCCAGGTAAGGTAAGTGTGCGAAAGTGACGGACTTTAGGGTTAGGGCGCGGTAAGGTAAGTATGCGATAGTGACGGACTTTAGAGTTAGGGCACGGGTAACGTAAGTATGCAAAAGTGACGGACTTTGGGTTAGGGCACGGGTAATGTAAGTGTGCGATAGTGACGGACTTTAGGGTTAGGGCGCGAGTAAGATAAGTGTGCAATAGTGACGGACTTTAGAGTTAGGGCACAGGTAAGGTAAGTGTGCGATAGCGATGATCTTTAGGGTTAGGATGCGGGTAAGGAAAGTGTGCGATACTGACGGACCTTAGGGTTAGGGCTTGGGTTAAGGTAAGTGCATAGATAGTTGTGTATGTAAGGTGTAGTGTAGGTTTATTAGATTTTTGGTGTGCCTATGTTGTGTGTGTGTTTTTTGGAACAGCAAATTTTTTCCCTGGGAAAAAAATTTGCTGTTCTGAGGTTTCGATGTTGCCATATTTCGAACTTGTAAGTTGGATTATATGACATAGACCCATCAGAGGTACATATCTCTCAAAAGTTTGCCTAGAACTGGAAGTCATAAAACAGTCAAACACTTTTACATTTTAAACCGAGTTCATATAACGTTGTCGAACTTTTACAAGTTCGAGCGCCATATGGTTGAACCCATATGTTCGAACTTGTAAAAGTTCGACAACGTAAAAAAAAAAACAACAAGTCCCCCTGCACCCCACACGTGAGAGGTTATGCCCTCACACACCTGCTCTTTAAATATAACAACTCCAAGATCGCACTACAGTGCAGTAAATGGAAATCTTCCCTTTTCGCACTGTATTGCATTGTAGTGTGATCTCGGAGTTGGTATATTTAAAGACCGTCAGGTAAGTTTTTAATCATATGACGTTCAAACTTGTAAACATTCGACAATGTAATAGATATCCTTTAAACCTAGTAATTATTTCAGTTTCAAGACAATATAAGGAAACTCCTAGCTCTAGACATCCTGTCTCTTTGCATTAACCAACTTTTATAGCACAGTTGTAAACAATTTCAACTTATTTTCTTGACGTTTTGCAAGTTAACTCTGTATGTTACAACTTCTACCATGAAAACATACATTTGCACAGACATAGTCTATATACATATCTGTTCTTTTTCAGTAGAATACACTGTGGTTACATTCTTGAAGCTCAGTACATAATATACAGTTCAACACACACTTCTGCACCAGCAGTTTAATATACACATAATATATAGTTCTCTTACATTTGTAAGACAAGCCTATGGATCATGTTAATATTTAAAAATGACTTCTCCCACCCATGAGAACTCAAGCTAGTTTTTCAAGTGTCCCTTGAGAAACATTGCTTGAGAGGGTTAAGCCTATCTGGGAATACCTTACCCAATTCTGTGTTGTGAGATTCCAGCTGCCTTGGCATTGCTGACCCCAATACCATGTTGCACTGTTCCATCATATGCCTGCAGCCCTAGGCTCTACCATAGTAATTTGGGATTTTCCCGGCTGGCTCCCTATAGACATAGATCCCCCTCACACTCCTCCAGCCTTGTACTGCAAATACTTAGGATAAGGGCATTCCCATCATGGTAAGGTAAGGTTTCATCATGTTAACATGGTGCAGTTTCTGCCCCTGCCTTCTGCCTAGCAGTTCTACCATGTAGTTAACATCACTGACCTTCCCTCTCACTTTGTATGGTCCCTCCCAAGCTGCCTGCAGCTTGTTGTGTCTGACAGGAATGAGAACCATTACCTGCTGCCCTACAGCATACTCTCTAGCTCAACCATTCCTGCCATACCAGACCTTTTTTCTGCTGTTAGGTTTCTGCCAGGTTCTCCTGGGCCAAGCCCATGAGTTCCCTGAGCCTTGTCATGAGGTTTTGGACATATGCCACAACAGATTCCTTGAGGGATTCACACTCACCCTCCTACTCATCTAGAATCAAATTTAGAGGTCTCCTCACCCTATGCCCATACAGCAACTCAAAGGATGAAAAAACTGTGGATTCCTGGGAAACCTCTCTGTAAGCAAACAGCAAATGGGGCAAATATTTGTCCTGTCCCTCTTAAACTGGTCTTCAAATGCCTGTAACATGGACTTGAGTATAGCATTTAACCTCTCAACAAGACCATTAGTCTGGGGATGGTAGGGGGTGTTCTTTAGGTGCTTCACCCCACAGTACTTCCACAGAAAAGCCAGCAGGTCTGACATGAAATTGATACCTCTGTCAGTCAGTATTTATTTTGGGAAACCTACCCTGCTGACAATCTCTAACAAAGCATTTGCCACCTTTTCTGCCTCAATGGAAGACAGAGCCACTACCTCAAGGTATCTGGTAGCATAATCTACTGCCACTAGGATATACGTTTTCCCTGTGGAACTAGGGTAATCAGAGGCCCCACAATATCCATAGCTACCCTCTGAAATGGCTCCTCAATCACAGGCAAAGGCACCAAAGGAGTTTTCACCTTGTTCCGCACCAAGTAGCTCACTCACTCACACACACACACACACACACACACACACACACACACACACACACACACACACACACACACACACACACACACACTCATTTTGAGATTTGATTTCTACACAAACACACACCTGGGAAAGGCTGGCACAGGTTTACTACCTATGTTCCCTTCTGTCCAGACCATAAGGTAGTTAGCACTGCCACCAGAACCCTTTACCAGCTACTTTAAGGCCCTTCCCAAAGGGTGACCAAACTTACTGTGTAATGTTACTATTATCCAAATGGTAAGTGTGACCAAGACTTGCAAGACTATTTCAGAGTGGCCTGTACAGTGTCACCAAATACATATGAAAGTACTCTAGGACCTTAAATATCTCTAAACAAACCAGCCACAATTAAATGGTTTAAATATATTTAATAATAAATAATAAAAGAACAAGACAATGCTCAATAACTCAAAACAGTGACTACAGAGTTCAGAAACACAGGAAATATTTTAAAACAACATTGCATGACAGTCTCAAATGAATATAGAACATATCTAAACTAATCTTTATTATATCCCTATTTATCTCTAAAAGAAATACTATACCTAAATCTTACTTACAGAGCAAAGCAAATGCAGATGAGAAATGCTGAAGATGGATATTTTCAGGTCCAAAGACAAATACAAAATGCACAGACTCATTCTCTGAGCTAGTTCTTAACTTAATAACACACATTACTGCTGGGTTAGCTGGGATGACATCACTCTTTATCACCTGCCTTCAGTTCCTGGGCTAACAAAAACTTAGAATTTAGCACCTCTGTGTCAGAGGTACATATCTCTCAGAAGTTTGTTTAGAACTTTAAACCTAGTAATTATTTCTGTTTCAAGGCAATATAAAGAAACTCCTATCTCTAGACATCCTGTCTCTTTGCATTAACCACCTTTTATAGCATAGTCGTAAACAATTTCAACTTATTTTCTTGAAGTTTTGCAAGTTAACTCTGTATGTTACAACTTCTACATTGGAAACACACATTTTCCCAGGCACATAGTCCATATACATTTCTGTTCTTTTCCGGTAGGGTACACTGTGGTTACATTCTTGAAGCTCAGTACATAACATATAGTTCAACACACACTTCATCACCAGTAGTTTACTATACAGATAACATATAATTCTCTTACATTTGTGTGACAAGCCTATGGATCATATTAATATTTACAAATGACATATGATTATTTACATAATTCCAGCTAGCTGGGCTGGCAGCATTTCAGTTTGTCACCCCCCCCCCCATGAGAACTCAAACTAGTTTTTCAAGCATCCCTTGAGAAACATTGTGTGAGAGGGTTGAGCTTATCTGGGAATACCTTACCCCATTCCCTGTTTTGAAATTCCAGCTGCCTTGGCATTGCTGACCCTAGTACCATGCTACACTGTCCCATCATATTAGACTCCACCATAGTAATTTGGGATTTTCCTGGCTGGCTCTCTATAGCCAAAGATCTCCCTCACACTCCTCCTGCCTTGTACTACAAATATTTAGGATAAGGGCCTCCCCATCATGGTGAGGTAAGGTTTCATCATGTTAACATGGTACAGTTTCTGCCCCTGCCTTCTGCCTAGCAGTTCTACCATGTAGTTAATATCAATGTCCTTCCCTATCACTTTGTATGGTCCCTTCTAAGCTGCCTGCAGCTTGTTGTGTCTGACAGGAATGAGAACCATTACCTGCTGCCCTACAGCATACTCTCTAGCTCAAGAATTCCTGTCATACCAGACCTTTTTCTGCTGTTGGGCTTCTGCCAGGTTCTCCTTGCCAAGCCCATGAGTTCCCGACCCTTGTCCTGAGGTTTAGGACATATGCTGCAACAGATTCCTTGTGGAATTCACACTCACTCTCCCACTCATCTCAAATCAAATCTAGAGGTCCCCTCACCCTATGTCCATACAGCAACTCAAAGGGTGACAAACCTGTGGATTCCTGGGAAACCTCACTGTAAGTAAACAACAGATGGGACAAATATTTGTCCCAGTCCCTTTTAAACTGGTCTGCAAATGTATGTAGCATGGACTTGAGTGTAGAGTTTAACCTCTCAACAAGACCATTAGTCTGGGTATGGTAGGGGTGGTCTTTAAGTGCTTCACCCCACAGTACTTCCACAGACAAGCCAGCAGGTCTGACATGAAATTGGCACCTCTGTCAGTCAGTATTTCTTTTGGGAAACCCACCCTGCTAAAAATCTCTAACAAACCATTTGCCGCTGTTTCTGCCTCACTAGAAGGCAGAGTCACCTCCTCAGGGTATCTGGTAGGGTGATCTACTACCACTAGGATATACTTTTTCCCTGTGGAACTTGGAGTACTCAGAGGCTTCACAATCTCCATAGCTACCCACTGAATTTGATCCTCAATCACAGGCAAAAACATCAAAGGAGTTTTCATCTTGTCTCCTGCCTTGCCTACCTTTTGGCACTCCTCACAGGTCCTGCAGTACCCTGTTACATCTCAAAAAATCCCAGGCCAATAAAAGTACTGCATAATATGTCTCTTTGTATGTTGTATGCCCATATGACCTGCAAAGGGAATATCATGGGCTATGGCTAGACGTGCCAGATGGTAGGCTCTGGGCACTGCCAACTGCTATATTCTCTCACCCTCTAACCTTCCCTCAGGGGTCCACTCTCTATACAGGAACCCTTTGTCCCAGTAAATAGATTCCCCCTTCCCTTGAGAATCAGGTGCCTCACCAGGTACCTCCCTCAGGCCTTGTAATGTATGGTCTGAGAGCTGAGCCTGTCTCAGCTCTCTCTTTGTAACCCTTCCCAGCTCCCCTTCCACAAGAAGTCTGGTATCCTCTGACAGCGCTGCCTCACTATCAGCCTGGGTACATCTACTTACCTCTGCCCTTGCTGTCACTCTATCCAAGGGAACATCAGTACCCACAAGTAGCTGTGGCTCACCTTCAGTCTCACTGCTAACAGGGAAGCTCCCTCACAAAAGTAACCACCTCACCAGTCCTGGCTGCAAGTGTGCAGTCTATCTGGGTCTCCACCAGGCTACCAGACCCACATGCTTGTCTCCAAGCATGACTGTGTTTAACTGCATGCACACATGGTACTGCATTATCAAAATCATTCCCTATCAGGACATCTGCAGGGATATCCTCGAACACACCTACTTGTTTGTTTCCTTTTCCACCCTTGCAGTCAAGGCGAACCCTAGCCAAAGATATTTGGAATGGGGTCCATCCTAAAGCTCTGACTGGAGTAGACTGGCCAAGCAAGTAGTGCTCCTCTGTAAACATTGCAGGCTTCATAATGGTTAGGTCAGAGGCTGTGTCTCTCTTAGCCATGGCTCTTTCCCATTCACTAAGATAGGATATAACCTCTTGCGATAGTTTGGTACCCTTGTTGTCTCGAGACAACCTAATGTTGGCATTTTGTCATTCCCATTTACTGGCTCTCTCACCTTTTGTTCCCCACCTTGCCTCCATGAACATATGTATGCTACATGGCCCTAGTGGTTGCATTTAAAACATTTAACCCTTGGTCCTGGATGTGTACCTGGACTAGTGGCTTCCCCTGCTACTGCTGGACTCTGTTGCGGCAGTCCGGGCTGTCTGCCATGGGTTCCCATAGACCCATGAGCAGCACTGGGTGTCCCTTTCCTGTGCAGTGATGCCCTGCTTGCTACGTATACATCTCCCTTCTTCCCCAACTCATCTACAGTATTGCATTGTCTATCAGCTAACCAGATTCTCTTGTCCTCATGCAAAGTCTTAAGGGCTTGTTCCCTTACCAAAAGGTCTGCCAAAGACAAATACAAAATACACAGACTCACTCTCTGAGATAGTTCTTAAATTAATAATACACATTACTGCTGGGTTAGCTGGGATGGCATCACTCTTTGTCACCTGCCTTCAGTTCCTAGGCTAACAGAAATTTAGAATTTAGCACCTCAGTGTCAGAGGTACATATCTCTCAGAAGTTTGCCGAGAATTGGAAGTCGTAAAACAGTTAAACCCTTTTATATTTCAAACCTAGTAATTAGTTCTGTTTCAAGACAATAGAAAGAAACTCCTAGCTCTAGACATCCTGTCTCTTTACATTAACTAACCTTTATAGCACAGTCATAAACAATTTCAACTTATTTTCTTGAAGTTTTGGAAGTTTCCTCTGTATGTTACAACTTCTACCATGAAAACACACATTTGCACAGACACATAGTCCATATACATTTCTGTTTTTTTCCAATAGGGTACACTGTGATTGCATTCTTGAAGCTCAGTACATAACATATAGTTCAAGACACACTTCTGCACCAGTAGTTTAATATCCACATAATATATAGTTCTCTTACATTTGTATGACAAGCATATGAATCATATTACTATTCACAAATGACATATGATTATTTACAAAATTCCAAATAGCTGGGCTGGCAGTGTCACATTTCTATATATCATATTAATATTTTCAGTGTGACATATAATTATTTATAAAATTCCAGCTAGCTGGGTGGGCAGCATTTTGGTTTGTAACACCAAACTTTGTGTTTCTTAGCTTAGCCATGGTTAGTTATCAGCGCATTCATAGAAGAAGATATTAAATAAGAAAGGAAGTTGAGAATATCAGACAATACTGGACCAATAATTTAGGAGAGGAAATAGACAATGAAATCATGGTGTAAGTATGTCAATTCCCTATACATACTACAAAATTTAGGATATTCAGAAAGTTTGCCTGGAAGTGTTTGTATAAATTCTTTAATACTCCCAATAGTTTAAATTAAAGTTGATCTCACATGTTGGTGTCATCAATCTAGTGCATGTAGGACATGAGAGTATATACTTTGGTCTTGTAAAAGGCTGAATACATGCAACTAAGAGTCACATCAATTATTACATGACGTGTTACGCAAGGCAATAGGTTACAACAAATTACTGTATTTGACAAAAAATGAGCAGGTATTAACCCACTTAATATGATAATAGTCAAAAAAGACCTTAACTAAGAAGTGAAATTAAAAATGGAGCAAAATATTGTGGATGTAGGGCATATTATAGAAAAGAGAAAAAGTACCACTGCAAAAATATTCTTAGTACAAACATACTTTTGGATGGTTGCCATGGTACACATATAAGGACTATATGAAATGTAGCAGTAAAAAAAGAGAAATTATGTAAATTAGATTTTTGTTGTTATATATATGGGATGACATTTAGCTTTCATCTTTTTATCAGAGCTCTGAGTGTCCAGGTCTAGGATCATAAAACAGTTAGACTGAGGGCCTAAACTTGGAGATGAATCCAAAGATATAATTTTGTAGAAATGTTGCCTTCTGATTTTACTAATGGACTGATGTGAGTTGGATGGCCTCTATACGTATAGTACAGAAAGACACTATGTATTTGTACATTTAACTTTTGATATTGTTGCATATAATTGTACTTAGTTGTTCCACTACTAAATATAAAATTGCATCTAAATTATCATGGATAAATGAGGGTTGGGAACAAACCAATTTGTATGGAGACACCTTCAGGTTTTATGAGTTATGTTGACAGGATAGGTAGGGGATTGGAGGGGTCAAAAAAGGGATGGGATACAGTGGGGAAGATATAAAGACTAGTAGGAAAGGGAAGGAGTTTAGGTAGTGCTGTGGGCAAAGAAGAGTTAATTCAATAAGGGGAGCTGGGAGGTGGGTATGGGGTGGGGCTTAAAGGATTTATGTGAGTGCAGTTGGAGGAAAGAGTTCAGATTCAGGCACAATTTTGCTACTGGGCAGACTTATGTCTGAAATGACCTGTAGGAACTGGTGTGGTCAGGTAGTCCTTGGATGAATAGCTGTGCATCTGGACGAGTTGGGTAATGCTTGGTGGGTCTGTGAGGTTTTTCTCTTTTTGTTTGTTTTTTGTTTTGTTTTGTTTTTTTTTTTTTTTTTTTTTTTATGGTTCTTCTCTTTTTGGGTTTCCAGAGTTGTGTTATGGCTGTTGGGGGTGACGTGTTTTAGCCACTGGTAGGGATGGGTCACTGTCGCTGTTCTGGCTTGAGTTCTATTAAGAAAAATGGAAAAATGACCAACAGAAGAGAAAGGGATTATACTTTGTGGGTGATGTCATTATGGATGTATTATGGGGCATTTTGGGTGTCAGAGTTGTTAGGGCCACTAGTTAGGGGAGTTGTTTTCTGGGGTAGTGCACATTTGGTTGTGTAGATATAAGATGGATCAGTTAGGGCAGGGCATACAGATAGTTCTTGGGAAAGACAGGAATGATTGGCTGTGGCTGGTGAGTTGGGCTAAGAGATTAATGCAGGCCCATGGAAGGAGTCCTCAAGACTTGGTTTTTCAGTAATCAGGGGGTAAGGTGGTAATAGGTAGTCAATTTATGTATGTAATGAGGAAGGCTTTTCATTGTATTGGTTTTTCAGGACAGAAGTTTTCGACTAATTGCTTTACATGGAAAGGGCTTTGGATTTAACGAGGGGAAGGCAGATCAGTTGAGGTTATTAACAGGGCAGGTAGGTGGTCTTCAAATGTCTTTTTATCCTATATTAGATGATTGGTTGAAGTGGTGGATTGTTATTAAAGGGTTTTTTTTTTTAGGAAAGTAGATTCTCATTTTGAGTCATTCATATGTTCATTAGGCGGGCGAGGCAGGCCTCAGGATAGATGGTAAGGAGCTGGATTTGAATCATTTCGGGTGGAGAGTCACAGTATCAGAGGTGTCAGGTGGAATCAGCTCATGAAGGAATTTGCAGTTATAAGGTCATGGATAGGGATTCCTGGAGTATTGGTGGTAAACTTGACAGGTAATGATTCCAAAGTGGCAATTGGTATATAGGATAAGGGAGTATTTGGTTATTTTGAAACTGATATATCTGGGTGTGTGTGTGTACTGTGTTGTCTGAGATTTTGCCACGTTTATTTTGGAGGAATGTTGGCAGTTCCAAGGCTTTAGCGGGGGCTAGCTGATTTGTTAATTGTAGGTTGGTGAGACAACTGGTTTCTTTTGGTATTCAGATGATAGAACACAGGGACTTTGAATACAGGGACCCTGTTTGGTTTAGAGAGGATGGAGTTCACCTGAATGAGTTTGGTTTGGATTTGTTTAATGTGCATTTAGCTCTATTTCTGGAGGGCTTAGTGAAAGTTTTGCAGTAAGTGAGGGGGAAAAGCTTGGGTCAGGCTGGTGGGTGGAGAAGAGTGGCAGGTGTATCCCTCTTCTGATCCCCCTCTGGTGTGGGGTTTTGATGCAGGGAGTTTGGAGAATGAAAGCAAGTGGAGGGGCGCTGCTTGATAAGTAAAATAAGTGAGCAGGGTGATGACACTGCTTATTTGGGCAGTGTGAACGGGGATGCATTACCTTGGTGAATGATTACAAGGATGATCATTTGTGGATAAGAATTTGGAATGTTTCAGTAAGTTATACTATTTGAAGTTTAATAAAGGTCATCAAGTGTCATTTTTATGTGGAGTCTCTTTTTGAAGGGATTGGGACAAATGAGATTTGGAAACAAACCAATTTGTCCAGAGACATCTTCAGGTTTTATGAGTTATGTTGAATGGGTAGGTAGAGGGTTAGGGTGGTGAAAAAGGGAATGGTTGCAGGGTGGGGAAGATATTAAGACTAGGAGGAAAGGGAAGGCATTTAGGAAGTGCTGTGGGCAAAGAAGGATTAATTCAATAAGGGGAGTTGGGAGGAAGGGAGGTGGGTGTGGGGCTTAAAGGATTTATGAGAGTGTAGATGGAGGAAAGAGTTCAGATTTAGGCATGATTTTGCTACCCGCCCTCCTTCCCTCTGTTGAGATATTTTAGATTGGTAACTTCATTGTTGGATATTTAGGCAGAGAAGAGAAGCAGGCTTGTCCCTCTTCTGATCACCCTCTGGTGTGAGGTTTTGATGCAAGGAGTTTGGAGGATGAAAACAAGCAGAGCGGCACTGATTGAAAAGTCAAATAAGTGAGTGGGGTAATGAGACTGCTTATTTGGCAGGGTGAACAAGAATATGCTACCCTGGTAAATGGTTACAAGGATGTTCATTTATGAATAAGAAATTGGAATGATTCAATAAAGTTACGTTATCTGAAGTTTAATAAAGGTCATCAAATGCCATTTTGGTGTGGTACCTCCTTTTGAAGGGGATCGGGACAGTATCACTTGATAACTTTTCTATATGCAACATCATATGGAAGTGCATCAATCAATATTTTAGTTCTGGGTTAAGGTATGAAATCATTGTAAGAATGAACTGCAAGGATGTGTTATTCTTCTATAATGTAAATGATAAGGCATAAATACATGAAAGTTTATAAAACTATATTGAATCACTGACTTATTCAATACCTCACACAAATGTAGTCTTCTATTTTTTACTAGAGCTCCTGCATATAAAATTCTTTTATGCATCAGCCTAAAAACCTTCAAGGGGACTGATCATAATTTCCTTCAAAATACCTTTTAAGTTCATGACTTGATGGAAAACTGCCAGTCAAAATGATTTCATCCACCAATCTTTATGGCAGATTTAGTCTAATTAATCTGTATGACTATGTGTTTAGTTGGACAATGATATCTAACTGTGCAAATTTCAAAAGAGATTTCATTTGAATGGCGGACGTTTGAATATTTCTTGGTAAGCTAAGTGGGACTGGGATGGGAATATGTGTGAGTGTTTTGGAGTTAGGGTAAAGGTAGGTAAGAGGATATGATTTAATGTGTGTGTGTGTGTGTGTGTGTGTGTGTGTGTGTGTGTGTGTGTGTGTGTGTGTGTGTGTGTGTGTGTGTGTGTGTGTGTGTGTGTGTGTCTAGGTCTGTTCATGAAAGAGTATTTTGGGTTAAGGTTAGACTAAGGGCTAAGTTAGGAGATAGATGTAGTATGTTGTATGTTTGATGGTGCATGTATTTGTGCATGTGTATGTGTGTGTGTGTGTGTATGCATGTGTGTGCGTGTGTACCTGTGTATGTGTATCCGAGTGTCTTGAATAGTGGTATCATTAGGGAATGAGTTTTCATAAATTATTGTGAAGGATTAGGTTTAGGGGCAGAGGTAGAGTTACTATTAGCACATATGAGTAAACTGAGGCATGGGATTTAAAACTTCCTCTCCACAATACTGATGCTAACCTTAACCCTAACCCTACACATTAATTTATGAAAAACTCTATTCAGACAAACTTGGTCTAAAGGGATTAGGGTTAGAATTAAGTGATCAGAAAAGGACACTTTTTAATTTTCTTTTTCAATCATTATGTGTCGAATGCTTTTTTATTCCTATAAGTTTGTTTTTGAAGTGTTGGCATTGACATTTTGCACTTCAACACCTGTATACTTTGATATTGTACGGTATAATCTGTTAATCATATCTCATTTAATCTGCATGCAGTTAATTATTGCTAAAACATTTTATCTCAGAGAAAATCATTTCCCCTAGTATAAAAACTGAAGGCATCAGCAAACACTTTTAATCAGCTGTTTTTGCAGAAAGGCAAGCCCTCCATCGCACCCAATGTGGGTGCACTGACTCCTCTGATCTCTATATAATTTAGCATCTCAGTTGGAGATAATACTGAGTATTAAATATAAGGACCAATTCCAAAAGACCTGCTCTCAGTGTAAGTGACCACTTACACTGAGAGCAAGCTGAGACCAGGACTTTTGGTGTCTAGTCCCCACTGTAAGCCTTTTTATAGATAAGCCTTACATAGAAGTAAGTCACCTACACTGAGAACAAGGCTTTTAGAATCAGGGCAGACTTACAATGATAGCAACCCCTTTATAATCTGGCCTATAACAGCCCCAATCATACCTCTCAATCTCCTTTTAAAAATCAATAGCATTGGTCATAAAAAGGAGCACTTTCTTACATTTTCACAATATAAGGCCTTTATATACTAGACTTTATATAGTTAGTGCCAGTAAATCTTTGTATGTGGTTAGTTTATGTATTTAATAAAGTATGCACTTTATGAGAAGCATAATGCTAAATCTCTGGGACAAAATCACAGTGCTATACCTAAAGTATAACAGTTGAGAGGTATGGGCCATATTCCAAAAGACTTACACTCTGTGTAAGTGACCATTTATGCAGAGAGCAAGCTGAGAGCAGGTGTTTTGGAATTTGGTCCTCAGTGTTAGCCTGTTTTGTAGATAGACTTTACACTGAAGTCAACAACTTTCACTGACAGAAGGCATTAGTTGTGCCAGCACACAACCTTACCATAGTTGCTACTGGAATTCCCTTACTTAACTGGCTATAAAAATCTTCACCTATTCTGTCCTATAAAACCTCATCCACAATATCAGATACAAACTTCATAAAATCAATACATGTGGTACTATGCTAAAACAGTGCATTGCTCATGTTCTTATCTTTATTACAAACTAAAAGAAAACCCCAGCCAAGCCAGTGTGTGATTCCTTAAAACCTCTCATATTAGAGGTATCATAGGAGATATGCAAATGACCCCTTAAGGACATCAGGTGTTTCAGTTATATAGCAGTTCTGAATGCTCATGACTTTTTTCCTTTTAAAGTCTCTTACAGACAAATTCAGGCCAATAAAACCAAACTCCACTAGCTTTGGACATGCATATTTCAACCTTCTTATAGCCTCATCAGCACAGCATAAGTCAACTGTTTGGCTAACATTTGGAAACACAGGATTGTTGTACCCAGCTGATGTCCATAACCATAACCATTAGACTGTCTGCAAAATATCCCAACTTACAAATTAAAACAATGTATAACAAGGTCAGACAGAAAAATCAATCAGTAAAAACTAAAAAGAAAAACCCATCCAAGCTAGACTTTCTACTGTGTGAGTTCTTAAAACCTCTTGCATTAGAGGTAACATAGGATATATGCAAATGACCCCTTAAGGACATCAGGTGTTTCAGCTATATAGCAGTTCTGAATCCCCATGACTTTTTTTCCTTTTAAAGTCTGTTATGGACAAGTTCAGGCCAATAAAGCCAAACCCCACTGACTGTGGGAATGCATGTTTCTTCCTTTTTACAGCCTTGTCAGCACAGCATAAGTGGACTGTTTGGCTAATGTTTGGAAACTCAGGCTTGTCATACCCAGCTGATGTCCATAACTATTAGGGTGTCTGCAAAATATCCCACCTAATAAACTAAAACAATGAGTAACAAAGTCACACAGAAAAAACAGTTAGTAAAAACTAGAAGAAAAACCCAGCCAAGCTAGGTTTTCCACTGTGTGATTCCTTAAAACCTCTAGTATTAGAGGTGACATGGGATATATGCAAATTACTCCTTAAGGACATCAGGTGTTTCAACTGTATGGCAGTTCTGAATGAAAATCTAGCTTGGCTGGATTTTTCTTTTAGTTTTTACTGATTTTTTTCTGTGTGATCTTGTTACTCATTGTTTAGTTTGTTACTTGGGATATTTTGCAGACACCCTAATAGCTATGGACAACAGCTGGCTACGACAACCCTGTGTTTCTAAACGTTAGTCAAGCAGTCCACTAATGTTGTGCTGATGAGGCCATAAGAAGGCTGAAACATGCATGTCCACAGCTAGTGGGGTTTAGCTTTATTGGCCTGAATTAATCCATAACAGACTTTAAAAGGAAAAAAGTTATGGGCGTTCAGAACTGCCATATAACTGAAACATCTGATGTCCTTAAGGGTTTATTTGCATATATCCCATGCTACCTCTTATATAAGATGTTTTAAGGAATCACACAGTGGAAAATCTAGCTTGGCTGGGTTTTTCTTTTAGTTTTTACTGTTGGTTTTTCTTTGTCACCTTGTTACTCGTTTTTGTTCTTATTTTTATAGCATAAATATGTTCGTAAATCATTACAGTTCCATATTGCTTTTACCCACATACAAATAGTTGTAGATGAAACATGTCGCTGAATATACCAGTCCTAATGACTCACAAGTAAAATGGGCAGGTGCCCTATAGATGCTCCTATATGAGGCAAATATATTTATATATAGTTACTGACAAATCTACAAACTGAACCTTTTGTTTGCTGGTTGCATGTCCTTTTATCTCCTCACTAAATGTATCTTGACTTCAATGAGATATTTCAGCCTAATACTTTTCTTATTAATAAAAGCAGGTGTTCTGGACTGCCCAGGATGGTTTTCCAATTATTAATTAATCTATTCTTAATTTCAGTGCTAACCACTGAATAAGTAATAGGGAATTAACATTTAACTTGGTCATTCTCAATTTTTTGTGTTAATTCTTCAGTCAGTTAAACTGGTTTGAACCATGGGGTTATTTTTCATTTAATTTCCTCTGTAATTATAAAAGAACTGCTAGCGTTCCACCAGAAAAAAACCCAAATAAATCCACAAAGTTAGAGCTTAAAGGCATACTATAAAGCTCCCAGACTGCTTGTATTAAATATTCTCAGTACACCACGAAACTGGTAAATTTAAATGCTCCTAGTCATAAATAGATTACACTCTTTTATTAGTAAAAAAACAAACGAGATTCCTCTGTAATTATGTTAACCATGTTTCTGTTATAACTTTAGAGGAATATATGTTGCTAGTATGTTTCATGTCCATTTTGAGATTTTTTGAATGCCTAGATTGCATAAAGGTTTGGATAATCGACCATACTTTATGAACAGGGGGCTCTAAAACTGAAAGAAATTATAGGAGATAAGCCATCATTTGTAGAAGATTCTAGGGATTTTTTAATGTTTCTGTCTGAAATAAAATCAGGTAACAGAAATGTTAGGTTGACTGCACTTGCTATTGAGTCATTATATACTAATATCATACAAAAATAAGATCTACAGTATGTTATACTGTATTGTTCATATTATTTTTTACTGAGGAATAAGTGAATGTTATGTCGGTTACTGAAACATATCTTAGACAATAATTTTGTTTTAAAGGTACATGTTATAAACTGAAAATGGAGCAGTGATAGGACCTTTCTTTGGCTAATCTGAAGTTATCTTGGTAGGTATATATATATATATATATATATATATATATATATATATATATATATCTATGGGTCCACTCTGTAATTTCAAAATACTGAAATCTCAAAATTCAGCTGCACATACAGTACACACATAAACATACACACAAACCCCCCACAACCAAATAAACTCATCACAGGGGCACAGGAAAATAATTTTCTTGGGTGGCGAATGCCAGTGTACATTTTTTGGCTAGGCTTATATAGGCCCTAGAGCCAATAGCCTAGTACCTACCTATGAACCTATATTGGATGGGAAATGGGAAATTCACCCCAGGGATCACTTCTGTGGCTCTGCTCGACAGGGGCACAGGAAAATAATTTTCTTGGGTGGCGAAAGCCAGGGTACAGTTTTTGGCTAGGCTTATATAGGAACTAGGGCCAATAGCCTAGTACCTTCCTATGAACCTATGAACCTATGTACCTAAACTATGTATAAGCAGGTGGGCAATCCTCCCTGCACCCCCCTACTTATATATTCGAACTCCAAGATCGCACAAACAGAAACACAAACGGAACTCACACACATACATCTTACAGTCCCTCAAACACAGACATAACAGTCACAATACACACTTACACACACTAAACCCCTAACCAACATACTTACACAAACAAACTTACCAAAATTAAACCCAAACATCCACACATCGTACCGCGGGAAGCAGAAATTTATCCGTGCTTTGGTATTTTCAATATCACACTTCTGACGGTCTCGAAAATGTGAGTCTGCAGCTTTGTAGGTTCGAAATACTAAATTTCAAGATTTCAGTATTTCGAAATTACAAAGTGGATCCATATATATATCTATATATATATATATATATATATATATATGTGTGTGTGTGTGTGTGTGTGTGTGTGTGTGTGTGTGTGTGTGTGTATATATATATATATATATATATATATATTATATATAGTTTATATAATTTATTTATGACTTGTTTTAGGAATGAAGAAAATATCTTTTTTTTGCAGTAGCAGTAGTAAATCAGTAGACCACACTAGCACAACATGTGGTTGTTGATGCTTCTACAAATTCGTAAACTGTTTTATTTATTTATTTATTTATTTATTTGTTTATTTATTTATTTTACATTTATTTACTGGGAAAGTCTGACTAGACACAAAATCTTTTTCCGCAGAGGACCGGGGAGAAATGCTCCATTTATATGGCACACAAACAATGCAAAGTTTGACTAATATGCAAGGAATTACAGAAGTATTAACAAACAACAGTTCCATATTGAAGGACAATAAAAGTCTTAGAAGCAAAATGTGCATAATACAACATACATGTATATGTACAATTTAAATGAAAATGATTACTAGTTTCCATACAGTAGAGGCCAAATATTGGTGTAATTTTTGAATGAGCAATATTTAGTTAAAGAGGCTGGGGTAGGCCTATCCAGGACGTATCCAAGAGCAGAGCCAAGTGTCCATTAAGTGTGATTTTAGGAGCTTTTTAAATTGTGATATAGAGCAACTGGAGGTTATTGGAGTTGGCAGTTTATTCCATATTTTAGGAATGAAGTTGGAGAATAGTGATTCCCCGGCAGAGTTATTGGATTTGGTTATGCCTAGAGGGAGTTTGTTACTAGAATGGAGGGATCTAGAAGTGGTGTATGGTTGTATAAGGTTATGGAGTGGTGTATGGTTGTATAAGGTTATGGAGTGGTGTATGGTTGTATAAGGTTATGGAGAGCTGGACTTCTGTCTGGTTGGTGTAGTATTTTGTGGGCAAAGGTTAACTGGTTAAAGTGTAGTAGTTGAGGAAGTTCAAGCCATTATAGCTGTTTAAGAAATGTACAGTGATGTGACCTGCATGAGGCATCAGTGGCAAACTTGGTAGTTGTATTGTAACAAGATTTCAGTTTGGTTAGATCAGATTTGCGGAGGTTGGTTAGAATTGGGGAGGCATATAGAAGAGTTGATAAGAGTTGTGTGCGAGAGATGGTAGCTTTTGTGTTTCTTGTTAAAAATTGTTTGTTTCTGTATAGAAGACCTAGTTTCTTGTGGATCTTCTTAATGTTTTGAGCTATGTGAATGTTGAATTTTAAGTTAGTGTCAATTTCAATGCCTAGCAGTTTAGCGTGAGTTATTGGGATGATAATTGTTTTATTTTTGGATACAATATTGAAAGACAAGGAAGATGCCTTCCTGATAGGTAGCTTTGGAACCAGGTAATAGAGGAGTGCTAAGGTTAAGGGTGGAGAGAACATTGATGAGTTTTTTTGTGATTTGCCATATCAAAGGCTTTGGACAAGTCCTAAAATAAGGCAGATACAAGGTGTCTGTTATTTCTAAAGTGGTTCACTGCATTAGTGAAGGACATTAAGGAGATGGTGGTGCTGTGAGAGGAGCAGAAACCATGTTAAGTGTTTGATAATAGCTTATGTGTGTGAAGGTAGTCCATTAACTGGATATGTATGATTCTGTCTAGGATTTTAGATAAGTGTGACAGGATGGCAAGTGGTTGATAATTAGTAAGTTCTGTGGAATTACCTTCCTTGTGCAAAGGTAGAATGTGAGAGATTTTCCAAATAGCAGGTGCCAGGTTCTCTGATATTGATCTGTTTGTGAGCATGGCAACTGGGTATGCTACTGCTTTTGCTGCAATTTGCAGAAAGTCAGCTGGGAGGTTGTCTGTGGCTAGTGTAGTTGGTTTCAGTTTTTTTAGTAGTATTTTTTATGGAATCAACAGACACTGGGTGAAATGAAAAGTGGTTGGTACTATTTTAGGAGCTGGTGCTGTGCTGGGGTATGAAAGGGATACAGACTTTGGAGATACCCTTAGAATTTGCCAGGGCTTGGATAGTTTCTGTAACATATTTATTGAATTGGGTTGCTATATTTTCAGAGTTACTAGTTAATGTTGGAGTGGGGGTACCTGATTTACCTGGCTGAAGTATATTATTAACTGCAGCCTAGAATTTTTGAGGGTTATTGTGGTGTTTATTCTGGATGTTGTGGTAGTAGTTGATCTTGTCTAATTTTACCAGTTTCTTAGCTTTGCTTTGCAGTTCTAAGAATGTTTGTTTTGCGATTTGGGTTTTGTTTTTGTGAAACTGTTCCCAACCCTTATCTCTAGCCATGAATAAGGATCTGCTTTCGCTTGTTAGCCAGGGTGCATAGTTAACTTTTACTCTGATGGTTCTAGGAGGTGTGTGGCAGTTTAGTATATCTAAGAAAGTGGTGTTAAAGGAATTCACAGTGTCTTCTAGGGGTAGCTGTCTGAGAGGTTCCCAGTTGCAGCTTTTTAGAGTAGAGATGAACCTGTTTGGGTCGAAGTTTTTTTATCTCTGATTAAGTGCTAGATGGCTTGGATGGTTTGGTGAGTGCAGGCTCTTGGAAGAAAGGTTGGTTGATGGTCACTCAGGCTGTCAGGGAGACAGCCTGATTGAGATGATAGTGAGAGGTTATTAAACAAAATCCAGTCAAGGATAGACTGCTATTTGGAAGATTTGTCAGTCCTCGTAGGAGATCTGATGAGACAGGTGAACCCATGTAGGTTAATATGGGATGTTGGATTCTGAGAGGAACAGTTGAGTCAGTCAATGTTGAAGTCACCCATCAGAATTGTTTCCTCTGAGAGAGTACTGAAGATCCAATATAGTATATTTTCTATTGTGGGAATATTGTTTCCTGGTGGGATATAACCACCAATGTTGTTGATGTGTTTTTTTGGGTTGATTTTCAGTTTGGCAAAGATTAGTTCTGCATGTTCAAAGTCAGGGATGCTTAATTCTAAATAGCAAAGTATTAAGTGATCTTTGAATAAGACTGATACTCCCCCACCCTTTCTGTTTTCTCTGTCTTTATATAGAATGTTGTGTCCAGAAGCTATGATTTCATAGTTGTTATTGTTGGGTTTTAGCCATATTGCTATTAATATTACAATATCAGGACAATACAGGGAGAGTAGGGTGTGCAGCTCATGAACTTTATTTCCAATACTTCTTACATTCATATTAAGAAGGAGAAGGGAAGAATTGTTTTTCTGGTGTAATAGTCCAGGGCTAACTGTGTAGAGCTGTTTACTGTATTTAGTAGGGCAATGGATCTAGGATTAGGGTGTATGTCTCTGGAGAGTTTCAATTGTTTAATAAGGTATAAAAGGAGTTTGGCAAGCTTGTGTTGCAGTTTAGTATGTTTTTGACAAGTTAGGGATGTGGTTGCTAGAGTTAGGCATTTGTTTGCATGGTAATCTTTGTGGCTGGTACAGAAAAGGGATGGAGCTATAGTATAGTTTAATGGTCTATTTAGGTGAGATAATAAAGAGGTCTGCCAAGGGGGGGTGGATTGTAGTAGAGTATAATATGAGGTTAGAGAGTATAAGAGTAATAACAGTGAGCTAGTGGTGATTTGTAGGGGTTGTTAGGTGTAAGTGTTTTTTACTAAGGTGAAGTATTTTCTTAGGGTGCTTTGGGACTTTGGAAAGTAGAGAGAAATGGGTGTAACAGGGTTGATGGGTAATGAATTATATGAGTACATTTCTTGTGTGGGTAACAGGGTTATGAACATGTGGGGGTTGGTGTGAATTAGTGTAAGTAATGAGGAGAGAAGAGTAGGGGAGGTTAATAGTAGGTTTAGTTGTTAAACATAATTAGTTGTAGTCTGGGTTGGGATTGGCTGTTGGAATGTGGGTGAGGTTTGAAAGGTATGCGTTTAGTGGAAGTGGGGGTAGATGGGAATACAGGTAGGGTAGAGGAGCGAAGTGAGCCTGAGCAAAGCGAGGGGGAACTGGGTAGCTTTGAATGCTTCAGACGCACCTCCACAGAAAAAACAATCAGTAAGTGTAACTTCTAAGGATTGTTTGTAGTACAGGCACTTTTGTAATCTAAAGCACAGGTTTCTATGTCCCAATACACAGGGAGTGCAGTAAGGTTCCAAAAAAAGGTTTAGCAGTCTGTCGTTAATGTTGTTTCCGATAATGCACTGACTGCTATATCTTTTAATGTTAATGCTGAGAAAACCGTACTCTGGGGTTATTTTAGTTACTGAATTTCAGTTCTAGAAAAAGTAATTTCAAATTGGTGTATGGGGCGCTCGAGTGTTTACTTAGTTTCTAAGGGATGCTAGGCGACAATTACACCTATGGAAAATCAAGGGACTGTCATTTCTTGTCGTGTGCTTGCCAATTACTAGTTTAATTATATAGCGTAATACAAAGAGGGATACACAACAGGAGACCTACACCATTCACTCTGGAGGTTAATGCCTATTATAGAATGACCCCCCCCCCATTAATATTCCATAACGTGCACGCTGATTGTTTAGCGTGTATGTTATAAATCAAAGACTTATACTAATGGAAAAAGGTCCAGTCGCCCAGACTTTTTCCATTAGCATGTCATTTTTTTTTTTTTTTTTTTTTACAGCAACGGAGAACACAAGATCTCCGTTTCTTTTTAGAAACTGTCTCACTATGTTAAAGGAGTTTAACATAGCGAGACAGCTTTAAAAAAAACAACGGAGAAAGAAATATCTTCTTTGCTTTTTTTAAAGCTGTCTCGCTATGTTAAACTCCTTTAACATAGAGAGACAGTTTCTAAAAAGCAACATAGATCTTGCTTTCTCTATTGCTTCCACCCACAGTTCTGATGTACTGCATAAGCATACGCATACGCAGTACATCAGAACTGCCGCAGAATACCAGACAGGTGTGGAAGGGCAGCATGGAGGCATTATACAATGCCATTATTTAAGAAAAGTAAGTATTTTTTTTCTTAAATAATGTCATTGAATAATAGCAATAACCAACGTCTGGGTGTGAGTAATGCTGGATTTACCTACGGTTGTCTTTGTTTCGCCATTGGGCTTCTCCCTCGTGACCAAACCACACCAACCGTGGGTAAATCCAGCATTACCCACACCCAGGCATGGGTTATTGCTTAATTCCAGTTATGCAGTATTTGTTCTTGCATGCTGATTCTGTGTGTAATTATCTTGTAACGATCAGGCTTACAGAAGGTCAGTATAAAAGAGCAGTAAGGAGAGAGGTAGTTAGTGAAATTTGTCTATATTATGTACAAAGAGTGAAATCTAGGAGACTAATATCAAATAGTGTCTGTAAATATTCCTGCTCAAACAAGAGTCTTATACAGTCTTCAGCAATAAGGAGGTTCTATACCCAAGCTAGCAAGTCTCTATAAATTCAGATATAGCTCAGTGAATAACTACAGCAGTAGATCCAAACAATAATATTTAGTGTTCAGTAGTATATGCATATTATACAGTTGTTGCTACACCTGGTTATGTACAGCTGAATGAATAGGCAGCATAAACCAACATTTTCAGAATGCTAACAATAATATATGCTGTGACTAGACCAATACAGTTCTACTGTTCAAATACCGTTAGGTCCACTTGGAAACATAACCTTCAGTTGCAGGAATTTACTATAATGCATTTATAACAATGTCTGGTGAGGAACATTGTAATACAATGATAGCATGGCTAGAGAAGTAGCCCCTTTCACAACAGTTGCTCTACAGATCTGTATCAATGATGCATATAGTGCTAAACAGCTTTTAAGCAATGTCTGTATGAACCCGCTAAACAGCTTCTAAGCAATGCCTATATGAACCCATTAAGCAGAGTCCTAAGTTACACATACAAAATAAAAGAAAAATGCAGGACCTCTTTAAGTGAATAAAAAGAAAACCTCAATTCACTTACTTTTTATTTTAAAAAAAGATAAGTATAAAATATCTCCCACTGAAGGTTTTTGCTCTAAATAAGCAGTAAATCAAAGAAAAAATAGAGCAGCAAACCAACAGGCCTGATAAAATCCAAAATTTGTTTGTATTTTAAACTTGTGTTTGTATTTTAAACTTGTATAACTATTACAATGCCTTTTACCCATTTGTATGTTCATCTGATGAAGGGCTTGTCCCGAAAGCTCTTATGAAGTGGTTTTATTAAAGATTTTGGATTTTGGATTTTATCAGGCCTGTTGGTTTCCTGCTCTAGTTTGTCTTGTTTGATTTATTACTTTTTTATTTCAAAAACTTTTTAAAAAGCCTACTTATTATGAAACAATGCTAAGAGCAAGCAATTTAAATATGCATTCCATATCATATTTCCATTGCAATCAATAATATATCAATTTATAATTGGAAAATCATCCAACACATTTCAGAATTAAAAAAAAATGTCTAGTGGTCCTATTTTCATTAACAAGAAGGACATTCATCTAAAATAACTATTTGAAACCATAATACCTCAAATAAACAGTTATGCAATCAAGAAAACTGTATGTATGCATGTAGCAACTGCTCAAGTTGTGGATTTATCTTTAATAGCTCATATATTTTTCTCAGTATTTGAGAATATATGGGGTACTTGGGCATTTTACTTGTGAGTATCCAGGAGTGGTATATGTAGCTAAATGTTCGATCTGTAACTGTTTATATGTGGATAAAACCAATAGAAAACTGAAAGGATTTATGAACATATTTTAGGCTATAAAAATAAGAACACAAATAATGCCCTGCTTAAGCATAGTACCACATTTAGTGATTTTTAAGAAGTTTATATTTGATATTGTGAACCAAGTTGTATTAGACAAAATAGGTGATCATTTTAATGGCCAGCTGGAAAAAGGTAAATTCTATTAGCATTTAAGGATGCATGTTAATATAATACCTATAATAAAATATCACATTAGTATTTCTAATATTTAAAGATCAACACCTTGAACTAATGTATATATGCCGTGGTGGTGCAGTGGTAGCATTGTCACCTCACAGCAAGAGGTTCTCCCATTCCATTCTCAGCTGGACTGCCTTCTGTGTGGAGTCTATATGTCCTCCCTGCAGTTGAGTGGTGTTCAAAAGACATGCCTGAATGGGCGTGCCTTTGTTGAAGGTTGGGCGTCGGGTTGGCACCTCGGCACAGTAAAAATCTACTGCCAATCATTAGCGAACCGGAGTTCTGCTGTGGCAACCCCTAACTGGGAAAAGCCGAAAGAAGAACAAACAACCTTGAACTAATGTATAGTTCTGTTCTATCAGGGTGTATATTATGCATTTTTTTAACATTCATAGAAAAATATTCATTTATATCAAATATAACTTTAAACATATCCTTACTTCCAGTGACATATATTATACATTGCTACATCTTTTTTACTATTTCGTATAGCTTAGCCACTTTGTGTTTGACACCCATTGCATTTTTAATTGAGTTTTCAATATTAAACAGTTTTTAATTTAGTGTAATTGAAGGACTGCAGTCAAAGGACATCTTTTAACCTTATTTGTGTAGCTATTCTTGTTGGTCTTTGTCTGATGATGCCTGTATTGTAAGAGATAAAAACACTCATTAAAATGTATATTAGTTTTATGTTTGTAAGATTTATGATCTTTCTACTTTGCTATACTATTGTTTTTAGAGTTGTGAATATGGAGTAAAATAATCCAATTGACCTGAGTCAATAGCAGCCAAACAGTGAACCTGGGTCCTAAAATTGTATCAGTCGTGCGTCAAAGAAGTTGCAAGAATCCCAGACTGCTACTTTTCATCAAATAACTTCTTTATTACAACAAAAAAATGAGACATTTCACAAGATTTGTTTAGTTCAGTGGATAAACAAGCACATTTTAATCTTTCTTTAATGCTGTTATCCTAGATATTTTGTTTTCATTTCTAGGAGGAAAACTTAAATACTTAAATTGTGTCTGTGATTCTGTCCCATTACTTATTTCAGCTTTTGTCCTGATGTCTTACATTAAGAGAATGAAAGGTATGCTTAACATTTCTTATCTCTGTCTCTCATGTGTCGCAAACTATTGCAGGCATTGGGTAATGCTCAAGATCTTCAATATATTTACAAAGAAAACAAAACTGCTGCACTAATTTAATAGTTAGTGCCTTAGGCTAATCATTGGGTTTGATGTGTCAGTGGTACAAGGTTTAAAATCCTCTTCTCTAACCTATCCACTCATCCAGGTTCCTTTTGAACAGTGTCATAGAGGTGCTCTGCTTCATGAGAATTAGTAGCCTATTCCAAAGATGCAGGAGTCATTGCAAGACAAATCTGTCCCTCCAGCAAGTTCCATTCAAGTCGCAGGTCATATTTAGGTGCCTAGAATCAGTAGCTCTTGTCCTGTTTGATTTATGAATGTAAAGCAAATTCATTAGGTTTGCGTCTGAGATTGCTCTGTAAGCCAGGCATAAAAGTCTTCTCTAAGACGTCTATATGATGCAGAGTATAGTGACAGCGGCTTTAGTCGGTCTGTGTAAGGCACGTGTTGGAATCCCTTCATCTTCTTTGTTAGAAACCTCTGAGGTGTCTCCAATGGCTCCAGGTTCTTTGTGCGGTACATGCCAAAAGGGGCATTAAACTCGATTATGGGCCTGATAAGTGACAAGTACAGAGGGGTTATAACCTCCTTTGCTCTAGATGTGATGCCTTTATTGAACAAGTGTGCTGTGTAAAAAGCCTTTCTTACTGCAGTAGACATATGGTGGTGAAAGTTAAGGTCACAGTCAACTTGTGATCCCAGATCACTTACCACTTTGTAGGTACTTAGGTTATTATTGCTGATTTGATAGAGTGAAGAGACATTGTTTTTGCCAAAGGGAATGATGATACATTTCTTTGCATTCAATTTGAGACCATGACTAAGACTCCAGTCGTTGGTCTGCGTAAGACCCTCCTGACGTATGCTAACATCATTTGAGGATTTAATAATTGCACCTAGTTTGCAGTCATCCGCAAATGTTGTCAGTCACAACCCCTTAGTTTTGGCCTGAACTTCTGAGAAGTATTTACCAAACAGTATGGGGCCCAGCACTGACCCCTGTGGCACCCCACATTGGTGACAGGTCTGCTGGTTGATGTGTAGTCACCCACTTTTCAGTGTGTGTCTGGTTTGTGAGCCAGTTGGCAACCCATCTTACAACAAAGGGGTTTACATTCAGTTTGCTAAGTTTATTGGTAAAGCCTGAGTGTGGGATTGTGTCAAAATCATTTGTCAAACTGACATATGCTGTGTGCACAGATTTTCCCTCGTCAATGGCCCTGGTCACATTTTTGAAGAAATCCACCAGGTTTAACAGGCAGGATCTGCCCTTGACGAAGCTGAATTGAGTTGGATCCAGGGTTTTGAGGTTGTCTATGTCTTTTATTAATGAGGTTCATTATGATACATTCCATGCCCTTACAGATGAGGCTGGTCAGACTTATGGGTCTATAATTCCCTGGGTCTGTTGCCCTGGCCACCTTTGTGGAGGGGGATAGCTGTTGCTGTTCTCCATTCCACAGGAACAAAGCTTGTACTTATGCTACAACTGAAAAGGATATTTAGTGGTGATGATTTGTGGCAGATAAAACATGTCTGGGTTATTTACAGCTTTGAAGGACAGGTGTAAATTATTCTACAGGAGTCTGTAGGAGACACAGAAGAGAGGCAGGGTGTTTAGATGCTGTGACCAATTTAGGGAGCTCAAACCCACATTTTGTTTAGTGAGAAATTGCTGGAGTTTATCAAACTCTGTCAGGTGACTAGAGAGATATATACTGAATGGAGTATTGTACTCTAGTATTGGCCAGATGAGGGCTGAGTAAATGGGAATGACCTTATTTGCCCTAAAGGAGATTCCTTTAGTATATGTGGTGGTTAAAGGAGAGTTGATTATCTACAAAGATGCCTTTGTCTCTAATGTCAGTGCGTATGACAGATGTTACAGAGCACCTATTTTCCAAACTCTACGGTGCTACATAATTTGGTATTTAGCTTTAGAGTATGATCCCGACATAACACATTTCTCTGTACTAGACCCTCTAGGAGGATTTGAATATCTTTAGGGAAGTTGATGATAGCTCCAACCTTGCAGTCATTCATGAACTTGGTCAACCAGGGGCCTTTAATATCAGATTTTCTATCAAAGGAGTAGATGCCAAGTAGAAGTGTTCCAAAGTAGAGCCTTTAAGGTCACTACCGGTGACAAATATCTTGCAGGATACTGTGCCACTAATTTTAGTAGAGTGGTGTCAATCTGTGAGTCAGTTGGCAAGCTGGTGGATTTGACAGGGATTTAAAATGAGCTTTACAATTTCGCTGAATTTGCAATAAAGTCAGAGTCAGGAAGAGTGACAACAGCCTGACCTAAATCAAGATACATTATGTGTATGTAGTTACCCTTAGAAAGTGTTTTTAAATAAACCATCTAAGTTCAATATGCATGATCTAATTCTTACAAAAAATGTGTTTAGGTAGAAGGATTGTAGGTTTTGTATGTCCCTATTTATGAGGTCCTTGATGACGAGAGCTATAATTTTGCAAAAGATGCTGCTGACACTGGTGCATCTATAGATGACAGATTATGTTGTCAGGATCTATCTCTTGTGGAGAAGGTTTTCAATGAAATGAGTTTTCAGTAAAATGGGTTCAACCATATGAGTTTTAGTGAAATGAGTTTTCTGTGTTATGACACAGACCCATACATATAGATATAAATATATAGATAGAGATACAGGTATATGCAGTCAGTGCTTTCATATATATGCATAAACAATAAAGTATATGATGTGTATAATATCATCCTAAATTATAAGTGATGAGCCTAACAAAAATACATAACCTGTAATTTTATACTTGAATGCATTCCAACACTCTGATTTTTATTAATTTCTAGATTTAATGACAACAGACAACTTCATTTAATCACTATATATGAGAAAGATAAATTATATTATGTAAAATGCACATCTCCTGAAACATAACTCATTGAGGGCTTAACTCATTGAATTTGTGATTTCAGGAATTCCTTTTTTCCACAGATTTTGTTATTGTTGATACTTGGTTTATTTAATTATTTACTTGCTTTTGTTTACTGGGAAAGTCCAAATGGGCTATGGTAGTCCCTTTTCAGTGGAGACCCAGGGAAAAAATCTCCCATTACAATTCCATAGATACCAGTAATCGCTATTTATGACACTCAAGTTACAAGAGACATACTACAGCAAATAAGATAACATAGATACTTATATCATTTTGAGGGATTAAGTGGAAGAGTATTACAGATTTCAGGAAAGCAGGTAGCTGGTGGGAGAATTTACACAGGCAGGTATGGAGTATGAAGACAAACAACAGGTAGGTAGCATTTGTGTAAGTTATTATAATAGCTAAGGGAGTTGTAGGATATAGGTAGAGTTCAACCTTGGGTAACATCTTCATATTGTAAATCTAATGGGGTGTTAGAAAACATTGTATTTTTAAGACAAGGAGTGTCATGGATGTTATTCAGAAAGTTATGTGTGACAGACAGGAGAGAATGGTTTAATCTGTAGAAGGAAGATTAGGGAAAGAGCTAAAGTAGTTGTGTTTAGGAGGAAGAGAAAAAACAAAGAAAATATAAGTCAACAACATTTTATAAAATAGTTACACATTTCATTTCTATCATATTAAAGTTATATCTAAAATATTTTAAGTGTTTCAACCAAGGGTCTAATTAGACAACACCAAAAAATGAACTTGGCATTTACAACATTTACAGCTGTTATTGTCATTAGCAATTCTGATAAATTGCATTCAGCTACTGTGAAAATTTGTCTTGACATTGCAGTCCAGGGAAACGTTCAGGTATATCATTTGAATTTCTTCTGATAAGCAACCTTGTTGCAGATTTTATTTTTATTTGCATTAATAAGAAAATCTTATTCTTAAGTTTTCAATTTCCTTATTTACCAGTGTATGAAATAACTAGAAATTCTGTGAGTTTGATCTTTCTTTTTCCACTTCTATGCGATATCTTTTCTTGTAACAGTCTATAAACCCCAAAGAAGATGATCTTGTTCCATTTTCAAACAAAGTGGTGTTGGAGTATTAAAAGGAAAAAGAAAACAATATTCTATGTAAAAGTTATCTGGCCATAATGAGTTACAAATATACTCAATTTTAGCTACAAATCCCTCAAAACTTTAAATTTAAATAACACATGTTTTCATTCAGCTTTTTGTTTACATGTTACATAATTAGCAAATTGTATTGCAGTGTTTATTTACTTTTGAAATTCTATCAGGCATACAAAATCACTGAATCAATTTCAATTTGAATATTTTCCAGTATTATACACTTGTGGTCATTACCACAACTCCAGACAAGAACTTTATACCCGTCATAAAGATTATATGTTTCTATTCAAAAAGCTATACTTGAAGTCCTTATAAACAGTTTCACTGAAACCCAAATGGTTGAACCCATTTTACTGAAAACTCATTTCATAGAAAAATGTAGACGCATGTAGAAAATATAAAATAGTGCCATTTCGTATCATAGGGATTGTTGGGAAAGTGAGTCCAGCACAGTATGTGAATCATAATGGCCAGAATCATGTTGTACCCCCAAATTTGTAGATGTCTGCATGTGATCTAGAGCAATGATTCACTGTGTGTGGTCTATTTATTTTCTTTTCTGTGTGGTTGTGTGATCCTAGATATAAATAAGGGGATGTGTTGAGCAAAGCCACCAGATGGGAGTACAGGGGGGGGGGGCTTGCCCCCTGCAAAAAAAAAAGTGTTTTTAGGATGTTTCTTCTGGAGAATGTTTTCAGTGAAATGAGTTTTCAGTGAAATAAGTTTTCAGCATTATGAGTTTTTAATGAAATGGGTACAACCATATGAGTTTCAGTGAAATGAGTTTTCAGCGTGATGACATAGACCCATATATATATATATATATATATATATATATATATATATATATATATATATATATATATTTATATATATATATATATATATATACACACACACACACACACACACACACACACACACAGATGTATGTGTATATATATATATATATATATATATATATATATATATATATATATATGTGTGTGTGTGTGTGTGTGTGTGTGTGTGTGTGTGTAGATCCCTTCCATATCATTGTATACCAAATCAGCAAACCACAGAACATCAAGACCAAAATGCCGAACTTGCCAATCAGCGAAACATCACAATGCTGAAGGTTCAGAACACTGAACTACTACTAGGCATGTGTCAGTGCTGACCTAACTGTCCTGATATTGTAACTTTGCTCAGAGCTACAAGAACAGGTAAATTAAAGGTTTTAAGTTTTTACAATATTTTACCTGTTGCAAGGCTTGTTGGTGAAGATCATGGTACAGTGCGGATCAGGACATTTAGCCTTTTCCCTACCATAGTGCGATCTCAGAGTTGGCATAAAAACATTGTGAAGTGTTTAGCAGCTTGTTTAGTGATTATTTTAATTGTTTTGTAAGATTTGTAAGTGTTTAGGTTGGAGCGTGCATAGTAGTTTTTCAATGTTGTGAAGTTTTGGCATTGTGATATTTCGCTGATTAGCAATTTCAGCATTTTGGTCTCAACTTTCTGTGGTTCACTGATTTGGTATACGATGATATGAAGTAGATCCATACATAGCAGCCAGTGAGACTCTAATTGAGCAATGTTTGTTGTGTCTTCAACAAGAGTGCGGCTAGATGGAAAGCAGCCCAGTGAGTATTTTACTCTGTTTTGTTTTCGATATTTGTGATCTTTTCAGAATTCTACGCATGTGCGGAGTTGTGAGGAGACAGAATAAAACAGAAATTCAGAAAGTCAACTATTATTTAAATTTAAAAATAATATCTGACTTTCTGCTTTTTTTCTTAATTTAATATATTTTTTTCTTTTTTAATGTAGGGGACACATCTCAGGAGCCAGTGGCATCACCAGCTTGATCTTCTCACTGTTGTCCCACCTTTTGTGTCCATAGATCTGTTTCTGTTTGCACCTTACATATGTTTTTCTCTCCCTGTTACCTTCCCCATGCCCTCTTCCACCTAATATATATTGCTTGCTACCAACCTCTTCTACCGTTCTGCATAAAAAAATTGAAAATGGGCATCACTCCTGCAAAATGCAAGTCCTTCATCCCTCACTCATATTCCCCTTTCCCCTCTATTTATATGATGACCTGAGTTGATACTTTGCTGTGATTTCCCTCTGTGGTCTGCTCAGAAAGACCATGTTTCACTTATGAGTTGCTACCTCATTTTGCATCTTATGCCAGTCACATGACAATCTGCTGCAAGGCCACTTCAGTAGCACAATTGTTGCTGTTACCATGGCTGCTATGCTGTAATGCACTGCCTTTTCCGCAGAAATGCTGGTGGAACACTACAGCTAATACACAGCTAATCATTATCAGGCAGTGTCATAACAACACATCTGTGGTATTTATCTCAGCATCATAGCAAAATAATCTTGCTGAATACTGTTACATTTATTTTATGCAACTATTCTAATTAACTACCTAAAGTTGTTGAGAATTGTTAACATGCGTAAGGATAAGAATAAATTAAGTGTTTTACAAACTGACCTGTTTACATAATTTAACCTATTATTAGTGTGCCTTGTTATGCAATGCTGTTGTTTGAGGACTACTTCAAGTGAACAGATATTTGAGATTGGTACAATAGAGCTAAATGTATCAAAGATGAACATTGTAGATACTGCTGGTTTTCACAGCTTCTAAGAACTGTAATCATTCTTAGCATATGTCCAAGGATTCAAAAAAAAAAAAAAACACTTCTAACTTTAAAGGTTTCACTTGTTGTTGTGTCTTTCGGCTTTTCCCGGTTAGGGGTCGCCACAGCGAAACTCCGGTCCGCTAATGATTGGCAGTTGATTTTTACATACCGAGTTGCCAGCTCTGACGCACAACCTTCAATGAAGGTACACCCATTCACGCATGTCTGCACACAGAAGACACTCTAGCTGAGAATCGAACCGGACAGCATCTTACTGTGAGGCGACAACGCTACCGCAGCACCACCACCGCAGTAACTTTAAAGGTTTCAGTAAAAAGTAAAATAGCCCTACTTACACAATATGGTATTATCTTATTCAGAGGCCTGTTAGCCAGAATGAGGAAAGGCCTCATTATTGACTTATTTGCATGTGTTTGGTTCACCATTAGCTATATAGCAGGTACAAATCAGCATTTGCTGTGGTAGTTAAGAGTGAAGGCAAAACAATAAGTAAGCACATGCATCCCCCATTCACTCTCCCACACACATACACAGAGTAAAACAGACAAATGCACACACACAGACACACACACACACACACACCCCATACTTGTCCCTGTTGTGAGAACATTTGTAATGTCTCCTATTTTCCCTGCCCTGGTAATTCACAGGTTATTACAGTCAGCCTTTAATGCCAGCCATTAGAATTTCACACTTCATTTCCTTCAGTAAATGTCTGTTAGTAAAAAAGCTATTCTAATGACTTTCTCAGTATGTAAGGGGAATAATTTGTTCCACTGCCCCGCCAGCACATTTAGCTCTGTCTCGTTTTCTTGCACTGTGAGGATGAGCGGTCTGCTTTATTTTCTGTAACCCTCTCCCTCATAAATCACAAACTGTTGCAGGTGTTTAATAATGCCTGCGAACCTCAGTATATACATTATAAAACTCCTTGCTGCCCTGCATTCAGAGTTAGTGCAGTAGATTAATGCTGAGGTGTCCTGTGCGAAGGATGCACAGTTTAAAACCATTCTTCCCCATTTTCATTTACTTCTTTTTTTTGTCGCATCATAAATGCTTCTTCCATAGTATCTCTAGTATCTACTAGTGGCATAGAGGTCTAATATCCTTGTTTGGAAGATACGGAGTTCGAATCCAGTGTAATGTTTTAAGGCATGTTATTATGGTATCTCCGGTGTCTAGTGGTCCCCCTTCCACTGTTTTTTTAAAATGAAGAGCCTTTAAGGCAGGCTATATCTCTCATATCTGGTGTTTCCTTGACCCTACATGCCATTAAGGCATGATGTTTAAGGTGTTTACTCTGGGGGCTAGTGTTTCCCTAATCTACATTATGTTTAAGTGCTGTTTAGGTATGAGATGTAACAGTTATCCCTGGTGACTAGTTGTTCCCCACTCTGATCAATATTAGGTCCATTTTCCCTGGTGTCTGATGGTGCTTCTCAACCCACTTTCTGTTTAAATGTCTTCTGGGCATGTTATGCAGACTAATCCTTGATATCTAGTGTTCTCCTCAATCCTGTTTGCCATTAAGAAACATGGCTAAGGTGGGAAACCTGGTGGTTAGTGTTTCCTCAACCCAATGTTACAGGCTTTTCCCATTAATCTAAGGATATATCAAATTATGACAGCCACCACACCACACACATGCACACCCCTAACTTAACTCCTCACTAACCCTTCTTATTGCTGCTTCCAGGAGACACACACACTCACTCATGCACTCGCACATGTAGCCTTGCATGTACACTCACGCAAACACTACTTGACTGCTGCACCCTCATAACCTACCTCTGCCAGAAACACCCCACCACAGTGCTGCACATCTTCATACAAAACCACAATGGGAATGCTCTCTCTGAATTCCAAAATGGTACTACAAGGTCTGCACACCCAGTGTGTACCGTGAAGTAACTTTTCTGAATTTGGCTCATACTTTGCAATTTGTGTTAAAAGACACCAATTAACTGTTTTAAGCTGCAAAGCCAAATGTATCATTATATATTGTATTATATTGAGCTTTATCATGTATTTAAACTTGTTTGTTTTACATCTATGCCTTTCTCTAAGTAATATTTTATTAACATTGTGATATTTATTCGAATTTTAAAACTGCTATCATCCTAAAGTTCAGAAAAAGAATCCAAAGCATCATGGATATTTGATACAAGTTGTCCTGGAAAACCTGCTTTTTTAAATAATAATTGTTATGAAATTATGAAAATGTAATCATTTCTTAGAAACGTTACTTATGCCCACTTATAATTGTGACATATTGCTGATAAGCTTGCAATTGTTATAGTTAAGATAAAAGTCCAACCAAGCTAAATATATACTTCAACAGACACCATAGAATAGTACTACCTATTTGTAGCTATTGAGGATATAATATGCCGAAATCTATATTGTTAATGACTGTCTGTTTTACCTAATATCTCCTGAAAGTCTTTCTTTGGAAATATTTACAGTACAAACAGCTATAGAAAATGTTTCCATGTTAGAGAGTTTGTGCGGTTCAGTTCAGTCTTACCCTCACTAGCAAATCTGTTCTTGTCACACTCATTAAATGTGCCTACAAAGTATTGTTTTTCTTCAGAGTAGGTAAGTCCAGCACAGTCACTATCAGCCAGTTGCCCACTTCCATCCTATATTTAAACTGCTTGGAAAGCTAACTACAGACAATTATCAGAACATAGTCAAAAGTATGACATATAGACAAAGAAAATGGATTTCATGATGGTGCTATGTAGTTTATCTGTCCAAATATATGTCAATATGGCAAACACTTCTCACATGTGCTCTTTTCCTGCATCTTACATCTGCCTTGGAGACCCCATACTACCAAAGACTACTTCAACTGCTGAGCAAAACTGGCTTTTCTCTAGCAGTAATTCAGTACTTACTGGATGACAAAAGATCCATTTTTTTCTACAGAAAACTAAAAATGGATTCAAATATAGAGACTGTGGACTACCTTACCTGATACTTGATTTTATTATTATATGCTTAGATGGAAAATATTTTTTTTCATAAAATATCTGTATTAAGTTGAAAATAACAAGCACCATAAACACATCTACAAGTAACACATAAAACATCTCAAAAACGTCATACAAAACTACTTACATTATTTACACTATTTATACAGCTCAGTTATTAGCACAGTATTACACATCAATGGCATCTTTGCCATCGGTATTTGGAAAAACATCACTGTTAGAAATGAGGAAAGAGTCCAAATGGGCATTCCTAGACTTGGAGAAAACATATGACAAGGTTCCAAGAAAGCTGAATGGGGCAGTCCTGTGGTTGGTACAATTACTGCAAGCTACGTACAAGGACCCAATGACTCAATATGAACAGTGTTCAGTCTCATAGACAGGTTCCCAGTGGGAGTGGGTATGCACCTGGGTTCAGCTCTGAGCCCACTGCTATTCATACTGGTGACAGACTACATTAGCAAACAGGTCAGGAGTTGATAGATCAACAAAGTTACTGTATACAGGCAATGTGGCATCACAGGCAGACTCCGAGCAAGACCTTCTATAAAGGATAGGAGTATGGAAGGTAAATCTGAAGGCACATGGGATGAAACTGAGTACAGATAAAAAGAGTTGTAGTGACAGAACACAGTGGAGTTCAGTAAAAGCTGAGAATTGAGATTTATTATTTATTTATTTTACATCTGTTTACCAGGAGAGTCCAACTAGGCATAAAACCCTTTTTCAGTGGAGGCCCGCAGAGAAAAGCTCCATTGTTAGTAGACTATTATGTTAGTAGAAAGAAAATTGTATAATACAATAAAGAAAAAAAAATAGTAACAGACATTCATAACGGTAAAAAGACTAGAACAGAATAAACTGGTCAAGTGGGAGACAAGACCAATAATCTTGTATAACAATGCTTCTAGTAGACTGTTCTTACAGTAGTAGCAGGTAGTGACATTGTATACAATAAGAGTTCAATTACGATACTTAGTATTATATACAGGTATTATAGCAAACTGAAGACTTAAAAATCTGGTAGATATTAACAGTGAGAAAGAAAAAAACAACATAAGGTAGTCATATGACTTAAATTCAATGCTCATTACATATGCAATTAAAATTTTAAAATCAGCTAGTTCCATGGTTTGAGCTATCCATGCCCAGTACATGTACGAGTCCAGGAATTGGTGAGATGGGCTTCAATGTGATGACTGAAGTTTTTTAAGATAGTTATAGTTCTATTTTCAAGTGGTAAGGCATTCCATAGTTTAGCAATATAGTAGGAGTATAGAGAGTCACCTGAGCTATTTTTACTCCTGGTTACTTCAATTAAAGCTTTATTAGTGGATCTTAGTGGACAGGTACTTATATGAGGTTTGGGGAGGCCTTGTAGAGCTGGTATTTTATTGAGTTTATAGTACATTTGGTGGGCGGTAGAGAGTTGTGCGAGGATGAGTTGGTGGGGTAGTTCTAACCAAGATAGTTGTCTTATGGCCTTACAATGATGGGTTCTAGGAGGACAACTAGTGGCAAAGTTAGCTATCTTATTATAGCAGGCATCTAGCTTCGTTAGGTCTGATTTGGAGAGGTTGGTAAAGATGGATGAGGCGTATAGTAAAGTTGGCAGAAGATGAGTTCTGGCTGTGATTATTCTGGAGTTTGTGGTTAGGTAGTTTTTGCATCTGTATAAGGTACCTATTTTCTTGTGTACTTTTTTACAGTCTGGGCAATGTGTAAGTCAAACTTCAGATTTTGATGAATAACAACACCGAGAAGTTGGGTGGATGGTACTGGTTCAATCAAAGTCTTATTACTGGATGTGATGTTGAAGTAAGTGCATTGGGTTTTGAATTTAGTGGAGTGAAAGAGCATAAGTTTAGTTTTATTTGGGTTCAAGATTAAATGGGCATCTGCCAACCATGATTCAATAGCACTGAAGGATGTTTGGGTTAAGTTCTATAGTTCAGGTAGAGTTGGGGCAGAACATATGACAGTGGAATCATCTGCATACTGTATAAGGGTGGCTAGAGTTGTAGCATTATAGAGTCTATTTGTTAACAGGTTAAAAAGGAGGGGGCCGAGAATAGATCCTTGAGGCACGCCCATAGTCAATGGTAGTAAGGGAGAAAGAGCTTTGTTCCACTGTACTGCTTGCTGCCAATCTATGAGGTAGTTCTGAAACCAGGCTAGAGTAGAGTAGCTTGGGTTCAAGTTTGGACAAGGCAGTCAGCAGTTTGTTATGAGACACTGTAATTGAAGGCTTTTGAAAAGTCTAAAAAGATTGCTGATACTAGCTCACCTTTGTTTCTAAGTTGACTGATGGTGTTAGTGAAGCTAATAAGGGCTGTGGTAGTACTATGGTAGGGGCAAAAGCCGTGCTGAGTATTTGAAAGTAATTTATTGTCTAGGATATGGTTAAGTATTTGGGTGTGAACACACCTTTCAAGGATTTTTGATAGAGGGAGTAGAATTGCTATGGGCCAATAGTTAGAGAAGTCGGTGGAGGGACCTCCTTTTGTGTAGGGGTATGATGTGAGCAATTTTCCAGAGAGTGGGGATGCATTGCTCAGATATGGAACAGTTAATTAGTAGGGAAACTGAATAGAAGATGGCTTCAGCTGCTATTTTTAAGTATGTTGAGGGTAGTTTGTCTGCCGCCAGGGTTGTGGGTTTTAGCCTGAGCAAGTATTTGTGTATAGTGTGGGTTGGGACTGGTTTTAAGGTGAATGTGTTGTTATTATCTAGTAGAGAGGTTAGTTTGATGGGCAGTGATGAGGAGTTTTGGATAGTAAGGATTTTGATGGAGTCAATGAAATATTAAACTGGGTAGCAATACATTCTAGGGGATTACTTGCTGTTGGTTGAGGGGGTCTTAGTTTGACATGGTCGTAGTATTTTATTTAAAGTGGTCCAGAATTTTTGAGGATTATTTTGCTATTTAGCTTGTAAGCTAGTATAGTAATTCTTCTTATCAAGTTTTATTTGGGTTTTGGCTTTGTTTCTTAGCTGGAGATACTTCTGGTGATTAACTATTGATTTTTTGTAGGTCCATTTGTGCCACACTTTATCCCTTTCTTTTAGGAGTGATTTTGTCTGTTTAGTGAGCCAAGGAGAGTAATTAGATTTTGCTTATATTGTCCTGATAGGGGCCATGTTATTTAAGATATTTAACAATGCGGAGTTAAAGTAGTTAACTGCACTGTCCAGGCATAAAGTTTTGAGGGTTTTCCAGTTGCAGAGCTTAAGGGATGTTATGAAATCTTGATGCCTGAAATTTGTGGTGTTACGAATTTGGTAAGTAGATCTGTTTTTTTTTTTTGTAGGATTTGCCTGATGACGTATAATGTATGTAGGGAGGTGGTCACGGAGTGAATCGGGGAGGGTATCAGAACTATAGGAAAGTGTGTAGAGGTTGATGAGAATCCAGTCAAGGATAGTTTCCTTTTTGGTAGTTTTATCAAACCTTGTTGTGGTTTGAATTAATTCAGTAAAGCCATAGATGTTGATATGGGTGGTAGGGTGGTCAGAGTTGCAGGAGTACCGGTTAATATTAAAGTACCTTAGTATAATGGTCTCTTGTGGGAGGTTATTGGAGGACCATTGTAGGATGGTTTCAAGTTTGTCTATGTTGTTGCCAGGAGGAATATAGGTACTTATGATGTTGAGATTTTTTTATTTTGGTTGAGTTTTATTTTAGCCAAGAGTATTTCTAAGTTGGAGATATTGTGGGGGTGGGGTTAAGGTTAACCCTCTCTAATGTAATATGGTGTTTGAAGAGCAGGGCTATACCACCACCCCTTTTTTGTTTTCCTATCTTGCCTGAGAATGCTATAGCCAGTGGGAAGAATTTCATTATCAAGGATATCTGGTTTGAGCCAGGTTTCTGTCAGAAGGAATATGTCAGGGGAGTATAGAGATAGGCTTGCATGAAGTTCCTGTATTTTGGTTAGAATGCTTCTTATTTTTAAGTTTATTATGTGTAGATCATTACTTTTTCTGGGGATATTAAGAGAGTGGTTTGAACACTGTTAGTGTTGTCCTGAAAGGGTGAGGGTCCAGGGTTGGGGTGAATGTCTACACTAAGACTGAGTAGGATGGCTGTTAAGTAGTTGTTCTTTAGGTATTTGAGTAGTAGTTTATTGCATTGCATGGTTGCCAGTAAGATAGTATATTGGGGGAACCATTTGAGGGGGCTGAGATCTAAAGCTGTGTAGTTGTAGATAGCTGGGTTAATGGCAAATGTAATTGGTTTAACTTTGAATGGATTATATTGGTGATGGAAGTAAGTGTGCTGTGGTAAAAAGTCAGTGAGTATGGTAAGAATGAGGTGGGTGTGTATTGGGTGATAAGTGTATTTTGGTTGAATAAAGTGTGATGAAGTAAGAAGAGGTGATTATGGAAGTGAACGCATTGTGGGATGTGGTCTTAATTAACTAGAGGAGGTGTGTAAGGTGAGTCCTATGACTTGATAATTGGTGAGGAGTGCTGAGAAATTTTAATTGGGTGAGAGAAGCAGTGGGTGTGGTTGGCTAGAAATAAATGTCATTGAATAGGGGATAGGTGGGAATGGGGGGTAGGGTAGGGGAGCAGAGCGGGTTGCACTCAGGAGAAATTGAGCAGCAAATGCTGCAAAAAAAATCTACAGACCTGGTTGCAGCTGTGTCCTTTCTGAGTAGATACCAAGTTTGAAGCAGACAAAAGGTGACAGTTTAAGAACCCTTTTGCCTCTATTTTACAAATTGCCAATTCCAGTGTATCTACTGGGTTACCTTTTTTCACCTAGAGCTTTATCTTGGTTTACTGATAAATAAAAAGAAAAAGTTTAACTGAGGAATGTATTTACAGCTGATGGGGGTGGGGACCAGCTGCTGTCCCTAGCCATGGGTAGAGCCAGTTACTTCTGCTTTAGGTCAGGTACATTCTACAGTAGCAGGTTAAGTGGGAAACTTAGCTAGACATCTACAGTAACTTATTTTCTTTTTAAAGTCCTTGAGTCCTTGTGGCCGGTTTCTTCACTGCAGATGCAGCCAATGGCTGAGGATTCAGCAAGTGGGGTGACTGAGAGAGAACCTGTTCGCAGGGACAGTGGTCACTAAATGAAAAGATGGAGACAAAAAGATTATTACATTAAGGTCTCTGAAAGGGGAATGGGAGAGAAGTGCTGTAAAAAGTAACTGAAATAATACATTATCACCCAGGCTGGAAGGGTATTGGGGTTAACACTAGCAGCACATTATACTATTTACACAGGTACAAAGTGTTTAGTAAAAAAGGCTGAGAAAACTGTTATGTGTTCGCATGTGAAGCCCTTGACATAACAAAAAAAGCCTTACTTACAGTGTTATGTACCGGATAATTTAGGCAGCCCATGAATTTAAAGAGACAGTTCTATCACAGAGATAGCAGTAGTAAACTATCACAGCAATTGTATATAACAGTACTTAAATATCTCAATACAGACATTTACATATCTACATTGCTATAATATTTCTCATGGTACAGCAGTTAAAACAACTAAGGATCACTCTGACTTAGAAGCAAAATAGGACTTTTAGCTGTAATATGGTGTTCTGTATTTAACTTATGCTTTCCTTCAAACTGAAACACAGAACACTCGGTCAGACTGCTTAGCATCTATTTTAACTAAAAAGTATGTAGTAAACAAAAATGATAAGGAGTAGCAACCCAGTTTGATATTATAACATCTATAAGTCCTAGCAGCATGAAGCATGCTAAGCACCAAGTCAGACTGGAAAATGATACATTGTAACACTTTATCTACAACTTGTATAAATAAGAGACCAGTTCTGCAACAGTAGCAATGCTGACAGTAAGAAAGCAATAACACAACTGAGTTTGTAGAGACTTTGGCTGCAATATAAAAAGTAAAGATCAAACACTTACAATGAGATACACCACAAGCTGAAGGGAATGGGCAGCTGCAGTGAGTAAGCCAAGATGGCTCCAGGGGTTTAAAAAAAACTATGCTGGGACAATATTGGAGGAGGGGGAGTGGGAGTGGTCGCAGGTAATGTGAAGTAGTTAGTTCTTGTAGAAAATCACACTCAGGAGAAATTGAGCAGCAAATGCTGCAAAAAACAATCTTCAGACCTGATTTCAGCCGTGTCCTTTCTGGGTAGATACCTAGTCTGAAGCAAGCAAAGAGTGGCAGTTTAAGTACCTTTTTGCCTCTATTTTACAAGTGGCCAATGCCAATGTATCTACTGGGTTACCTTTTTTCACCTAGAGCTTTATCTTGGTTTACTGATAACTAAAAAGAAAAAGTTTTACTGGGGAATGTATTTACAGCTGATGGGGGTGGGGACCAACTGATGTCCCTAGCCATGGGGAGAGCCAGTGATTTCTGCTTTAGACCAGGTACATTCTACAGAGGCAGGCTAAGAGGGAAATGTAGCTTGACACCTACAGTAACTTATTTTCTTTTTAAAGCCCTTGAGTCCTTGTGGCTGGTTTCTTCACTGCAGATGCGGTCAATGGCCAAGGATTCAGCAAGTGAGAGGGCTGAGAGAGAACCCGTTTGCAGGGACAGTGGTCAAGTAAATTATTTTCTTTTTAAAGCCCTTGAGTCTTTGTGGCTGGTTTCTTCACTGCAGATGCAGTCAATGGCTGAGGATTCAGCAAGTGGGAGGGCTGAGAGAGAACCCGTTCACAGGGACAGTAGTCAAATGAGATACACCACGAGCTGAAGGGAATGGGCAGCTGCTGTCAAGGGTAAGTAGTGGAACAGGTAAACAGCTTCAAGTATCTGGGATGGGTGGTTGAGGAGAAGGCAAGTCTGAATGAGGAGGTCAAAGATATAATCAGAGGGGCTGCAGCCAACTGGTGCAAAGTGTCAAGGTTAGTGTATGACAGAAGAATGTCGAAGAAGCTGAAAAGTAAGGTGTACAAAACAGTTATGAAACCAGTGCTACTGTATGGTCTGGAAACCTTGGCAGTAAAGGCAGAGCACTTCAGGAAGCTGGAGGTGATAGAGATGAAGTGCCTCAGATGGGTGCTAGGATGTGCACTGGGGGACAGATGAAAAAATTAGGACATAAATGCAGAAGTCAAAGAAGCTCCAATTGCAGAAAAGGTCAAAGAGAACAGATTACAGTGGGTCAAGGACATGTGCAGAAAAGCAGAAGACAATTTAGTGAAGAAAATTTGAGACCAACAGAAGGATGGCAAGAGGAAACAAGGGAATCCAGCAGAGGTAGATGAATTGTGTGAGAGAAGTTCTGTGACAGTCAGGCATGAGTGTTGAAGAAGTCAGAAGAGTGGCATTGAATACAGATAGATGGAGACAGCTGACATGATACCCAGACCCCATGTAGGAAAATCTGAAAACTGGGGTTGATGATGATGATGATATCACTGTTTCTGCACTTGATATCCATAATAAGTACATTGTTTTTATCACCCAACAGGTATCCCCCAGGAAGCTCCATTTTTAAATGACTATAAGAGACATCTCATTTGTATCAAAATATATCTGTGCAAGTTAAAAGAAATATAATGTACTGAAGCCTTCCCGCTTTTTTACAAATACATTTTAATAAAGACTAGCCAAATTCCAGCCCATTCTCCACATTTTTTGATTGTCCATTCTTAGGCACTAGCCCCAATAAGTAAAATCTCTAACGCTGTTCTTGCTGTCTGGAAATTACCCCACTTAAGTCTCTGGTACAAAAGTCCCACCTCCCTTTTGTCATTGGACAATCTTGAAACGTGCTTCCAGCCTGCCTCCTCACTTTCTCATCTCCAGCAGTTTGCATTTTGCTTCCTTCATTCTCTATATAGCCAATTGGGTGCTAAAGTTTGGTTGTAAAGAATACTCATCAGTTAATCTTTCAACTGTGACTACTTACACAAGTATTATACTCTATCTCAGACTTCTTCCCATTTATATTTATCTTTTTGTACTTCTTCCTCCTCTGTCCATATTCTCTGGAATATTGTCAGGATTGTTTTTCACTTTACTTTACCTGTATCCTCATATATTATGCTTGCTCTTCCTTTTTTTATACTGACCCATTCCTTCTTTACAACAGCTTTCTTTTGAATGCTGTTAAGTGCTATCTATATAGCTAACCTGCTCAAACGTGACCCACTCTGGGTAGAGCAAGCTGCCTACATTCCCAATCAATTGTTTAGTACTGGACTATTTTGCAATCCCTGCACTTGCCCACACATAGCTGTAATCATACGGCATAAATCTGAGTGCTCCCTTATGTCACTTTTAAGCCCATGTCCCCAAGCCAGTCCTCCCATTCATTATAGATTATCTTCCACTGACAACAGCCATTCCTGTATTATTCCTTTACTCCTCTCCTAGAATTGTTGTCTGTGTCTTTTAACTTGATTTGGTTCTGTTCACAACTGAACTTGCTGGGTAAGTTGACAGTATAGTGCATATCTACAAATATCTGGGAACCTCCCAATCACTACAAAAAACACCAATCGTTGAGCAAAAACTTTATATAGAGCAAAGCTTTCGGGCAAATCCCTTCTTCAATACTAACACAAACCTTCTAGTATTGAAGAAGGGTTTTGCCCGAAAGCCTTGCTCTATATAAAGTTTTTGCTCAACGATTGGTGTTTTTTGTAGTGTTGATTTCCAGCATTTGGTTGTGTGACTATAACCTCCTAATCACCACACCTTCTAGAGATGCTGTGTTTTTATGACAGAGAACCTCTTACGTGCATTTCTTAGTGCAGTCTCATTTATCTGAGATTGTAGCTGTACTTACTTTGAATAAAACACTGGAAATAGCAGATTTCACACTGTAAATAGTACATGTGGTAGCACCATCACCTTGATGGCCTTTATTTTCCCTGAAATGGTCTGAAAGGTTACACTCTTTCCCACATACTTTCTGAACCTTTCCAGCAGGTGGGACAAATTCCTATCTGGTAACTCTGCTCATCCCAACTCTTCTGTGTAACCCTCACCTCCCCCTAAACCTCTATGCTCCTCTGTCTCTCAGCCTTTTACCTTGCAAACTGTTTCCACTAAATACATCAAATCCCTGCTTCTTAAACTAAAACTATGCTCTCCCTCCACTGATAAACTCCCCCCTCAATTTCTGAAAATTGCTGCTGTCTTTATTGCATATCCTGTGTCTATCTTAATCAACCATTCCATTCAGGAATCTACCATACCGGAGATATAGAAATCCTTCTATACCACTTCTCTGCACAAAGGTGGCAACTCTGTTGAACCCTCTAACTACAGACCAATTGCTATTCTCTCACTGCTCTCTAAGATCCTTGAAAAATGTATACATACTCAACTACTGTCCTATCTCATTCACGAAAATCTCCTCACTCCCTCACAATATGGTTTCCTCCCTAAACACAGTACCTCGACTGCCTTACTATCCTTTACTCAAAAGGTTGCAGAAGCTAGGGACAACAACCTCCTCATCTCCTGTCTATTCCTTGATCTCTGTAAAGCCTTCAACTCTGTGTCTCATCCCATCCTTCTTAATAAACTCTCAGACCTAAACCTCTCTCCTTCTACTCTTGGCTGGTTCCAATCCTACCTTATTGGCAGAAAACAAGCTGTTAGATAGCAGCAGGCTTTCTCACCCATCCTTGCTGTTCAAACAGGAGTACCCCAAGGCTCCATACTTGGACCACTCCTTTTCAACATTTTTACCAACAACCTACATTCATCCTACAGTCTCTCACCTGTAATACAATACACAGATGACTCTACTCTCTTATCTATCTCCCATACTATCTCTGAACTACACACTAACACAGAATTCCTTTATCTCTGTTGAAAAATGGCTCAGAAACAATCAACTAATCTTTCCTTAACCCTAAAAAACTCATCTCCTTCTTTTCCTACCTCAGACACTCTCTCACCTTAAATCCAGTTTTTCTCTTTCCTACCTAGATGACACCACTATCTCCAATGTCTTATACACCAAACCCCTTGGGGTAATAATTGATGACCGAATAAAATTTGACTTGCACATACAACAGGCCATCTAAAAAACCCACCAAAAACTTGGACTACTTTATAGGAACAAAAAATTCCTCACTACTGCCACTAAATGCACTCTTGCGCAGGCATTTCTCTTACCTAGTCTTCTATACACTTCCTTACCAATATCTAAACTACCTCAATGCAGAAACTGGAACAAACATACAACAAAACTGCCAGATTTATTCTAAACTAACCACTTTCTTCACATCACTACCTCTCACTAAACAAACTTCAGTGGCTGGAATTTCTGCACCTTTTCCTACAGTCGCAACTTCGCAATACCTTTTCCATACTTAACAACCCCTCTGCCTGCCCTGCTCTCACCTCCCATGTTACTCTCTACTCCCCCACTGCCTCTCCAGAGTGCTGAATAGTATCTTCTCTAATTTTATAAACCCAAAAGGAATATTGGCAAGCTACTTTACAAATACTCTGTCTCACTAATTTGGAACAAACTCCTTATCCATATTAGATCCAAGATTTCCTTTTCCTGTTTTAAAAAGGATCTTAAATCCCACCTACAAAACTTGAAATTATGCTGTTGCCTTGACCACACATAGTCTTAGTCTGACCTACTGTGTAACCTGGTGCATCTCCTAACTTTCTCTCTCTGTTAGTAACTTCTGCTTAAACTAACCTCCTGAACCCTCAGCTCTACTACTATAGCCCTACTATAGCCCCTCCTTTCTCTCCCCCTCCCATTCTCCACACTATTTATCTTCCCCCCCCCCACTTCCTATCAATGTCTATATATTGTCCTTCTTTTAAACAATGATTATCTTTTTGTTTTTACTCTCGTATGTAGTACATTTTAGACCACTGCTATCAGTGCAGCCCTTAATGTTCATTATTTTTTCCTTTGTTTTTCTCTTTATAATTAATTTCGTACTTGCACTGTTATTTTTAATACTTTTTGTTCTGTATGTTTATCGTTGCTTATGTTTGTTGGGGCTCTCTCCCCTTGGGTCTCCACTGAAAATAGTTAATAACCTTTCCTTTTTACAATTATTTTGTATTGTGATTGTTATCTAACATTTGTATATTATCAATTTATCTTTACTTATGATTGCTGGGGCTGTTTCCCTCAGGTCCCCACTGAAAATGGGTTTGTTTGCAAACTCAGTTGGACTAACCTGGTTAACATATGTGAAATAAGTAAATAAATACATCATGTTTCCGTCTGGAGTTCCCCACCAAAAGTCATAGGTAGTTTGGAAATATTTTGTTGTCATCTCCAGAGGTATCCATTTCCTGCTTGCTTCCCAACCTTTAGTATTTCTGACTTATAAGGACTACATAGAAGAAAAGAGTATATTCCAGACTCTTGGAATATGCCAAATGTCCCTTCCAATATACCTCTTATATCACTTTTAATCAGCAAATAGTCATCTGTCAATAAATAAAAAGCATGTTGGGAACATGTATATCCTCATAGAAAAATGCTCATAGAAAAAGATGTATATCCTGTAATTTTTCCTAAGAAGCTCATTACTTTACTGACCAAGTATTCTATAAATAAAAGAACAATCGAGTGGACAGTAGGCAACCCTATCTAGTCCACCTTGTTATGTTCCCTGTTCTGAAAATACCCTATTTATCCATACTCTAAAAGTTGGCTTTGTATACAGCTATTTAAGGTACATGTCCACAAAATTAATGTCCTTTAGTAATCAAAACAGAAAGTTACAGCTAACAGAACCAAATCCACAATAAAAGAATACCACTGGCCACAGCAACTGAATTACAAGTGTTTTATTATCAACCAAATAGCAGTCTCCACCAACAGGTTAAGCACTTTCATCCAAACACTATTAGGACTTCCTCAGAACAACATGATACTGAAACCCAGCCATTAAATGCCCATGCCCTCCCTACTTAACAATCTTAATTACACCTAAATTGATTAATAACACCACACTAATATTGCAATACTGTTGGATTCTTGGTTACTGTGTTTGGTGTGTGACAGAATCAAATGTCTTTTTACTATCTTCAGAAGAATTCCTACCCCATTCTGTTTCCCACCATACTAGTGTAAAAAGATTGACTGGGTCTACCAGATCATAACTATCCCCTTTTCTAGAACAAAGTAAGTTTGTTCCTTTTTGACGATATTAGGGAGTATCCTTTCCAACATTTTAACTAGCACTTTTGCCAGAATTTTAAGTGTAATGTTAATGAATAAAATTTATCAAAATGTGCTGACTCATGGGTAAATTTCTGTATTTTGGTAGTATCACTATCACCACTTCTTTAACTGTAAATCAACACACTTGACAATCTTATTGTAAATGCCTGTCAAAAGGGGTGATACTTGTTTTTCTGTTCATTTATAGAATTGTCTACAGAAGCCATTTACCCCTACTGCCTTATATGGTTCCAGACTCAGTACTGCCTTTTGGGTCTCATACCCTAATATTTCCTTTTCCAAATGTAATCCCTCTTCTTCTTTTTGGTAAGCTTTTTGGCACAAGCTGTCACATAATCCCATCTCCCCTATGGGTCTCCTTTACCTGAGTGCAGTTCAACATAGTATGTACAGAAGGCCTCCCTAATTTCACAGTCCTCTCTTATTATTGTATCCCCTCCATCCTGAACCCGATCTATAGCATTTGAAGTAGGCTATGTGTTAAATGCCCATGCAATATGCATTCGATCTCCTCTTTTAAGCCACCAGTAATCCCCCTTTTTATTAATTTTGAATCTCCCTTTGGTTTTCTGTAAAAAAAAAATCTAGTTCTTGTTTATCATTTCTCTGTTTATCAACAGGTCTCTCTCATTTCCACCAGCCAAAACTGCCTTTTGAACCTGCTGTAGTTAGTGCTCCCTATTGCTTGTTATCTTTTTACTGTCTCCCTTTTCAGTCCATTAATTCCCTCATAGCAGCTTTCCACCCTTCCATTGAATTAGGATTCACTTTTTCCTCCCTAATAATATTTCAGCCTGTCTCCTCCATGACCAACACTATAAGCATGTCTTTTCCATCCTCATATGCCCCTTTATAATGAGCCCATTATCAGCAGCACACACAGCCTCAAGTCTAATAGGAGTTACAAATGTGCTGTCACTATAGCATGGCCAACAGCATGCCTTCTCCCTGGCCTGTATGTTCATTATCATTATTTGCATTTTCTGCAGGGCATGCATGAGATCCAGTCTGCTACCTTATTTAGACAAGTCTCTGGGGAGTGTAATTTCCACATTAGTCCAGTCATAGACCTCCATTTTCACAAGAACTTCCTGTGCTGTTCTTTGTGGTCCCCCTTTATCATATAGCCTATCTAATGATGCTTGTACATCTTGATTAAAATCACCCAGCAGTATAGCAAATTGGACATCACTAATTAAATATTTGCATATCTCTAGCATATTTAAAAAAAAAAAAAAAAGGTTGGTTCATCTTTATTTGGTGCATAAACATTTCCTAGATACCATCTTTGATTATTTATTGCACCTGCCCATGAGATCTACCTTCTGTTGCCACTTATCCTAACCTCTCCATCTGTAAATTATGTGCATATGAAATAGTAGCACCATGCCTTTTCCATTCCTGGTTTATGGTATACAAGCACTTTATTATACTGTCTTGATTTAAGGTGACATACATCTGCAATTTTTAATTACATTTCTTGCAGTCCTATCACCATGATGCCCTGTCTCTTTATCCTTTGTAACATTTCCTTATTTTTATAGGGTGTGTACCATCTTCTGCATTCCAGGTGACTACTTTAAAGTGTGATGCTATCCCTATCTGTCCTGATGTAAGAATTCTGGTCTCTTTAAGTTCATACTGAGCTGTATCCCTCCATTTCCCACTATCCGGAGACATCTCCTGGGCTAGGAGGCCCATGGGATACCTTGGTATTGATGCCTGGTTAGATGAAAATGGAGGCTAGTTTAAATGAAATCGGAGTGAGTTGTTTTCTTCTCTGTTGCTACACTGACTACCTGTGATTGAAACCCATATAAACAATCTGAGTTAACTGCTTTACTGTCAAGCTTAGATTATTAACAGTTCGATTATAACAATATTTCACAAAGCTTAAACAGATAATATATACAAATTAGGATAGTAATTATATTGTTTGATCATCAGTAAAATAACATATCTATGCTTCAGCATCTTATATATGTGCATGTATCTTACTTTTATGGATGTTGTTGCATCTCTTAAAATCTGCGGTATAAACAATATTTTATATTATGAAAATACTCTTAAGCAGAGAAACCAAACATGACATCCACTTAGTTAACACATATAACTGTCATGTAGTTCAGTTTATACCCCTACCAAGTCCTTGTGAGCCCCATGATGTGAGTATTCCCTTAACTGCAATGGGGTAGTTCCCTTAGATCCATAGCCCCTATTTTGCATCCAATGCAGTAACAGAAACTATTTACAACATTTTCAACAAATCATAGTCAGGTCACACTAAAGGAGAGGTTGCACATATTTCAGGAATGCATAGGGCTACATCATTAGAAAATTGTCCCATAAGTATGCAACAGATTCATCTCTCATTTGTATTTGTTTCTGGCCTATACACACCTCAAGGGGACAAGTAATACTTGATACTAGTGTCAGATGAGCCAGAGAAAATTTTTGACAAACTAGTTCGCTCTCCCTACTGGTGTTCTCTAGAGAAGTCACTGAGTCAGTCTTGGTATCAGCATGGCCCTTTATATAGCCCTTGTTAGTCCAGCTTCTAGATTTGTCTTTTCCTTTTGTGACTTCTCCACTCAGCTCATGTCACTCCTTTTTCTTTGTTGCTCCGTTTTCCTCTTTTTGTGATATTTCAAAGCCATTCTTTTCTACACTGGAGTCATCCTGAGTGAGACATTTATTGCCTGAAGCCTGCTGTCATTTTATTTTTCACGTTCTCTTGTGTATTTGATTTTTTAGTTTGTGCTCTTTTCCCCACAGGATCACCTTTTTTGCTGTATCATTAATCTTTTTATGGTGATTGTTCTGTCTGCCTCTGTCATTGTGCTCACTGTTTCTTGGCTCTAACTACTACATCTCCTTCTTTGAAAGTATTTCTGCTAAGCCTCTTTCGTCTGTTGTTAATTTTTTCTGATTTTTATCACATGTTCCACTCTTGACAAAGTAATTTTGTCCCCAACTTGAGACTTTCTCAAAGTAAATAAGCATTCTTTCTTCTGCTGAGGCCATTTTAAACATTTCTAGTGGGTTTTCTGGAGCCCTCCCACCTTCAGCCATTCTGCTGTGAAACAAAATGAATCATTTCACTGATAGCAACTCACTCTCAACTGTCTCCTCTACAAATTTTCCTGGCTAATTAAACACACAGAAACTATGATTATTTTATACCATCACAATGTAACCTACCTTCTAACTGAAATACATTTATCTTATTTATTCTACAATCTTATTCTCTCTCTGACTATCTATGTTTCTCATGCCTTCATAAAATTCCTCTAATGTATTATTGGGTTGTATAATGCTTGTGAGCATAGTACACTGTATACCACTGTATTGTATACTACTGTTACTCATTCTTTTATTGATGTATATAAGTCATATGTAACTTATTTAGTGCAACCACTGCCAATTAGACTTTGATGCATTGTATTACTTCCATTTATTAGTGTTATTCATATTTGATATGTCTATGTACTAACTGGAGCTTTTCTCTCCAGGCCTATGCTGAAGAAGGTCATGTGTCCAGTCGGACTTTCCTGGTAAACAAATGTAAAATAAATAGATAATAAATACATTTCTATCAGCAGTTTGTAGAAGTGAAAGAAATAGACTCTCAGTGCAGTAGAAGTCATTCAGTAAGCAGTCGACTTCCACTCAGGCTAATCACCCCCCAGGTGAAAAAAAGAAAGTGGAGGATAGTGATTAAGTAACTTAATATGACTCAAAAGAGAGTTTTAAAAAACAGAATTATTGAATAATTTAAAGCAAAAGTGTTGCCTGATTAAAATACTGTAGAAACATCAACATTGAAAGCATCGGTTGAGAGTATACTTTGTTCCATGTCAAATGAGCAAAAGAATTCATGAGAAAGACTGGTCTTCAGTTTAGCTTACCTGGGTGAAGATATATTGGCAATTTGAAATAATTGATCAAATAAATTTTAACCTATTTGCAAAAATAAAAGCAAAGATGTTGATATAATGAATGGCTACAGGACTGTAATTTCCAGGAAAGTACGTGTTCAAATTTAGTTTTAGAATAAGAATTATTTCCAATTAATTTAATTAGAAACCAATACAATTTTAGAAATCTAATTAGAAAAAAAGATGTATTAAAAAAAACAGGATGTTACTTGGGCCAGAGGATTTTTTTTATTTTCAAATGTGAAATAACTTGCACATAATCATTGGCAATCAATTTAGAATCAAGAAGTGAATCATAATCAGCAATAAGAGAAAGAAATGAAAGGAAGCCAAGAAAATTGTCATTTAATAAATGAATATCACTTACTTTAAAAAGTCCCTGGAAAGATATCAAACAAAATATGCAAATTATCTGCAAGGTTATTATATTCGATATTGTCTAGAATTATAAAAAAACTACAGTGAGGTTTCGGTCCATTCCAAATGATTTGCTACAAAATAAGAGTCAAGTTACTCCAGCCGTATCTCAAGAAGAACATTTAATACAGTCCATAATTCTGTTATGACTTTGCACTCACACTTTTTTTAACTTGCACATCTTCTAAAGTCTTATTTAACCAATGCCTTATTGGATTGTCTATCTTTTGTTATAATATGAGGATTTGCTAATGATGTAACCCCTTAACAAATATGCCACTTTATATTTGGTCTAGTCTTAAGTTCATCTAAAATAGTAGCAGTAAGTCTAATTGATTATTAATAAATTCTTCCTTTTAGGTATCATCTAATACATCAGGGCTAAAGCTCCAGCTGTGGGTATTAGTACTGTTTACATTCTTATTAAAGGAAAATGTATAGTAAATTGATCCAAACATTGTCTCAGGTGGGTCAGCAGTTACAAACTGTTTTTTTTTGTGTGTGTGTGTGTGTGTGTGTGTGTGTGTGTGTGTGTGTGTGTGTGTGTGTGTGTGTGTGTGTGCTTGTAGGACCCTGTGCAACTGTGTTAAGTGGGACAGTAAGGGGAACACTTTAACTGTGTAATGTGCAATTCAAATACATGATAATAAACTGTTGTTCCATGTGGCTTTATCTTGTCTCTGAATCACTGTGAATCACTGTATATCATTGTCACACTATTGGACAATGTGACACTGCCCATACAGCAGCGGCAGCAATACACTTTTGGAATTCTCCTTAATAATTAAGCAAATATAAAATGCTGTTGTTATATAGTGGATTATTGTTTAAAATCTGTGACACTGAAGTTATGCTAATCAGACCTAAAATGTGGTCAGTAAGTACAGAAAAAATATTACTTAAATATGGTTCAAGTCATTTGTGGACAGACAATTATAAGTATATACAACCGTGCCACCAAACTTCCAAAAATGACACAAGATCATCAACACCAACTGAGCAAAACAAAAAGATGTTCCACAATATAGAGATGCACCAAAGAGCAAACTAGTAAAAAGGCCCAGCCATAAAAGTAATTAACCCCAAAAAGCAGGAAAAAAATGCACACTAATGTGTTAAATATCTCCACAGCTAAGAAAGAATACAGGAAATACACATCTACATTAGATGTCAATGCTCTAAATGGAATTTGCTTTTAGAGAAATAAACACAAGCTAATTATTAGAAAAAATATAAACATATTTCCATAAATACTCACATCAAAATTCTTGAAAACAAAAGAACAATCTTTACAACTGACAATAAGCAGTCATACACTACAAATATCTTAGATTAAATGAGTATGACCAGTGAAATAATCATGAAATGCCTGCATCAGTGAAAGGTCTGCAGAAGATCTTCATAACCTCAGCAGTGTGAAAACCAAGATACCCAGATATTTATCTTGAATCTGATTTGATGTGGCATCAAAATGAGCAAATTTAGAGAGCTGAGCCCTCTTGTGTTTATTTTCAGTAGACACATCTGGGTAAATATGAACTTCACTTCTCCCCAGGTTTCTTTCTTTCTTTCATTATTTATTTATTTGTCTATCATTTGTACGAGTAAGTGGACTGGTTTATGACTAGAGATGTCCAGTTCTGTTATGAATTTGTTAGTAACAATGTGACAAAACTGTGAAGGTTCATATACTAATATTATCTGGTGATATAATATATGATGATCAGCTACAAGAAAGATCTCTTGCATAGAATTTATTAAGTAATTGGGGATATTAGCTCAGCAATGCTCCCAATGTGTAAGCTACTTCTGTAACTAAATGACTCTAAATCTGCCACATTTTCTTTTAAAGATTTTAAAGCTTGTATGCAAGTTTACAGTTATGCACAAATTTATAATTTCTACAAGCATTTCTAGATTCTGTGAAGATGGATTTAGTTTCAGAGGAAATGATGGCAAGTCTAGGCAAGACCTCCTGAACAGGACAACCATATCTTTCAATTCAAGCACAGTAACAGGTGAATCTAATTTCAATTTCTGGGTTTCTCATACATTTGTATTACAGTGTTGACTCCAACAGGCCATTAAGGAATATTGTATCTTCATATGAAATATAAACATTATCTCCCGTCCAAAGATCAAAATTTGATTTAAAGTTGACAGTATTAGAAGATATTGTAACATCTACCAGTGATCCATTCCGTAATTATGGAATAGCTTGTGTTATGGCTTTATTCTTAAGTGATGTTCTACTTTTTTAATTGCAAATTTTAACTTATATCTATGCATTTGCAAAATCTGAGATAATAAAGTATTATAAATTGCCTACAACAAATCATCGTGAAAGTTTTAATAGACTTTCGTATAAATTCCATGCACAGCATCCTTCTTGATAAACTATATATTATACAGAGTAAATGTCCTCTTTTCAGATCCAAGTAATGTAAGCTGAGTCCTATTGTATATACAAAAAGAATCAATATATTTCAAAATCAGGTGGATGTACATTTTATATACATGTACCTAGTTATGTTCATCTCTTAAAGATAAAATTCTAAAAAAAGTCCTACAAGGTAAAAAACATGCTTCTTATTGTTGATAATGTGAATAGAGAAAAAAAATGTCAGGCAGTAATTGCCTCATGTACACAGACAACCCTCTCCTCCTACCAACCAACACTACAACCTGTGAGAGATGCACTTACATACCCAAACTAGAAACAAAGCTCTCTCCACCCAAGATTGTGCTAGACAGTCAAGAGGAGAAGGTTAACACCCACACTACACCTCAAGTAACACATAGGCCTTCTAAACCCACACCACCAACACCCTCACATAGTAACACTAAACCCTCATATGCGGAGGCCCTTAACAGTAACCTGCCCAAGCAACAAGGACCTCCGAAGTTGAAATGCAAACAGACACCAATCACAACCAAAGTGTCACATAGCTCAAAACACCAGTGTGCCAACCAACAACAGCCCCTAAGGCAGGACAACGTACCAAACACTTTAGTCATAGGTGACTCTATAGTCAGACACACTGATGTCCCACTCACCAGGTTGAACAAGGAGAAAAATGCAGTCAGCTGCCTGTCGGGTGCCAGAATCTGCCATATAACGCATGCACTCAAGTCACTCCACAACAAGTACAAATATGACTCTGTCATTGTCCATGTTGGACTGAAGACTTGAGACATACCTCCCTGGACTACATGAAAAGAGACATGGAAGAGCTCTCAAATCATGTGCCCCAAGCAGGTATGACCCTAGCCCTGAGTAGCATCATGCATTTGCCAAGAATGATACCACAGTATAAGGACAAAATGATTGACTTCAATAATTGTCTAAGCTTCTGGTGTCATTCAAAGGGGATCCAGTATCTGTCTGCCTGGGACAACGTGATTGACAGACCACAATGCTTTGCCAGAGATGCTCTGCACCTGTCGCCCCTGGGATTCGGGTTACTGGCTAAGGCTCTTGCCACCCCTATAGTGCCTTTTTTAGGCAAAGTTCAAAGGACAAAACCACCACCATAACAGGTACAAGCATGCAAAATCTGAAGGTAATGCAACTCAGTGCTAGAATTCTAAACCTCAAAATGCACTCTTCACAAGGCATTCCTAAAAATGGAGAGCATCGATATCTGTGCAGTAACTGAGACCTGATTCAAGGCTCCAGAGAGCACCCGTGCAATACCAAACTACAATTCTTATCACACTTTCCGGCCACCAAACCAGGACTGAAACACTAAAGGTGGAGGAGTGTCTATATTCACCAAGGATATTCACACCACCAGGCTAGTTGCCCAACACAATGTGTCTGAAATTCTCCAGGTGCAACTAACACTAGGTAAGACTGCAATCCAAACTGTAGCTTGCTACAGATCCCCCACCATGCCCTAAGATTCTCACTATACCTTTCTAAACATACTGGAAAATATTAAGATACAACCAAACACCCTAATACTGGGTGATTTCAACTACCCTGCCATTAACTGGTAAAACTACTCATATACCAACACCTTTGCCCAACGATTCTTGGACTTCATAAATTCCAATGCCCTGGATCAACTAATCCATAGTCCCACTAGGGGCTCCAATATCCTAGACCTGATCATTACCAACATGGGAAATCCCTGCTCCACACCTATGGTCACCCCCTTGTTGGTCAGGTCTGACCATAAGCTAATAACCCTTGACATCCACATCCCTCCCCCACCCCCAAGTAAAGAAACCTCCGTAAAAAACTACTCCAAAGCCAACTTCATGCTACTCAAGTCAGAAGTGACAAACTTCATGACACCCATGCAGACGGGAACTGAAAGTTTGACTGCTGAATCCTACACTAAGGCACTGTAGGAGCACATCCACTCATGCATGAACCATGCCATCCCAAATAGAAACAAGATGCTTTCCTCCAAAAAAATTAAGTCAGTCTGGTGGTCCCTGCTATAAACAAACTTTATAACAAAAGGAAGAAACTGTTGCAGAAATGAGGAAAATCCCAGGATACAAAAAACTCCCTTACCAGCCTCAGTAAGAAGCTAAGATCCCTCATAAAATCCTCAAAAGCTAGTTACAAAAATAAAATTGCCAAAGATTCCAAAAACAACCACAAGGCATTCTATAGCTATGTCAAGAATCTAAATGGCAATGCACAAATCTGCTCTGAGCTACACCAGAATGGCATTAAATATACTGATCCCAAGGATATTGCCAATATCCTGGCAGATCGATTCAGTGTCAACTTCAACCCCTCTCACCCCTTAAAGGGCCCAGCTCATTACCAAAAGATTGCCAAATTCCGGTAATAACAGCCACACAGGTAAAAACCACACTCTCCAAAGCTATGAATACAGCATCCATGGGACCAGATGACATCCCGGACTGTGTACTACATGAACTACAAAATGAAATGGCACCTCACCTAACTGTCATGTTCAATCATAGCCTCACCTCAGGCTTTGTGCCCACTGAGTGGCGCACAGCTATAGTTATCCCACTCCACAAGGGGGGATCCACCTTGGATCCTGGTAACTATCGCCCCATCAGTCTGACGAGCCTGATCTGCAAGGCTGTGGAACGTATTATCATGGATCTTATAAACAAAGACATTGGCAACCTTCAAACACTGGACCCCACCCAGTTTGGGTTTGTGAAGGGCCGATCTTGTCTCCTGAACCTGATTGACTTCTTTGAATCAGTCGACAGAGCTGTGGGCAAGGGTAAGACAGTCCACACAGCCTATCTGAGCCTCACCAAGGCCTTCAACACCATCTCCCACTCTGGAATCATAGATAACCTTACTAAGCAGGGCATTAATCCCTACATCACTCTATGGGTTGCTAAGAGGCTTACTGACAGAACCCACAGCTGACTCCAAATCCAGCTCCAGAAAAGTGACAAGTGGAGTACCTCAGAGTTCAGTCCTGGGACCGCTTTTGTTTGGCATCTACTTCTCTGAAGTACAAGCCAACACTAAGGGACTCTGGCTAACAAAGTTTGCAGATGACTGCAAACTGGGAGCCATTATTGAATCCCCAAATGATGTGGATATTCTACAAAAGGGCCTTACAGAAACAGATGCTTGGAGCCAGAGCCATGGGCTCAAGCTCAATGCCAAGAAATGTATAGTTATCCCCTTTGGGAAAAAACATGTACCTGTGAATTAATACATAGGTGGCAGAACGCTAAACACCGAAAATGTGATAAGAGACTTAGGGACACAGGTGGACAGTGGTCTCACCTTCGATAATCACATCTCCACAACAGTCAGGAAATCCTTCTATGTGGCACACCTCATCACTAAGGGCTTGTCATCCAGAAAAAGGAGATCATTGCCCCACTGTACTCATCCCTCATTAGACCCATTATATAATACAATGCCCCATTTGGTATGTACCTCTCAAGACATCTGCAACAACTGGAAAGGCTGCAGAAATACTTCACTAAAAGAATTACAGGCCTAAAGCAGATGCCCTATGCTGACAGTCTAAAAAACTCCAGCTATACTGTGTCATATATCATCTACTCAGAGGCGATCTCTGCTTAACATACAAGGCCATGTCAAACTCAGAGCTGTTGGACATGCTACACTTAATGAAATCCCAATCCCTCAGAGCCTCACCCTCCAGGGATCTAAACCTTGTCATCACAATAAACAAAACATGCTGGGGGGATGGGTTCCTGACCCAGAGACTACCCAGACTCTGGAATAGACTGCCCATGCATTTCAAGCAGAGCACCTCTTTGGCCCTCTTCAAAAGTAACTGATGGCCTAATAGTTAAGGTGTTTGCCTTACAAACACAAGTTACAGGGTTTGAGTCTCACAAGGGATAATTGCCTAGGCTTACAATGGCTCGCAAGGGTAGTTAGTCTAGTACTAACCTATGAACCTTGACGATTGGATAGGAGATAGGAAATTCACCCCGGGGATCATGTCAGTCACTCTGCTAGACAGGGATCCATGGAAGTAAATATTGTGGGAAGAAATAGCCAGGGAATTGTTATGGCTAGACTTGTACAGGTCCTAGGACCGATAGCCTAGTACCAGCCTATGAAGCTATGAACCTATAAGTATCTGCCGATCTTTATAACAATTAGTTTCAAGTAAAGTAATACAATTAATGGAGAAATTAGGTTTAATAGGTGGTCCTCCGAAACACATAAATTTGCATTTGTTGTCACAGAAATTCAAGTTAATATGTTCTGCCCAAGCCCATCCAGAAAGTTATCAGAATGGCATGGAAATTATTGAATAGTTCCCATTACAATCTTATATGAAACCTGCCTTGCAATCAACTAGGTACTTTGCTTGCCAGTAATATTTATTAATAAGACTTGTCCAAAAAACTAGATTAAATAAAAAAAGATACAACACTGATCCCTGTGGGACTCCAGACAACACTGATAAATATTCAGTGAGTTGACCTTTGATTGATACCCATTTCATACCGCCAGTTAACCAACTATTAATCATTTAATAATAAATGGATTGTAGTTGTAATTCACAAGAGCTGAAATAAATGAGAAAGAGTACCAAAAGCCTTTGCTAAATCCATGTAAATAACAGCAACTGACAATGTAGAGTTCAGTGCTAAAGTTACTTGATAGTACGACTCTACTAAGTTAGAAAGAGTTGTTCTGCCAGTGCTAAATCTGTGCCGATATATATCTGTATTACCAGTGTAATTACATGGGTCCATTGATAGTTTCAGCAAAGTTCTTTCAAAGCAGTTACATAAGATAGATGTTAAGCTGACAGGTCTATAATGAGATAAATCCAATTATCTCCCTTCTTAAATATTGGTCAGATTATTGACATTTTTGACCACCTAAATTTATTTGAAGGACACAGGTTCAGTAATCTTTGGTTATTTCTGTTTACTGACAACAGTTAAAAAGAAGTATATTTATTAACAGAATGTCAAAATAACCACAAATATCACAGTTTAGTATAAACTAGTATTAAAGGTCACATTTATATAATACTAGTTTATATTAAACTGTGATACCAAGAGATTTGGATCTGTAGAAAATACCACTAACTTGGAAAGTCAACTGTAATCATTTATATACGTGACAAAAGAGTATTATGAACATGCAAACTCCTTAAAAAGAAAATTTGACTCTGTCTAACACACTAATAAGTTGTCATTTTGTAGCCACCCTGGTCTTTTGGCTGAGAAAGAAGTACAGATAGTGTAAAACTAATAAATACAGAGGGCATACCAGGGGGTTACATCTCTGAGATGTCTGTCAGCACCGTTTAACAGAGTATGTTCCTTAGTGGCTGAATTTGGTTGAGTGGATTCAGTTATAATTTGTGTTTCAGATTCTTAAGAGAAAAGCATACATGCCTATATTACATCTGTTCCACTGAGAATTAAAACAACCCACAACTAAAGAGTTATGCTTGTTCCTATACAGTATATTGATTATGATGATATTAATAGCTTTTTCAAAACAGGAGGACTTTATAAAAGCCTGATGACCAGTTTTACATGCTCACCCACTAAGGGTTCACAAATGAGCCAGGTAAGTTCTTGGTCTATTTTATTTGGAGAGGATATTAAACATATTTGAGTTAGTTGCATGGACTCTATTAGTAGGACACCTCCAAGTATCGGTAATCTAGGTCATTGGCTCTAGACAGGTTAGAAAACTGTAAAATGGAATGAGGAATTAAATGCTTTGGCTTCACCCATAATTAAGTGATTTTCAGTACATCTAGACTATGGATAGTTAACCAAGTCTCACTGCAAGCATTAGATTCTGTGTTATTTACAGTTATTTCATTGAGTCCTGGCCAGAAGGAAACTAATTAATCCCCTTGTTGCCTGAAGTTGTTAATGTCAAGAAACCTCTTGTTTCCCAAGAGGTCTTCTCTAAATCCTGACTGAAAATTAATACTAGGAATGTTAAATTATGTGAGTTACAATTACAAGCCATGTACAACATGAACGTTCTTCCTTAGACAATGGCAACTAACATTGCTTTTACTATCAAGTATGTCTGGTGATGCTGGTTTTAAATTGTGGGTTTATGAAATAAAACTCACATATTTTGCCAATAATTATGGGTATTATGTCAAGCATGAAACTATGGGAGATTCAGAAAGGCTTACAGTAGTGCAGAAACCTCACAGCAGAAGGTCACCACACTGTGCAATCCTTTCTGTTTCAAAAACCACTCTACCACTATGGTTCTCCCCTTACTAGGACCATAGCATGAAGAATGGTCTTATGTGGGAAATTAGCTGGAAATGTATTAGTCCAGAGAAGTGGCTAATGCTAATTATCCAAGTGCTCTCCCCCAAAATGTTCACAAATCCTTATTTACTTGGCTGAGCAATTATGTAAAATTTTACTCCGGGACAAAAAAAGAGAGCATGGTCTTTTTTTGTGAGGTAACTCATTCATTCCTATGAGAATATTCATGCTACAACTAAATACAAAATAGCCCTGGCAGTAGGGGTATGTCATTCTGCATGTGTGTGTGTGTGTGTGTGTGTGTGTGTGTGTGTGTGTGTGTGTGTGTGTGTGTGTGTGTGTGTGTGTGTGTGTGTGTGTGTGTATGTGTATGCATTTGAGTCTACCTAAGTCAATTTATGTAGTTAGGCAGACGATGTTTAATGTGTGTGTGTGTGTGTGTGTGTGTGTGTGTGTGTGTGTGTGTGTGTGTGTGTGTGTGTGTGTGTGTGTGTGTGTCCATGTGCGCACATACGTGTTGGCGTATATTGGTGTTGGAATATGAGTGTGAGTGACTATGTAGATGTGTTGTCATGTGTGTGAGTAAGTCTTGGCTTTTATGTGGATGGAAGTATGTGTGTGTGTCTTTCTGTATGAGTGGCAGAATTAAATGTCTGAGAGTGTTGTTTTTTTTTTCTTTTTATGGTTGTGGGGGGAGGGTCTAAATGCTTGTGTGTTTGCAAGTAGGGAGGTACCTTTGCTAATGTTATTCATCGGCTGCTAGGGAGACGTAGCTTTCAACCTCCTAGTACACAAATTCTGGACAAAGCCTAAAATAATGCAGAGACAAAGGCCCAGAAATTGGAACACATTTTAAATATTGCTTTATTGACTTATAAAGTTGCTAGAAACACTTAGGCTTCGGACCAGTTAGTTGTTTTGCACTGAGAGGGTTTGTGGTCTGCACTGTTGTGGCAGAACAGGTAGCTTACATCCTTCTAGGTTGAGAACTGCTGATTGAGGGCTCAGTGTCTGTTATTCTAAAAGTGTATTAATTCTGGTTTAAGCACTTGGGCTTTCAAGCCAGTTATTTTACATTAAGAGGGTTCATGGTCTGCACTCTTGTGGGAGGAGAGGCTGGACTCTGCCCTTCTGAGCTGGGAATTTCTGGTTAAAGGCTTATAGTGCATGCATATCTGAACTGTTTCTTACTGAAGTTGGTGCGCCTTGTTTGCTGTGGCATAGACTGGATTCGGGCCTGCTGGATCTAGCTTTGTTTGTGTAACTTGAGCACTAATCCAGACATTCTCTAAAGTATTCAATGGTATTTATTACTGCTTGGTTGTAACTTGATTAAAGTGTAGCTATCATTCAAGTCTTTTGGATTAAGCACTTGGGCTTCAGACCAGTTGTTTTACATTAGGAAGGTTTGTGGCAAGCACTGTGGTGGCAGGACAGGTAGCTTTCATCCTTCTAAGTTGGGAACTGCTGATTGAGAGCCCAGTGTCCAAGTGTATTAGTTCTGGTTTAGGCACTTGGGCTTCAGGCCAGTTATTTTACATTAAGAAGGTTCGTGGTCTGCACTCTTGTGGGAGAAGAGGCTGGACTCTGCCCTTCTGAGCTGGGAATTTATGGTTAAAGGTTTATAGTGCCTGAATATTTGAACTGTATCTTACTGAAATTGGTTCACCTTGTTTGCTCTAGCATAGACTAGATCCAGGCCTGCTGAATCTAGCTTTGTTTATATGCTTGCTGTTTGTTTGCTTGTTATTTCCCTGGAAGCTAATTCCACCTAATACGCAACTTCTCAGCGCTTCTGTGGATCACTAGTGATATCTGCATTGCTTACTGTACTTATTTCCTTATTTCACTTGAAAGAAAGTTACTGTTTGTTGTTTTTGCATTTAGTTACTTGTAACACATTGCACTCAAGTTACCTGGCACTTGCTCACTAAAGCAATTATATAAGTCAGCACTAAAAATTAAAAGCACTACATCCTCACTCCCCACTGGCCCTTGTTTTCAATTAAGGAATTCCCAATATTATTCTAGCATGTCCAAAGGTCAGTTGTCAATCTTCTCTCCGGTCCAGCTGGTGAATCTGGGAATCTTGAGGCAATGTTATAACTGCCTCATGTACACAGACAACCCTCTCCTCCTCCCACATAACACAAATACTTGAGAGATGCAGCTATTTAGCCAAACTGGAGGCTGAGCTCTCTCAACTCAGGACTGGCAAGACCAGACAGGAGGAGAAGGCAACTACACACACCACAAAACCAGCCTCACATAATGCTACCACTCCACTGAATCAAACACATAAACACAAAGACATACTCGGAGGCTCTGAGTAAAAATTTACCTAAACAGCAGAGGCCTCCAAAGCAGACACCCAAACAACTGCTACCTCAAGACACCCCACAAGCAACACATAAACCACAAAAGCAGTGTGCAAAGCAGTCACAGCCCTTAAGGCCAAATACAACACCAAATATACTTGTCATAGGTGACTCCATAGTCAGACACACTGACGTCCCACTCACCAGGCTGAACAAGGAGAGGGTCACAGTAAGCTGCCTATCGGGCGCTAGAATCCGCCACATAACACAAGCACTCGGGTCACTCCACGGCAAGTACAAATATGACACAGTCATTGTCCATGCTGGTGTGAACGACCTGAGACGTACCTCCCTGGACTACATGAAAAGAGACATAGAGGAGCTCTCTGATTATGTAGCCCAGGCAGGTATGACCCTAACTCTGAGCAGTATCCTTCCTTCACCAAGAATGATGCCACAATATAGAGACAAGATGATCAGCTTTAACAATTGGCTTAATGTCTGGTGTCATTCAAAGGGGATCCAGTGTCTGTCTGCCTGGGATGACATGCTTGACAAGCCACGCTGCTTCAAGGGACGGCTTGCACCTGTCACCCTGGGATTCCGGATATTGGCTAAGGCTCTTGCCACCCCCATAGTGCCTTTTTTAGGCAAGGCTCAAATTCTAAACCTACCACCCTAGAAAACAAAAATGGGAAGAAACTGAGGGTAATGCTGCTCAATGCCAGAAGTCTAAATCTCAAAATGCACGCACTCGAGGCCCTTCTCAGTATGGAGAACATCGATGTCTGTGCTGTAACTGAAACCTGGTTCAAGGCTCCTGAGAGCACCCGTGCACTATTAGGTTTTACCTCATATCATGCGTTCTGGCCCCAAAACCCGGACCACACCACAAAAGGAGGGTGTATCCATATTCATAAAGGATACCCACACCTCCAGGTTGGTGGCAACGCACAAGCTTGAAACCATCCAGGTGCAACTAACCATAGGCAAAACTGCTCTACAAATTGTAGCATGCGACAGGCCACCCTCTCAAACTCAGGAACCCCACACAGCCTTCCTGAAGACACTGGAGGGTATAAATGTATCTCCAAACACCATCATATTGGGTGACTTCAACTACCCGAATATAGACTGGGAACATTACTCAAGCCCTAACTTTCTAGCCCAACGGTTCCTGGAGTTCATAAATTCAAATGCCATGGAACAGCTAGTCACTGTTCCCACGAGAGGAGAAAATATACTAGATCTCATTGTCACAAACATGGGGACAAAATGCTCCACACCGGAAGTATATCCCTCATTGGTGAGATCTGATCATAAACTAATCTCACTGGAAATCCACATCCGCCCCACCCCAAACAAATGACCATAGTGAAGAACTTCTCTAAAGCAAACTTCACACTACTCAAGACTGGTGTGGTATCCTTCAAGGCCCCTGAGCCAGTGGAAACCACAAACCAAGCTGCGGAAGCCCTTACAAATGCCTTCTATGAACACCTCCAGGACTGCATGGATCAGGCAATCCCAAATAAAACCAAGACTCTTTCCACAAAGGGCAAGCGTCCAGTCTGGTGGACCCCAGCCATTAACAAACTTTACAATAAGAGGAGAAAGCTATTACATGATAGAACAAAATCCATAAAAGGGAAGTCACCCCTGATCATTATTAGTAAAAAATACGAGCACTCATAAAATCAACTAAGGCCAATTTTGAGAGAAAAATTGCCATGGATTCAAAGGACAATCATAAGGCCTTTTCAGCTATGCTAGGAACCTGGGTGGAAACTCCCAGATATGCTCAGAATTAGTCCAAAATGATACAAAAATCACTGAACCCACAGACATTGCCAACATACTGGCAGACAGGTTCAGTGCAAACTTCACCCCTCTCCCCTAAAGGAGAGATAACTATCCCAGCCGAGTGTAGCCTCCCGGACATCTCAAATGCGCAGGTGAAAGCTGCTCTCTCTAAAGCTAAAAACACAGCATCAATGGGACCGGATGGTGTCCCCGGCTGTGTGCTACACGAGCTAAATGAGGAATTAAACCCGCACATAAGGCAGCTGTTTAATCTCAGCCTTACCACAGGATACGTGCCCAAGGAGTGGCGTATGGCAACTGTTGTCCCACTCCACAAAGGCGCCTCTACGGACCCTGGTAATTACCACCCCATAAGCTTAACAAGTCTAGTCTGCAAAGCTATGGAGAGGATCATAATGGAGCTCATAAACAAAGATATAGGGGACTTGCAGACATTGGACCCGACCCAGTTTGGCTTTGTCAAGGGAAGATCATGCCTTTTGAACTTGGTCGACTTCTTGAAACAGTCACCAAGGCCATTGATGAGGGAAAGGCAGTCCATACAGCCTACCTTGACCTTGCAAAGGCTTTCGACACAATACCCCACTCGGGTATTGTAGAAAAACTTACCAGCTTAAATGTAAACCCATATGTCACAAGATGGGTTGCAAACTGGCTTAAGGACAGAACCCACAGGGTTAGAGTTGCTGGCGCTGTGTCAGACTCCAAGCCGGTCACAAGTGGTGTCCCACAGGGCTCGGTCCTTGGCCCCTTATTGTTTGGCATCTACTTCTCAGAAGTACTGGCCAACATAGGAGGAGTCTGGCTGACAAAGTTTGCTGGCGACTGCAAACTGGGCGCCATAGTGGAAAGTGCATCAGACACGGATATCCTTCAGAAGGGACTCACAGAAACAGATAGCTGGTGCCAGAGCCATGGCCTGAAGTTAAACGCCAAAAATGTATAGTCATACCCTTCGGGAAAAACAAGGTAACCCCAAGCTACCATATAGGTGGCAATCCACTAAGCACAAAAGAGGTTATCAGGGACCTGGGGACCCAGGTTGACAGTGGCCTTTCTTTTGACACTCACATTGCTAAAGTGGTTAGAAAGACCTTCTACATTGCCCACCTGATCATGAAGGGATTCACATCCAGATCTAGTGAGGTTATTGTTCCCCTGTACTCTTCACTTATCAGACCAATGATCGAGTACAATGCCCCATTCGGGATGTATCTCACCCGACATCTGCAGCAATTGGAGAGACCCCAAAAGTTCCTCACCAAAAGGATAAAGGGACTCCAAAATCTGTCATATGCTGCCAGATTGAAGAAACTCCAGCTCTATTCAGTCGCATACCGTCTGCTCAGAGGTGACATGTGCCTGACATACAAGGCCATGTCCAACCCGGAATTAATGGACATGCTCCACCTCAAAAATCCAAATCCACCAAAACCACTAGAGCAAGCGACTTAAACCTTAGCACGGATATAAATAGGACGTGCTGGAGGGATAGATTTATCACTCAGAGACTCCCTATGCTGTGGAATAAAATCCCGGTCCATGTGAGGCAGAGCACCTCGCTGACTCTGTTCAAGAGAAATCTAGACCTGTGGATGGGAGATCGTAGGTTTACCCCGGGAATCATCTCTGTGTCACTGCTGGACAGAGGCACAACAAACTAATGGGCACAGTATTTTTTCATATAAGGGGTGGCGTAAGCCACAAAAATTTGGGCTAGGCTTATAAATGCCTTAGGGCAGATAGCCTAGTATAAACCTATGAACCTATGAACCTATGAACATAATTTGTGTTAGCATGCATTTTATGAAGGATATGAAGTCTGAAACTGAAATGTATGCCATTATTTAGAGACTTCAATCCTCTATGATTTTACAGAGAAACACCAATTTTTTTGAAGAACAAACCAAAAATTTGAGGCAGAAATCTGGACATTCAGCAAAAAAATCTGGAGAGTTAGGAGTTATATAGGGAGAACAGCAGTGGCATCAGGCCTGACAAGACTGTTTAATTCAAAGGCATGGCAATAAACACTGATGAAGGGTTTTTCTGTCCAGCTTTACCACTTCTCTGAAATGGAATTTCATTCCATTGTACTAAATATCCAGTTCTCATTGGATAACTGAAATGGACAAGGAAGGGTTCTCTGAATCCTGCCCTATGTCTCTGTAACCATGTAAAACAGAACCAAAGTACCAATGAGAAAATTGTTCACCTTTTTGTGGCCTTTCCAGTGTTGTATGTCAAGACTGGGTAGTGCAGTGCAGCTTTTTGATGTTGCACAACATTTGCAAATTATACCTGTAATATCTTCTCAATATTTAAAAACAATAAGATTAAACAACAAAACTGTGTGTGTTAGATCACAAGTATGAAACACTAGATTATGTGCTTTAACATTGCATACCTGACTGTAATATTTGTCGGGGCTGTTGGTCACACAACTTTTATGATATTCATTCTTACATGGAATCATTGCTAATCTCTATAACTACTTTAGCAAATAAACACTTGTATCACTGGGTGTCTTCATTTCACACATTATGTATTACAGACATTTTATTAGCACATGCTGCTAAAATGCCACCCACCTCACCCCAAAAATGACAGTTTTTCATAATTTTTTTATATTATTGATGCAAGTATAGAAATAATTTTACATTTTTATCACTCTTGCAAATAGTCCTATACATACCACACTAATGATTTCATGTATATGTCTGCTAAATTATGTCAGCTTACAAATGCTACCCTGTTCCCTAATTCCACGACTTACATATATTAGGCTCAGTATTAGAATATTTTTGTTATCAATATTTCCTTCCTCAAATAGACAGGCATCTATATGGTTGTTTTTATCTTACACACTAATTTACTGTCATTTTTTTTTAAGATCCACTACATGTATTGCCCTCTGACTTGAAACTGTCATACTCCATATTTGTGTTATTAATTAAGATATGGAAAATATTTGATCATTTTCATAACCTTCTGCAAACACTTTTCAATTACTCAAGTGCTGTGTACCCAAAAAAGTTGCTGAATTGTGAATGCATACAAAGTCACGTCAGCTTATATATGCCTACTTGCACCTTAATACCAAGGGTACTCCTTTTCTGACATATTGCTATTAATATGCAAATATTTCTAATATTCACAACTGTAAGAGAAAAAAAAGAAACAAAGTCGCATAGCTCTTTGTGTGTGCATGTTACCCACCTTAAGTTAAGTCATTTATTTTTACTACTGTCCTTTGTTTGCATGGGTGCCTATGTACTTTTACTACCAAGTCTATTAATATATAATTAAAGCATATTTGACAAAATATGATATTTTCCAGAACTTTTTTCACCAAGTCGTCAACACCTCATGGAATGCAGTTGTCATGTAGATGGTTTTACTTCATAGAGTAATTGACATCAGTTTGCATGGGATACCCTGCTTGCTCCTTGATGGTGAGGCTACCAAAACCGAACTAGTAGCATTTCTATGCAAATAAAGTATTCTATAATTATAAACCTACAGTCACATTCCTTCATTATGCATACTTTAAATCTTGTCAGATAACAACTACACCATTCAACAAACAACACATTTGTATGAGAAATCCATGACCTATTTAAACATGTTAATCATATTTCAAAAATGTATGTCCCATCATCTAATGATCATTATTGAAGTCAGTAAGTTGCCACATTCTTTTGTCACAACTTTCATCTTTAGGCTACTACAGTTACTTTATTAAATAGCAATTGTCTGGCTGTAGGGATCTCAACATTAGCACAGTCCAAAGTCTTCTTCCAGTATCAAGTAAATGGTAGCATATGCTTCATTTACAGTACAGCCCGGGAACCAGACAGAATCACCTGCTTAACAGAAACTGAAAACAATATATTCATTGTTTGGTTAGTGATGTCTTCATAAGCTAATCACTTTCACTAAGACATTTTTCTTTTTCAGAATAGTCCTGGTACAGATATTGCAGTATCAGAGGAGCAACAGGTTGCACACTTGCCTTTGGTGCAGAAGGCTGTGGGTTCTATTCAAACACCAGGTAAATTGCCAGTACTGCACTCTGGAGTGTGCCGTCCTTTGGATGAGATGTTAAGGTGAGGTTGGTCTCATCTGCTTTGCATGGTAGTAGCTCAGGTGGATGTAAGAGATCCTAGAATGACTCCTGGGGATAAAAGAGTAGGAGAAGTTCCCTGATGTCCTGGACAAATTTTCCTTGGTAGTATAACTGCCATCTCAGCTCTCCCTAGTGGCAAATGATAAATGTATATTTTCTGCATTTTCAGTTAAGACAATGGCACCATAATGGGTTTAATTCAACTGCGCACTCTGTGCACCACCAGTGTACTTCAAACCATGGACAGATGAGCAGGAATGGGGGCGTTCCCAACATTTAAGCATGTAACAGAGCATGCACAAAAATTCACAAAATGAAGAGTGATATATTCCTTTGCATTTCTTCCTGTATATGCAGGAGACACACAGAAGCAGTGTGGGCTTTGGCTGCATATATTTCAGTTTTATTTTGTTTCCATAGCAACCTATTATTTTGAAATACTAAACATGCAAACTGCATATTCACCTTCAAAGTTCACTTATTTAGTGAGCTGTGTGTTTAGCATTTTAACTGCAATGGATATACAGTGTTACCCATGAGCATATTCATCTCTGATACATATGCTCTTCCTGGGTACAAAACTACTTAGATTTTTTACTTTTCTACTGAGTATGTTCAAGTAGGAAACAATTAACTTTACTAAAGATGACATTATCAGTGTTTTTTTTTATTTCTATCAGACCATTTTATAAAACATTATAGTAATTGTCCTATAAAATGAAGTACTTTAAATGAATAATTTGCATATGTTTGCTGGGCGGCAGCACAGACGCTGTCTATAGGTGGAAGAGTTGTATAGATCAACCCATTTGGACATCACCTGTGGTGTAGAGTATCCTCAAGAGAGGAGAACATTGCCTGTGGCATACATGAACATTTAATAAAGAGGTGTATTGTTTAAAAAAGAAAGAGAAGAGAACACAGATCACAGACTGAATGCCATGGCAGGGATAGCCACTCAATGGTGTAAAATTGGCTCGAGTTGATTCAGTTGTTCTGACTAATGTTGCCATATTTGTATGGATATTTGTAGGGGATAAGTGGGTTGAGGACCTGGCCTACTCCAACCTATGCCAGGGACCCATGCTAATGGTGGGAGGATTGTATCTGCTCTTATTCGTCAGTGTATGGCCACCACAAAGCTCAGAAGCCCTAGGTGAATAAGCTGCTGGCTGTCTGCTGTCCAGCTTGGGTTAACTGGGTAGCTCTATTGAGTGAAAGCTGGATGTAAAACCAATCAATGTACCAAACCTGCACTAAGAATTGCTACAGTCAGTGTAGGTTCACTGACAGGATGCTGCTTGGAGGTGAATGATGTGACGGTAAGGAGGAGGCTGGATATCCTGTGTATCCAGGAGATGAGATGGAAGAGCAGTGCAGTAAAGCCACTTGGCTTGAAATCAAGAGTCTACTACCCAGGGCAAGGACAGACTAGAAAAGGTGTGGGAACTGTGGTGAGGTAGAGGCGTCAGAAGACAGTGAGGGATGTTATCAAAATTAGTGACAAACTCATGGCAATCAGATTCCAGTGTAAGGATAAGGCGATATCCATAATCACAGCCTATGCTCCATAGTAGGGTTGTGATAGTGAAGAAAAGACTGTGTTCAGACAGCAGTTGCAGGGCCTACTAGATAAAGCAGGACAACATGAATTTGTGTTGATAATGGGTGAGCTAAATGCACATATCAACCAGACAGAAAGAACAGGATATGAGGATTCCCTAGGTCCACATGGTTGGGGCAACAGTAATTATGAAGGAGAATCCATTCTACACTTCTGTCTGGCAAATGGCTTGATGGTGGCCAACACATGGTCCAACAAGAGACAGTCACAAGACCACATGCAAGAGAGGCCAACATGAAACTCGGGTAGACTTCCTCCTAGTAAGGAAAGGGCACTGGGATAGAATCAGTGATTGCAAAGTCATCCTCAGTGCAACAGTCAGCCCATGACATAGACCACTAGTTGCCACAATCAGCTGCAAGCACTGGTCAGAGAAGGCTCAAAGGTCAACAGAGACAAGGCTGATGACCTGGAAGTTGACTGAAGAGAAAACACAAGAGTTCAAGGAATTACTCAGGGTTCTCTCACCTCAGGAAGAAGACGAAATAGATGTTGCTGAAGAAGAATGGCAGTACCTCAAAACAGCATGTGTGGGGACTACAGAACAGATATGTGACCAAGTTAGATATGGAAATAAGTACATAAAGAAAGCTAGTGGTGGAATGCAAAAATCCAGGAAGTCATCACAATAAAGAAGGGGTGCAGGAAAAAGACAGATTAGGCAAAGAAGGAATACTGGTTGGCTAACAAAGAGGCTAGGAGAGGAGCTGCAGTAGCAAAGTGCAAGACATCAGAGGCTCAAAGAAAGTATCAGGTTGCAAGGGAAAGACAGAAAGATAAAAAAGATAGACACCCTTTGTAGGTGATGAAAGCAACAACGCGCTTATCAGTCCACAGGGCATCAAAAGTAGAAGGAATGAGTGCTTCCAGCAGCTTTTGAATGAAGAAAACCCCACAGAAGCCACACTTCCCCAGACACAGCTTACAATGAAAGAAGAGGATCCCACCCTAACAGCACTAAATTATGTCAGAGAAACCAGCAGACAGATGAGGTCACAGCAGATACGATCAAAATGCAAGGTGAGATAGTGAGATAGAGAGAAATGATTTCTGGGGTTACTTATAGCAATATGGAGAGAAAAGCATATACCAGATGACTGGAAAATAAGCATAGTAGTGTGAGTGTATAAGAACAGAGAGGATATTTACAATTGTGGGTAGTATAGAGGTATCAAACTCCTGTCTCATGGCATGAATGTTTTTAACAGGGTGAATAACACACAGACTCTAAACACCTGTGCATCACAAATATCTGTATCCTCTCTCTACCTTCTTTTCTCAGTATCTCCTGGCTTTTTGAATCGTTCTCCCAAAAGAATTGTAGAAAAAGAACGAGGTATGGAAAAGTGATGTTGTTTGAAATGTTTGATAATTGCTTATAATTGCTTAATATTTTTCAATATGTCTAACTTTGTTACTCCTGATTTTAAACACTATGGTAAGAACTTGTAATTTGCATTCCTTTTTATGTCCTATAATTATTGTAACTTGCATATGTCATTATAAATACTATTGTAATCTACCTTGGAACTTTTCTCCCCTGGTCTCCACTGAAAACGGGCTTCTGGCCCAGCTGGACACTACCTGGTTAACAAACAAAATAAATAAATAAAATAAAATAAGTGTGCAGAGTAGTAGAAAGTAAGATAAGAGATGAGCAGTAAGGATTAAGATCAGGATGCAATACAACCAACCTAATGTTTGCAGTGAGACAAGATTATTGAGAAGAAGCTAGAGATGAGAAAAGAGTCCAACTGGGCATTTCTAGACTTGGAAAAAGCATATGACAAGGTCCCAAGAAATCTGATTTGGGTAGACCTGCGGTGGCTCAAAGTCACAGAAACACTGTGAGTGCAGGCTATGTAGAAAAACCCATTGAGTCAAGTGCAAACAATGTTTAGTCTCACAGAGGGATTCCCAGTGGGAGTGGGTGTGTATCAGGTAGGATTCAGCTCTGAACCCACTGCCGTTCATACTAGTAATGGACTACATTAGCAAACAAGTCAGAGGGGACAAATCAACAAAGGTGTTGTATGCAGACTATGTGGCATTATACGCAAAACTTAAGCAAACGAAAGGGGAATGGAATGCAATGCAAAACTGAAGGCACATTGGATGAAACTAAATACAGATAAGAAGGTGATAATGTCAGCAAATGGGAGAAATCAGAAGAAGATGAGAACTGATATAGAAGGTAGAATAGTGGAACAGGTTAACAGCTTCAAGTATCTGGGAGGGGTGGCTGAGGAGAGGGGAAGTATAATTGAGAAGGCCAAAGCTAGAATAAGAGAGGCTGCAGCCAACTGGCACAGAGTGTCAGGTGTAGTGCATGACAGAAGAATGCAAAAGAAGCTGAAAAGTAAGGTGTACAAAAAAGTGGCATGACCAGTAATTACCGTATGGTACAGAAATCTGCTCAGTTTCTCTTAAGTGCAGATGATGTTGCAAAAATGTTTCCTTTTTTGAAATTAAAATTTTTCCCTATCCTGTGAGAATGACTTTCTCTAATGTAGAATGTGGGTACCTTAATGCATACATATCTCAACAAAATTATAATGAAAATGTCTAATTCCTTAGAGTAATTAATGATTTACTCCAGTGCAAAGTGATGAACATTTTTTTTTCAAGAAAGTCATTCATATGACTGCATCAACTTGACGTAATCACAGTTATGTTTTTATGAAAAAGCTTTACAGCTAGTCCTTTCAGAAAAAGAGCCATGAGCAATTGTTAACGTGCAGCAAGCCAGTGTAAGTCAGTATAGCTCAGAATGATGAAAGAAAGCTACAGAATACTGCCATCTGACACACCAATAATTTACAGCAAGTTAAATCAGAGTCACATAAAAATGGCAATGTCCATCATAACTTCAGAATTTGTTTCACGTGTATGAAAAGCTTAAAGGCCTGCATCTGGTCCTCGATCCCACATGGGGTACAACACTGACATCATAAATTAAGGTGGATTTGTAGCCATAAGACAGGAGTCACATCTGACCAGAACAAAGAATTCCCCAGGCCTATGGTTATATGATGGCAGAGGTGGAACACAGTATATAGCTGTCGAAAGCTAAATTGACATTAAGTGAAGTGGGAGCACTTCAAGTGAAGACTTAGGTGTGTGCAGGAGTTACTATCCTTAACTTAATGGCTTTTGATGATCCTGTGGTCATCTGTGAATGACTTCAGTAGAAATACGGATTCCATTTTGAGGATAAAACTTAAACTGTATCAGACTAATGATAAACAATGAGGACCCCTCCTACTTAGTCACCTGCAAATTATACCAAGATATCCTCACACATCAGGTTAGTCAGCCAGTTCTTGTAGCAGTGAGGGTCAATCAGGGCAGAATTTCATTTTCACACCATTGCTTAAGTCAAATGCGCCAATGGCAGACAAGGAAAGAATTTACACTAAACAATAATCATGGTTTGTTATGATGTAGTTCAGGCACAAATTCCTTCCAATGAATTCTACTGTAGTGACAAAAAAGCTTACTTTAAGTTTCAAGCACAATTATTGAAGGAAGGATATGTCTTAGCACCTCTAATCCAGCTTCAAGTTTCAATCAAATTTATTGCAGAAGGATATGTCCTAGTACCTCAACTCTGATTTAATAACTATTAATTGTGCTAATAATGCAATAAAAAATGACTATCACATCTTACTGCAACACCTATCCTAGAAACCTGAGCATATTATTCAAAAATAAGTAGTTGGAGCTGTCTAAAGTCAGCTAGCAGTAGATTTTAGAATTACAACATATGTAGAACTACCAGTGTTAATGATTTACACACATTATTTAAATCATGCAGCTTGATAAACATATTTGTATTTAAACCCCTGCATACAGTCTGCAGTGGATGTTCATGGAAAGTCATTCTGAACCCAATCCCAGTAGGTTATGGTGCCAACACAAACATTTCTTGCCTGCTCCATGGGGTAATGCTTTAGTTGTATTGTTCTGGTGATACACCTGCCTGAAGTCTGGGATGGCAGCCCACCTAGGAGAAGGTAAACTCTGATTTAAAGAAAACAACAATGCAGATCTAAATCCAAATTTATTGCACTTAGCACCTCAGTCAAACACAGCCTTCAAAGAGTGACATGAATTGATTAAAACTTCCCCTATATATACATACAGCAATTAAACAATCAATAAAACAATTAACCATTAAGTGACTGACTAAATAAGATATTTCCAATTAACCTCATGGTTTAGTCCCCCAAGTAAAAGAGTGTTATATTTTAGAATCAAAACAGCTTCTTTATATAGCAATTCTGATTTAAAATCTCTGCTGCCTTGTGGCAATACCTAGTCATGGTGAATGCTTAAGGAGTAAGCTCTGAGGAAGAATCCAGAGATGGAGCCCCTAAGGCAGTTTGTGGTTGTACTCAACCTCACATTGGCAGCTCGTGCGATGACACTGATGCCAGGTTGTACTGGCCTTGCCCTTCCCCTTGGATTACATCAGTGTCATGGAGAGGGGGAACCTACTGCTGGGCATCAGCTGTTTTCTCAAATTCACATGCTCAGGCCTGCATCCTGAAGATGACACTCCAGCTTCACTTAGTGAGCGGTGACACAACACGGGAAGCAGCAGTTACCATTAATAAGTCAATGCACTCAGTTGGCATAGAGTGAGGTCCCAGTTGCTACTTCTGACAGTGGGAAAGATGCTTTAATCTCATTGCATAGCTACCATCCACCTTAAACAGGGCATCCCCCAGCCAAATAGGTGCTGTTCCACTATGGTCCACTTGCTCCACTTTGTGTGTGGGGCTTAGGTTACCCCCAACAGGTAGATTGTTAACCATACACCTGGGAAAACAAAAAAGCAACAAAATTAACTAGCCTTTAGGCTAGGCACATGGAATGTAAGGGCAATGACTCCAGGCCTTACAGAAGATCTACAGAACATCAATGATGCCCGGAAGTCAGCAGTCATTAACAACGAGATGAGCAGATTGCAGATGGACATTGTGGCTGTCCAGGAAACAAAGTTGCCATCCACTGGATGTCTCATGGAGAAGGACTTTACTTTGTTCTGGCATGGGAAACATCCAGATGAGACCAGGGAACATGGTGTTGGTTTTACAATCAGAAACAACCCCATTGACTTAGTCATACCTCAAAATATGGAAAATGAGAGAATGTTGAAAATTCAGCTACAAACACCAGTGTCCATGGTCAGCGTCATCAGCTGCTACTACTTTAACTTCTACCCAGGAAGTCAAGGACAAGTTCTGTGATGAACTTAATGCTGCCATCAGTAAGGTCTCTTCTCATGCACCATTATTCTTTTTTGGTGATTTTAACGCTAGAGTTGGCAGTGACCATCACAGCTGGCCATCCTCTCTGGGACAGTTCAGAACAGGAAAGATGAATGAAAATGGACAGTGCCTCCTTGAACTTTGCTCCCAATATGACCTCTGCATAACCAACATCTTCTTGAATGTCAAGCCCCAGCACAAAGTTTCATGGAAACACCCAAGATCAAAATATTGGCACCAACTTGACCTCGTCTTCACCATAAGCAGCAGTGTAGGTAGTATCAGGGTAACACACAGTTACCACAGGGCAGATTGTGATACTGACCACTTGCTCCTGTGTAGCAAGGTGAACATCCATTTGTGAAGGTTCTTTCACTCTAAAAGAAAGGGAGGCCACACATTGTACATGCAAGACTTGTGACCCTTCAAAAGTGCACAAGTTTGTTCAAGCACCTGAAGAGGCATTGCCCTGCCTAAATGGCAATGACAGCAGCAAGAGATGGGCAAAGCTGGATGTCCTCCGATACTGCTTGGCTATATCAGGGCCTTCCAGCAAGCATGATGGGGACCATCATGTATGATGGAGCTGCATTTGAACCTTTCGAGATTCTCAGTGGAGTAAAGCACAGGTGAATACTGGCTCCAACATTGTTTGGTATCTTCTTTTCAGTTCTGTTGAAATTTCCTTTCAGAACTGCTACAGAGGGTATTTTTTTCCAAACAAAATGGATGGCAACCTCTTCAAACTGTCAAGGCTTATATCAAAGACCAGGGTCTTCGAAAGCATCTAAGGGAGTTCCTGTTCACTGACGATGCAGTTATTGTGGCTCATGCTCAGCAAGAATTTCAATTACTTATGACTCGCTTTGCAGATACATGTATGGAATTTGGCCTCACAATTAGTTTAAAGAAGACCCAGGTAATGGGCCAAAATGTAGAGAATGAGCCATCAATCAGAGTGAGCAACTATGAGCTGGAGATTGTCTATGAGTTTGTGTACCTAGGCTCTACAGTCTCTGATAACTTGTCACTTGATAGCGAGATCAAAAAACCAGCACAATGTTTTCCAGGCTGACAAAATGAGCCTGGGGTAATAATAAGCTCACTGTGCATCCCAAGATCCAGGATTACACAGCCGGTGTTTTGAACACATTACTGTATGCCAGTGAAATGTGCACTCTGCGCTTAAAATAGGAGCAGCGGCTCAATGCATTCCATATGTGCTGTCTTAGGCACATACTTGATATCTCATGGCAGGACAAAATCCCCAACAGTACCATGCTTGAGAGGACAGGCTCCACCTCCATGTTCACCCTCCTGAAACAGAGACACATGAGCTGATGGGGCATAGCGTATGCATGAAGGATGGCCAGATATTGAAAGACCTCCTTTTTGGAGAGCTGGATTCTAGAAAGCAGCCAAACAGGTGACCCAAATTGCACTACAAGGACATATGCAAGCATGACCTCAGTGCTTTATCTGTCAGCATGAATATGTGTTATTTCCTCATCTCAAACAAGATTGCCTGGAAATGAGAAGTGAAGGAAGCTCTCACTATGTATGAAACCACATTGGCAAGGAGAGCAAAGAATAAGAGGGCTCTCAGGAAGATAAATACATGTGATACCAGAGTGACATCTGCCTACTGCTGCCCAGAGTGTGAAAAGGACTGCCACTACCAAACTGGATTGCACAGCCGCAGAAGACACTGCTTGAATCAGTCCAGTAGCGGCAAAAAACCCTGATCCTTCGGGATAGAAAGATGCCTACTACACTGGTGATACCTACTTCTATGCTACTGAGTAAGGTGCCAACCCTTCATATCTTTGCCATTTGTCATTTGTTCAGTAACCTTTAGACTGCCACTGTGTCACATGCCTTGCTAGGCTCCTAGCCTCTATTTATGTGCTGGTAATCTGACATATGCCTCTCTTCACTTCATCAGACAGAAAAGGGGCCCCACCAACCATCATCAAACTTGTAAAGAAACACAAGGGTTGTTTATTTCCTTCAGAAAACTTCTGAACTTGAAAGTTAAACTCTACCTTGCATTTGTTAGTCATCTTTACTACAAAAGTTTGTTGTACACATCTCATGAGTGCATGTGCAGACAATGATTACAATTCTTTAACTCTTTAAAAGATCTCCCTCTATGCTAGAGTACAAAAAGGCCTTCATGACAAGTTTTGGCAAAGGGGCACATTTCCTGAGTGGCTCATTTGTCTCATTCCATCAAGCATCTATGTAGACAAAGCAGAACATTAACATAAGCCATTTCCAAACTGCAAAATGGCAGTCTATATTCTGTTCAAGTTTTTCATGAATCACAACTTCTTGTACTTCAATGTACACATCACACTTATGCTGGGCAACCTTTTAGACAGAATTAATAAAATGAGTTTGTATTTCAAGTGTGTGGCACGATATAGAATATTTTATAGAAAATGAAGTATGTTTGTCTGATATTTAAAGGACAATTCCTTGAACGTCATTCATGTGCAGGGCAATATTTCCCATTATTCCACTTATGGAGATATGTCTCTCACATTCCTGTAATTAATATAGCTAAGTCTAAAGTTGACAATGTCAGAGTAGGTCACAGAACATTATATGAGCTGCCTGCTCAGTCTTTCAGGCTTTGATTAATAAGCCCTTGATATCAATATGATGCTTTACATGGCACTGTCCACAGTAAATGATGCTATGTGACTGAGATTTAAAATCATCAAATATTTTGTTTTAAACAGCAAACATAAAAGAGATATCTATTTATATCATCATCTATTTGCTCTTTTTAGGTTTATTCAAGAATTAAAATGTGAAATCAATAAAATAAATATACTAATTACTGAATAGGCATTGTAAGATTTTGGGGTGACTGCCACAAATGAAAAAATACTAAATTATTACATTGGAAGATGTTTAACTGGTAAAGATCAGAATGCTTTGCACTGTATAATACTTTATAAGTAAACTGTTTAATTGGCCTTTGTAAGTTTGATATTTAGTAATGAATTTGATCATAAGCTTGTGCAAAAAAGATAGAAAAAGGGATGACATTGCAAGAACAATGACATTGCACACAGTAAAGATTGTCTCCAGATTGTGAAGCTATCACACCTGACATTCATGCTATTACAGTGTGATACTGTAAAACCAGTTGCTTCCATCATGGTGTTTATTATCTGCAAAACTGTGTTGTTGGACATATATAATGGTAACATCTTAACGTATGTTAGTAAATGCAGAGATGTATTTCTAGCACATTTTTATAATGAACTTGAAAGTGACATCATTTCTTTTGCTGTTGTCATTTGCCATATGGTGATGTGTGTGTATTGAATTATTTATAATTTTTTGCTGGCTCACATTTAGAAAAACAAAGACTGTAGCTGGCATGCTACCAGCCAGCATAATTCATCACATTAAATTATACTGCAGAATATGCAATCAATTCTTGACTTAATTAACAAATTTGCAAGGGCTAGGCAGTATTCATTGTCTTTAATAGGGCAAATATTGATATTTGTGAAATAAGGCAGTCTGTATGAGGCATTCAGTTTAAAGTTCTGTAAGACTGTTGTTAACAATGCAGTCTGAAAGATTCTATACAGCCTTTCATTTTTTTGGCTATATTGGATTGCAGTCAGTCTGTTCTGTCGCTGTTACTTAAATTGTAGTCCACAGTAAGACAATGATGCCAAATTAATAACAGTAGTTGATTTAGTAAAGAATAAAGGGAGTACATTAAGACTGTCGATAGCCTGTAGGGCTCCTGTAAAATGCATCTTAGTACAACAATCAGTACTGTAAAACAAAATGCTGAAGTGGTCAAGCCATCGTCACATTGTTTCCATATTAACAGATGTTTAGGAAGGAGAGCAGCAATTCCAATCCTTTCTTATGAAATCATTTATAAATGCACCCTAGGGAGAACTTTATATAATGCCCATTCTATATTCAGTGTGCACCTTTACAAAATGCTGATTATTCATGTGTCTGTGCTGAAATGAAGTTGGAGGCAGCAATACAGCATTAACTGTGTCAGCTGTTTCTGTGATGTTGATAATGTTAATAAACTATCTTCTTTTGACTTCAGTCCACTGCATTTATTATAATTTTTATTATTATTTTTTGACAATACGAAGAGGTAATCTTCCACATTATGTTCAGAAAATGGACACATCATAGATGATGGCAGAAGCAGCCAACAAAATAAATGATTTGCAGCTGGCTGGAGATGGAAAGTCAAGCTATTACGGTGCACTGCAGCAGAAACTTCATAACTGGAAAACAGCACAGATGGAAACTGCCTTCAAAATTAGTCACAGCAAAGCAGGATTGATAGAAAGAGACTGAAACAGCAATAAAAGCTTCAAAACCAGTGGATGCATTTTGATGCACCTGAAACTCTGAGGACCACTTTTTTTTTCAATTTGTTTCCCCCTTTTCTTTTCTCTTGTATGCCTTTTGACTGAAAAGGTTACTTGTATTGTGAGAATTTTGAATGACTTATGATTTTAATTCACTTTGTACACAATGTTACTATGTCTCACTTGGGTAGACGTACCATTAATAGGAAACAAGACGATTCTTCACTCAGAGGGGACTGTCAGTCATTTCCCTTTACTGTTTTATTGAATGGAGAAGCACAACTGTCCGAAGATATTTAGGCATGCTTAACACTCAGAAATTCTTTTATTCTGCCATTGCAGTTTGTTGCTAAGCTCTTATTAGTTGTTAAACTTTTTTTTTACCCAAATAGAGTTTAACTGATGAAGAGGGTGCATTAATAAAATGATTCACAATATTGAAACAAGTGTTTCCTCTAGTCTGCCTTACTGCCATCAGTATATTACAAAAGAAGCTAATGCTAACACCAGCAGAAGTGACACAATTCTCACTTGTACATGTTATAAAGAGGCATGTTTTTTCTTATCTTAGCATACATTGCAGTAATTAGCTGCATTAGTATAAATATGGAATACATTCTATTCATAAGGGTATTTCTTTGTCTTTAGAAACAATGATCTTGATTTAGCATTAGGTAACAAAATGGCACAACTGTAAATTGATACTGATACATATAAATCAGAAACAACTAAAAAACATTTGTACCTCTATGAAAGTCTTGTTTGATCCTTCCTAATGGAATTACTTCTGAGAATGTGTTTGTGCATTGTGTGTGTTTTTATGTGTGTCTGTGTGTCCCTGTGTATGTGTGTGTGTTTTCATTCTGTTTACCACAGGGATCTTTTTGGTAGTATTTATACCTATTTGAAAAAATCTGGACAAAGCACGAGGGGAAATTCTTCTGCTTTTGTGCTTTTTATCAAATGCCATAAAACCTTTAACACCAGCCCCCCCCCCCCCAGAAATACCATTGATTGAAGTAGACAGAACCTCATATTTTAACATCTCACCTCCAGAAAGGTATTTCATCCCAAGTCTGGCATTTAATTTTAGTAGCTTCTTCTCTCCCAAATGCATGTTTAGGTCAGATATGGAGTATGAATTCTGGTGCTGCACATTTTTAAGTGTGTATCCTAACACAAGGGGCAGCAACATCAAGGTCATAGGCTAATATATGTCATGCATGGGATGGCATACACATTTTTGAAACATCTTACTTATTTTGAGCAAATAGCTATGCCACAAGCCATGGCATTTTATATTTTTTTGGGTGGTATTAGGAAAGTGTGCTCTCCAGAAGTATGCACATCTGTGGAGGGGCTACTTTTGTAAAGAGGGCTATGTTCTGGAACCTGATAAAAAAGTTCCAAAAATTCTAGCTATACACTCGAGCATTATTTTTCATGGCAGATAATGAATGACCATAGTGAATGTCATAGGAAATAAAAGGGAACACAGAAGGAGGATGACATATAGCAATGCCATTTAAAGCAGAGGGAAGCAGAAAAACATTAGAAATTCAACCGTCTAAACTCAAAAGAAGAATAAACGTTTTGACAGGAAGAAATTATATTTTGGCATAGAACTATAAAACTAAGTAGACTTTATGGATAAACAGAAGAGGATGATTAAAATATAGAGCTGACAAATGAATACCTCTGCTCAGTGTTCACTACTAACGAAGGTGGACAGGAGGATTTAATAGAATAACAGACTGAGCTTAATTCATTCAGGGAAGAGCGAGCCATGAAAAAAACAAGAAAAGGTGCGTAGTACCATGGGACTTGATTGAATACATCCTAGAATTCAAGGAGAACTAAGCAGAAAGTAAGTAATGTAATTTATTTGTTTTGTTAGTTATATACTTATTTATTTATGTATGTTTTTGTTTCTCTGTTTGTTTTTAACAACCATTACTAACAAATAATTAGAGCAGGGGCTTCAACTATGAGTCTAAGAGATATGGATCCCTGCGGAATCAATTCGCCAAACACAGCTGCTTGAAAATCAAATCCACAAATGTATTTTTTGCAAAAGTATAAGCACCTCTGTGCCCACATGTTTGGCCAAACCCCTATGCCCTCCAAACATATAAATACTATTTCCACATTTGATCAACCATGAAGACTAACTACCTTATCAAAAAAATAATGAGAGAAATGTAAGACTTCTGAAAGTTGAAAGACAGCAAATGTGATCCCTCCTCATAAGAGTGAGAGTAGGACTGAGTGTAGGACCTATGATCACTGTGCCCAATAGAGTAGGGCTAGTGCCATCAAAAAGGCAAACCGAGTCCTTTGTAATTCATAAAGACATTTGCAAAATGGGATAAGATGGTGTATGGGATCTTACTCCATTACATAGCCATATAATGCTGCACATAGGTTCATAGGTTAGTACTAATCTAACTGCCCTTGCGAGCCATTTTAAGCCTAGCCAATTATCCCTTGTGATACTCAAACCCTGCACCTTGTGTTTGTAAGGCAAACACCTTAACCATTAGGCCACCCTCCCATGGAGCAGATATGCAATTGGACCCCCTTTAGTATAGCACATTCAAAAGCCCTACTTTTTAAATCAGTTGTGAGTGGGTGTAAACATTGTTATTCATTTCTACTTTTATCTCATTACTTCATATTAAGAGAAAAACAGTAAAATGCAGACAAATGACAGGGCTGACTTTAATAGCTAAGCACAGCATAGGACCTTACCATTTTCTCATTATTTATCAGTAAATATGTCTGCAAAGCATTGCAAACAGGACAACAACTTGCACAATCACAATAACATGTATACCCAAGATATGCATCTATATATAACGCAAGCATCCACCCCTCAACTGATAACTATCTCAGTAGACTGTAAATCTATGTCTTATTTAAACTCTTCTACTCTCTGAAAAGCAATCAAATTTTACTTTATACTGGGCAATATGTAAGGTCAGCCGACTCATCTCCCCTCTGTTCCCTGCCTCATACCATTAGGTATCCTAAATCATTATAGCAACTGCTTTATGCTAAAAGATAATGAACTCCTATTAAAAGTTAATAACCCTGTTATTTAAGAGATTCTTAAGAGATATAGAGGCCTCACTCTCACAAACCAGCACAGACTGTGAGCATTAAACTTACACACCATGCACTATGCACTCAATCCTTGTACATAATGCAATGTCATATGCTGAAGATGTAAAGAAATCCTTACCTATGCCTTCTAAACAGAGAAGGGTTAAGTCTCAGCAAAAATCAAAACCAAACATCACAGCCCAGAATATTTCACAGTTAACAAAGAGTCACCATGAAACAGATGGTTTAAATTCCAGTGCACGAGACCACTTCACAAACAAAAATGATTTGTAACTGGTGACATCATAATGAGACCACACATTTTCCACTCAGTAAGCTGGACAAAGGCAGGGTGACACTGAGTTCTCTTTTTCAGGTGTCAGGATCGCCAACATCTTAGTGGCCCTTACGGCCTGTGCACCATACAAATATAACTTATAACTATGACATAGGAGACATACATGTGGGGGTGAGTAGCTTGAAGCAAAAATCACTGAGGGAGCTGCAGAGAAATGTCTGCACTCTGTCTGTATGTCAAAAATGCAGGCAAGACACCAATACTGATTGATGTCAAGGTACAAAGAAAAGATGATTGACTATACAAAGAAAAGATGATTTAATATCAATTGGCAAAAAAAAAAGATGAGTCTATCTAGGGGGCTGTAGCATGTGTCAGCATGAAATAAGATGCTTGATAGTCCTACTTGCTTTGCAAACGATGGGCTGCCCTGCTCATTCAATGATTTCTGCTTACTGGCTAAAGCATTTTATTGCCTTTTTAGGCAAATTTCAGCTAATGAACATCCCAACATAGCAAATGCATCAGTATCAAAACAAGATCAGTTTCAGGTGGCTCTGTCCAATGATAAACATCTAAACAAGTTTTCTAAACTTGAGGCACTCATATTTGGAAGGCATCCATACATATATAATCACTGAAACCTGTTTTAAATTCACAGAAAGCACTCTCTCCTTACCTAAGTTTAATGCCTTCCATACTTTCAGACCCAAAGGCAACTATGGTAGAATATCCTTATTTATCAGGGGCTATATCACTTCTAAATAGATTCCAAGAAACCTACTAACTAAACCTTTCAAACTCCAAATTACACTAAACAAAATCAGCTATCAGTTTATTACCTGTTACAGGACCCTTTGTATGACCTCAGAAGTCCATGTCATTTTATAAAATGTTACGTGTGAACTCCACATAAATAAGAACTTCACATTTCTGAGAGACTTTAACAACCCATCAGTCCATATGTTCATAAGTCCATAGGTGTTTACTAGGCTAAACAACCACAAGTGCCTTTTTAAACCTAGCTATGCATCCCAAATATCTGACAAGTTCAGGCATCCATGATAAGTGTAAGCAGGGGCTTGGGAGATGAAACATTTAAAAACAGGGGCCTGGGAGATAAACAGTTTACAAGGATGCATGTGTCCATCGGAGATATAGGTGTCAAACCAGGGATACACTTCCTGTTCCCCATCCAATTGTCCAAGTTACACTTGCTGTACACCAAAAATGTAGGATATGGTCAGAAGTTTCTAGACCTAATAAATAAAAACTCAGTGGACCAGATTGTTACTGTCCCAAAGTATTCTTGACCTGGTAATTATAAATATAGTGTCATCATGTACAACTCCCCTTATAACTCCCTCTCTCATCGTCATACAATAAGCTAGTAACATTTTCCTTCAAACTTTCTAAACTCCCCAAAATCAACATATAAAAATTCAAAGACCTCATGTACACAAATCTCCTCAATTTGTACGATGAAGTCCCAAAATGCACTTATAACAATATCACCACAGACATTGCCTCAGCAGATAGATTCTCCAAGGCATTCCATACCCACATAAATAAATGAATAGATCAGCACTCCAATCTAGATCTAAATATAATAGGAAATTTCAAAGCAAAACATTGTGATGGACCACCATCATAAATAACGTTTACAATAAATGGAAAACTAAAACTGATTGAACTCATTGGGGTATAAAACAGCTCTAAGGACCCATAATTCAAGGAAATATAAGGAATTAAACTAACAATTTTAGAGAGACTATTAGAATTATTAAGGTAGCCCATGAACTCAGACTGGCATCTGAAATCAAGGACAATTACAAATCCTTCTTTAGTCATGCAAGAAAACTAAGAAGCAACACAACAATATACAGAACACATACTAAATGAGTAAATCTACCCAAATCCACGGGACATTGCCCATATTCTAGCAAATAAATGTGTAGATTTTACTCCTGAAACAATTATCTAAACCCCCTGCAATCCCCATAACTCTTAAATCTCCCAACATCACTAAAGAATATGCTGTAAGTGCTATCCAAGACTAAGAACATTTCCTCCAAGGGAATAGATAACATTCCCAGCTATATGAGAAATAGTACCAAACATGTCCTGGCACAACCTCTATGTAAGCTATTTAACCTGATCCTGGCTACACCCCAGGTCCTGGAAGTGTGGTGCAAAGCACTGGTGAGGCCAGTCCATAAAGATGGAATGGCATCACCAGTGCCACGTTGTAAAGGTGGCCTTACTACTGACCCCAGAAACTATAGGCCCATTTAGCCTGCTGAGTCTCATCTGTAAGGCTATGGAAGATATTAGAACAGACTTGATTAACATCAGCATTAAAAATCTCATCAGTCTAGATCCACAGCAATTTGGTTTTGTGAAAGATAGATCTTGTCTAATGAACCTGTTTTGAGGAGGTAACACTGTACACATAGCTTAACTTGATTTGGCCAAGGCATTTAACACCATCCCCAATGCTAGCATATTTAATAAACTAAATGTGTTAATAATTAATCTCTATATGGTAAGATGGATAGAAAATTGTCCAAAAGACAGAACCCACATGGTGTAGGTGGGATAGGAAGTGTCAGAGAACATGAAGGTGACCAGTAGTATATTGCAAGGATCGGGTTTGAGACAGCTTTTGTTTGGTAAGTTTGGTTAATTTACTTTTCTAACCTACAGACTAAAGTTAGTTAGTTCAGTGGATTGACCTCCATTGTGCAATGGAATGACATGAGACATTTTCCACATGGCTGGTACATATGATTCAGTGATTGATCTGTTAATAAGGATCCTAAATGGGTATGCTATGGTGTGTGATGTTATCTTTAGGTCTTCAGGTGGAAGTCTATCTACAGAAGGGGAGCCAGGTTTAAGTCTGGATACCAGTTTTTATATTTCTGATATGGGCACAGGCCAAAGAGAATATTTAGTGGTAATGGGAAAGGAAGGCGTTTGAGAAGATGTATTATGAAGTCCAGCGTTGTTTATATTAGAGATGAAGGATGCTAGAGTGTCTATGCTTTGCATGAAGTATGTGTTGAAACTGATGGTTATTGGTAGGGGTGAATCATCTGGGTCAGGACATGTCTTTTTAGTACCAGGGTTGATTAGGGATGATATAGAGGCCCAACATTTTTGGAGCTTTCCTCTGTGTCTGTCTTGTAATGTGAGTGTAGCGTAATCTTTTTCTCTATTGTTACTTGTTTTTAACCTGATTACAGAGCTGTCTAAATAGCTGCAAGTTTTGGTTAATTGGATTTTTTTCCCATGTGTTCTTTGCTTTGTCTCTGTCTTTCATGAGGAGTTTGCAGGACTTTTAGAGCCATTGGGCAAGATTAAGTTTAATTCCTTTGGTACAAAGAGGGGCAAGTGAGATAAAGATGCTGAGAAATGTGTTATTAATGAATTCTACTGCTTCATTTTGGGGGAGATACATTAGGATTGACCAGTTAATAGATTTTAGGGATGCTATAAAAGAGTCTTGGGACAAACTGGTTAGCTTATGGGTAGATTAAGTATGTGTTTCTTTGTGGTTGGGATTATAGTCCTGCTGGCATAGGTTGGAAGGTCATCACTGAGAGAGTCAGGAAGTGTGCCTGTGGAAGTAAAGTCAGCAGGGTTGGAAACTAGTATCCAGTCAAGATTTGATTCATGGTTGGTATTTTTGTTTAATTTTACAGGAGAATTAATAATTTCAGTATGACTATGTAGATTTATGTAGCTTGTACGGGCATCTGTAGGGAAGTTAAGCCAATCAATAGTAGTATCTCCTAATATGATGGTTTCCCTGCTTATTTTCTTAGAAACCCAGGCTAAGATTTACTTGGGTATAGGGATGTTATGTCCTGGGAGTATGTATAATGTTATGATGCAGATGCTTTTAATTGTATTTAGTTTTAGAACTTCGACAAGAATTTCAGCTTTTGAGAATTTGGAGATATTTTTATGTAGAGGGTTACATAAAGTGTATTTGAGAAAATAAGGGCTATAACTCTTCCTTTCTTATTAGTTCTGTCTAGCCTGATTAAGTTGTAATTTGGTGGAAGTATTTTGCTATCACTTTTGTTTGAATTTACCCATGTTTCTGTTAATGCTAGTAGGTCTGGTTTGTGCTGGTTAATCCAGGCATGAAAGGGGGTGATTTGGATGCAGATGATTCTTAGATTTAAAGTAATAAAATGTATGCATTTAGAGTAAGTTTTGTTGTTTGTATAATGGAGTGGTCCTGGGTTGGGGTGTATGTCTCCACATAGCTTATTTATAGTGAGGAGAATTGAGATGAAAATAAATGTTTTGTTTTTTGTCAGGATCAATTGCAATTCTAAGGTGGGTGTAGAGAAGAATTTTTGGTTTATGGCAATAGATGAAGTTAGTGGGAAGTAAATTAGGAGAGATATCTGCATAGCTGTTTTGACTTGGGGGGGGGGTGTTATAGATGAAGTGCCTGTGTTAAATTGTGTTTTAAGTGAAAGGGATGGTGGAGATGAGAGATGAGTAAGAAGAAATAAGATTAGGGTAAGGCAGGAGATAGCAAGCATAGTAGAAATATTGTGTGGAATTGTAGTGTATGGAAGACTGACTGGAAAACTGTGCAGTGCAGTTTTAGTATGCGAGGCTTTAGAGGAATGAAATATGGGAGTGAGTGTGAGTATGCAGTTTGAAAGATAAATGAAAAGAAAAGTGGTAGCAATGGTAGAGTCAGTTTGCAGGGAAGTGTGCCTTGAAAGGTGGAGTGGAGTGTGAAAGAGATTGATTAATGTCTGTGTTGTGGATTGGTGTAATAAAATAGGTGGGGAGTCAGAGGAAGAATAAGGGTATGTGTGTGCTGGGGGGGATTGGGGGCAGTGTAGGGAAGCAGCGTGAGGCCCGAGTATAGCGAAGGCTGAACACAGAAGGTAGGACCCAAGTGAGTGCTATGTTAAGAAACAAAAATAAATAAATAAACAAAAACAATCAACTGTGTTGCAAAAGGTAAGAAATTTATTTGCCAGGACATGACTGTTATTTGAGCATGAGTCTGAGTTACTAAAACTATATATTGTCCTGAAATTCTCTATAAATGACTAAGTTTGCACTATGGGAAGTAAGAAAGAATTGTTAGGCAGTATACATTATTATTTACTGCAAAGACTGAAAAGCTCCAGGGAGACAGATTCCATTAATTACATCTATGGTGGAGTGATCTGAATAGCATTAAACTGCCAGGAGTGCAGGTGGATGCAGTTTATTTTTGGTGGAGGAGGCTCCTGCAGTGTGCACACTTAGTTTTGTGAAGTGAGATATATAGCATACTACAAATAAGAATGACCCAGTCTTATATTAATTTAAAATGTTTGAGTAGCTCGAATAAAGTAATAATTATAAGCAAATACAACAGAAACAAGAAAGCAAGCACATTTGCTAGCACCATGAGTTACTGTCCCAAAGTATTCTTGACCTGGTAATTATAAATATAGTGTCATCATGTACAACTCCCCTTATAACTCCCTCTCTCATTGTCATACAATAAGCTAGTAACATTTTCCTTCAAACTTTCTAAACTCCCCAAAATCAACATATAAAAATTCAAAGACCTCATGTACACAAATCTCCTCAAATTGTATGATGAAGTCCCAAAATGCACTTATAACAATATCACCACAGACATTGCCTCAGCAGATAGATTCTCCAAGGCATTCCATACCCACATAAATAAATGAATAGATCAGCACTCCAATCTAGATCTAAATATAATAGGAAATTTCAAAGCAAAACATTGTGATGGACCACCATCATAAATAACGTTTACAATAAATGGAAAACTAAAACTGATTGAACTCATTGGGGTATAAAACAGCTCTACGGACCCACAATTCAAGGAAATATAAGGAATTAAACTAACAATTTTAGAGAGACTATTAGAATTATTAAGGTAGCCCATGAACTCAGACTGGCATCTGAAATCAAGGACAATTACAAATCCTTCTTTAGTCATGCAAGAAAACTAAGAAGCAACACAACAATATACAGAACACATACTAAATGAGTAAATCTACCCAAATCCATGGGACATTGCCCATATTCTAGCAAATAAATGTGTAGATTTTACTCCTGAAACAATTATCTAAACCCCCTGCAATCCCCATAACTCTTAAATCTCCCAACATCACTAAAGAATATGCTGTAAGTGCTATCCAAGACTAAGAACATTTCCCCCAAGGGAACAGATAACATTCCCAGCTATATGAGAAATAGTACCAAACATGTCCTGGCACAACCTCTATGTAAGCTATTTAACCTGATCCTGGCTACTCCCCAGGTCCTGGAAGTGTGGTGCAAAGCACTGGTGATGCCAGTCCATAAAGATGGAATGGCATCACCAGTGCCATGTTGTAAAGCTGGCCTTACTACTGACCCCAGAAACTATAGGCCCATTAGCCTGCTGAGTCTCATCTGTAAGGCTATGGAAGATATTAGAACAGACTTGATTAACATCAGCATTAAAAATCTCATCAGTCTAGATCCACAGCAATTTGGTTTTGTGAAAGATAGATCTTGTCTAATGAACCTGTTTTGAGGAGGTAACACTGTACACATAGCTTAACTTGATTTGGCAAAGGCATTTAACACCATCCACAATGCTAGCATATTTAATAAACTAAATGTGTTACAAATTAATCTCTATATGGTAAGATGGATAGAAAATTGTCCAAAAGACAGAACCCACATGGTGTAGGTGGGATAGGAAGTGTCAGAGAACATGAAGGTGACCAGTAGTATACTGCAAGGATCGGGTTTGAGACAGCTTTTGTTTGGTAAGTTTGGTTAATTTACTTTTCTAACCTACAGACTAAAGTTAGTTAGTTCAGTGGATTGACCTCCATTGTACAATGGAATGACATGGGACATTTTCCACATGTCTGGTACATATGATTCAGTGATTGATCTGTTAATAAGGATCCTAAATGGGTATGCTGTGGTGTGTGATGTTATCTTTAGGTCTTCAGGTGGAAGTCTATCTACAGAAGGGGAGCCAGGTTTAAGTCTGGATACCAGTTTTTATATTTCTGATATGGGCACAGGCCAAAGAGAATATTTAGTGGTAATGGGAAAGGAAGGAGTTTGAGAAGCTCTATTATGAAGTCCAGCGTTGTTTATATTAGAGATGAAGGATGCTAGAGTGTCTATGCTTTGCATGAAGTATGTGTTGAAACTGATGGTTATTGGTAGGGGTGAATCATCTGGGTCAGGACATGTCTTTTTAGTACCAGGGTTGATTAGGGATGATATAGAGGCCCAACATTTTTGGAGCTTTCCTCTGTGTCTGTCTTGTAATGTGAGTGTAGTGTAATCTTTTTCTCTATTGTTACTTGTTTTTAACCTGATTGCAGAGCTGTCTAAATAGCTGCAAGTTTTGGTTAATTGGATTTTTTTCCCATGTGTTCTTTGCTTTGTCTCTGTCTTTCATGAGGAGTTTACAGGACTTTTAGAGCCATTGGGCAAGATTAAGTTTAATTCCTTTGGTACAAAGAGGGGCAAGTGAGATAAAGATGCTGAGAAATGTGTTATTAATGAATTCTACTGCTTCATTTTGGGGGAGATACATTAGGATTGACCAGTTAATAGATTTTAGGGATGCTATAAAAGAGTCTTGGGGCAAACTGGTTAGTTTATGGGTAGATTAAGTATGTGTTTCTTTGTGGTTGGGATTATAGTCCTGCTGGCATAGGTTGGAAGGTCATCACTGAGAGAGTCAGGAAGTGTGCCTGTGGAAGTAAAGTCAGCAGGGTTGGAAACTAGTATCCAGTCAAGATTTGATTCATGGTTGGTATTTTTGTTAAATTTTACAGGAGAATTAATAATTTCAGTATGACTATGTAGATTTATGTAGCTTGTAGGGGCATCTATAGGGAAGTTAAGCCAATCAATAGTAGTATCTCCTAATATGATGGTTTTCCTGCTTATTTTCTTAGAAACCCAGGCTAAGATTTACTGGAGTATAGGGATGTTATATCCTGGGAGTATGTATAATGTTATGATGCAGATGCTTTTAATTGTATTTAGTTTTAGAACTTCGACAAGAATTTCAGCTTTTGAGAATTTGGAGATATTTTTATGTAGAGGGGTTACATGAAGTGTATTTGAGAAAATAAGGGCTATAACTCTTCCTTTCTTATTAGTTCTGTCTAGCCTGATTAAGTTGTAATTTGATGGAAGTATTTTGCTATCACTTTTGTTTGAATTTACCCATGTTTCTGTTAATGCTAGTAGGTCTGGTTTGTGCTGGTTAATCCAGGCATGAAAGGGGGTGATTTGGATGCAGATGATTCTTAGATTTAAAGTAATAAAATGTATGGATTTAGAGTAAGTTTTGTTGTTTGTATAATGGAGTGGTCCTGGGTTGGGGTGTATGTCTCCACATAGCTTAGTTATAGTGAGGAGAATTGAGATGTAAATAAATGTTTTGTTTTTTGTCAGGATCAATTGCAATTCTAGGGTGGGTGTAGAGAAGAATTTTTGGTTTATGGCAATAGATGAAGTTAGTGGGAAGTAAATTAGGAGAGATATCTGCATAGCTGTTTTGACTTGGGGGGGGGGTTGTTATAGATGAAGTGCCTGTGTTAAATTGTGTTTTAAGTGAAAGGGATGGTGGAGATGAGAGATGAGTAAGAAGAAATAAGATTAGGGTAAGGCAGGAGATAGCAAGCATGGTAGAAATATTGTGTGGAATTGTAGTGTATGGAAGACTGACTAGAAAACTGTGCAGTTTTAGTCGTGCGAGGCTTTAGAGGAATGAAATATGGGAGTGAGTGTGAGTATGCAGTTTGAAAGAGAAATGAAAAGAAAAGTGGTAGCAATGGTAGAGTCAGTTTGCAGGGAAGTGTGCCTTGAAAGGTGGAGTGGAGTGTGAAAGAGATTGATTAATGTCTGTGTTGTGGATTGGTGTAATAAAATAGGTGGGGAGTCAGAGGAAGAATAAGGGTATTTGTGTGCTGGGGGGGATTGGGGGCAGTGTAGGGAAGCAGCGTGAGGCCCGAGTATAGCGAAGGCTGAACACAGAAGGTAGGACCCAAGTGAGTGCTATGTTAAGAAACAAAAATAAATAAATAAACAAAAACAATCAACTGTGTTGCAAAAGGTAAGAAATTTATTTGCCAGGACATGACTGTTATTTGAGCATGAGCCTGAGTTACTAAAACTATATATTGTCCCGAAATTCTTTATAAATGACTAAGTTTGCACTATGGGAAGTAAGAAAGAATTGTTAGGCAGTATACATTATTATTTACTGCAAAGACTGAAAAGCTCCAGGGAGACAGATTCTATTAATTACATCTATGGTGGAGTGATCTGAATAGCATTAAACTGCCAGGAGTGCAGGTGGATGCAGTTTATTTTTGGTGGAGGAGGCTCCTGCTGTGTGCACACTTAGTTTTGTGAAGTGAGATATATAGCATACTACAAATAAGAATGACCCAGTCTTATATTAATTTAAAATGTTTGAGTAGCTCGAATAAAGTAATAATTATAAGCAAATACAACAGAAACAAGAAAGCAAGCACATTTGCTAGCACCACGAAAGCTAATGATGCAATTATTTCAGTGGCTTATCTCTTTCAAACAAGTGTCCTCTCCTGTCTACATTTGTGCCAGTTTGACTTTAACTATTGAGTCTTCTCTCTTTTATGCTTTCCTCAAAATAATCCAGAAAATACACTTGAAACAGCAGCTTGGACTTTCTAATAAGCCAGAAGCCAGGCTCTCAGCTCTTGTAAAATGAGCTTTTTAGGACTGCAAAGGGTGCATGTTCTTGTAATTGTCATTATTTGTAAAAGCCATTATTTGAAATATGCCTCCAACAGATCCACTGTTATAGGCTCCACTGTAAAACAGATGGTGCAGGGTAGAAACAGACCAAAACAGTTACAAATTAAGTTTGTTAACTCTCCCATATACTTCTGAATTTTAATACAGACTCAGAACTTGCATTTTAAAGTTGCCTTCTTATTAAAGTATGCTGGATAAGTGTATGACTGAAGGAGTCCCAGCTGCATAGTGCAATATAGAGTCCACTAGCCCTGAACAGAGAATAAAATTGCTCCATTTAAGTTTAAACACCTTCTGGAAAACAGCATTTATGATTTTCTGATCTAAATTGGGTTAGATCTCCCTAGCCACCTCCTCAAATGTCATCCTATTCTGCTTTAGGGGCCACTTGCTGCCCATCTGGGATAGTCATTAAATTGCCTTTCACTGTATGCTGTAAAAAGGGGAGACCTATGGTATGTTTTAATTAAGAGCATATGAAAGAATACCTAAATCTTAATTATTGCGAATGATCACTAGATGGCATATTCCATATCTGCTGCAAGTAGAATAAGGAAGAAAATGTCTTCCCCCCCATGTATTATTTGCATAACATCTTCTGCCCATACAGTTCTTATTGACACACATGATAGCTCTTTCATTGAAGCTTCATCATTCTTAATTTATGTATGTCCTCAAATGGGGATGTTTGACCTTAAGAAAGGGGGAGAATTGTGTTAAGCCTCTACAAAGCTTTATTAGTCGTATTGATTGTATACCTCTGGCTTTCTTTCTTTGCTAGGTCTTTAAGAACCATGCTAAAGTCCAAGGCATGTCCACATTTTATGTATTTCCCTCTATCTTCACCCATTTTGGCATAGTAACTGGATTTAATATAGAAAACAACTTAGCCAAAGTCAACACTGTAGCATAAAGTGCCCAATCAGAAATGCCTAGACCCATAGAGATCAGTGGAACCAGTATGGCATTACAAGCTACATGCCATGTTTGGGTGTCCTAAATGAACTTCAATGTCATTTTTCAATCATTTTCAGATGTCTGTTGGATGGCATAACAGGGAGGTGCCAGGATACATAGCATAATAAGGAACCTGTTGCAACTATTGCTGTATACTCTGCGGAGACCCTCAAGAGGTTTGAAGAGTTCAGAGGATCAGATCTAAAACTGAAATATTCAGACATATAAAGTATCTGAGCTTGTGCTGTCAATTCCTCAATTTGATAGTAAGGTAAGCAGCCAGAGATTTTATTGTTTCCTGCTCCGCATCAGAAAAGGGGATAATGCACCTGTACAGATAGATACTGATCTGTTATAATAATTAGCATTGCTCTCTCAGTGTGATTAGCTCCTGTAGAGTTTATAAGGCTTCTATTTTTTCTTGTTCTTCATACCAAGTCCATCTGATCGTTAAGGTAATTCTGATAATATTAACTCCTCCTGCAACATGAAATACTTATCTCTGCAGCTCCATATTGGCTTTCTTTAAGATACAGTGATGTTGGTGAAGAAGAGGAGGAATCTGCAGTGTACATTCTATTTCATGTATCTTTTCTGTTCTATTTTATGACAGGAGGCATCAGACTCACAGGATCTAGTGCTTGGAGTTGCTCAGTGGTAGAAGCATTTACCTGAACTACTGTTAGGTCCTTCATATTTGTGACCAGAATGTGAGTCAGTAATAGATGCCACAGAATGGCTGCAGTTTTAAAGGTAGCAACAGAGAACTTAAAGAAGTAGCATATTTAATGCTGTCTACAGGAGATGTTTTAAAGTTCTCCTTTCCATGACCCTGTTCTTAAACTTATAGCTACATGCCCTGCATTTTTGTGAATTTTGTAGGTATCATGTGCCTGATAGATCTGGATCTTCCAGAAGTAGAATCAAAATAAGACTTTGCATTTAGCCATCTATCTTTGAATATTAACATTATTTCTAAGAAAACAGAGTATGTTTACAATGTAAGCAGTTAAGTATTCACATATATGAAAGTTTAGACTACTTCCTTACTGGTAATTTGGGGGGGGGGAGTCCCTTTGGATTGTTGCCATCTGTGTATATATGAAGTTCTAGGTAATATCTGTAATCTCGTCTATTCCTTATTGCCTTGAAGAAATTTACTATGATGATGTTTCTGCTAAAGCCCACATATGTAAACAGCACAATCTTCTGTTTTTAGAACCCTATTTGCCAAATGTTGAGTAGTGGAGTGCTGGTAGCATTCCCTGCAATCAATAGTTGTAAGACAGAAGTAAATTGTGAATGAGTGTCAATCCACTATAAGATCCATGCACATCATCCGCCCACCTAACGGGAATTTTTGAGCCTTTCCAACTTACATAGCTACATGTCTTTGGAGTATAAGTAGAATAAAGAGCACCCAGCAAGACCCAAATGGACAGCACAATGGTGTGCATATTGTAGGTGGAAGGGTCTCCAGCCAAGAATCTAATCTTATAATCAAGTGGCTAATGTTATTTCTAGCTGGTGTTATCAAAGAATATAGATATAATGCCTGTAAATGAGATAATACGCATTAGTGTTAAGAATGACATTTTTTCTATTATATGGAAATTATAAAAAAATGTTGATTAAAAACATCAGTGCAGAACCTGAGACTGGTTACTCATGCAGAGTCTGTTGTCTGAACAGCTGCCAGTGGTTAGTCACATCCTTTCTTCTGATATATTGATGAGAGTGAGGATGGTGATATTTATATTGGTGCCTTGATGAACACTTACTGGTTTTATGAAAATATGGGTGAAAGCAAGCATTATAAGTATTTCTAGTTCTTGTAACTGGGAAAAGATAGAGACCCAGAAATCCTTGTTTCCTATCTTTCCTGACCTAGAGTAGTCCAAATACAGGCTTTGCTGTATTCTGGACTTTTGGAAAGTTCCTGTGTTGCCCATTTCCTTTCTTGGATAAAGGGAGGCTTCTTTGTTCACCAGTGGCAGTGGGGAGCTTAGGGCAGCCTATCTATCCCTGGAGGAGTGTTCCCAGCACAAGAATCTGGTAGTCTATTGGCCATTTTGGGCCAATTTCTAGCTCTTTCAAGTCCCCCTGTATAAAACCCGCTTTAGCGTGGCTTTGCGCGATTTTGCAAATAGCTCAGCATCGGGCAGCGCCGCTTTATTGGGTTTAAACCATTCTCGGCTCTCCCTTAGAACTGATCAAGTTCTCATAATAAACACCCTATTCCCACTCTAAGGCCTGGCACTTGCTCACTAAAGCAATTATATAAGTCAGCACTAAAAAATTAAAAGCACTACACCCTCACAAACTCCCCTTTAGTACTTTGTTCCCCATTGGCCCTTTTTTTTCAATTATAAAGGAATTCCCAATACTATTCTAGCATGTCCAATGGTCAGTTGTCAATCTTCTCTCTGGTCCAGCTGGTGAATCTGGGAATCTTGAGGCAATGTTACAACTGCCTCATGTACACAGACAACCCTCTCCTCCTCCCAACAAATTCCAACACGTGAGAGATGCAACCATATAGCCAAACTGGAGGCTAAGCTCTCTCAACTCAGTACTGGCGTAACCAGTCAGGAGGAGAAGGAAACCACACTCACTACAATTCCAGTCTCACATAGACCTACCATGACAGCAAACCAAACACATAAACACACAAAAACATACTCGGAGACTCTAAATAAAAATCTGCCTAAGCAGCAGAGACCTCCAAAGCAGACACCCAAGCAACCGCTACCCCAAAACAAAACACGTGCAACACATAGCTCACAAAGCCAGTGTGCTGAACAGTCACAGCCCTTAAGGCTAAACAACACACCTGATGCACTTGTAATAGGTGACTCTATCGTCAGGCACACTGACGTCCTACTCACCAGGCTGAACAAGGAGAAGGTCATGGTGAGCTGCCTGTCGGGTGCTAGGATCAGCCACATAACACAAGCACTCAGGTCACTCCAAGGCAAGTACAAATATGACTCAGTCATTGTCCATGCTGGTATGAATGACCTGAGACGTACCTCCCTGGACTACATGAAAAGAGACATAGAGGAGCTCTCTTAGCATGTAGCCCAGGCCGGTATGACCCTGACCTTGAGTAGCATCTTACCTTCACCATGAATGATGCCACAATATGAAGACAAGATGATCAATTTCAACAATTGGCTTAAGTATTGGTGTCATTCAAAGGGGATCCAATGCCTGTCTGCCTGGGATGACATGCTCGACAAGCCACGATGCTTCGCTAGGGACGGCTTGCACCTGTCACCCCTGGGCTTTCGGATATTGGCAAAGGCTCTTGCCACCCCCATAGTGCCTTTTTTAGGCAAAGCTCAAAAGACAAACCCACCTCCATAGGTATCACAAGGGATAAGAAACTAAGAGTAATGCTACTCAACACCAGAAGTCTAAACCTCAAGATGCACGCACTCGAAACTCTCCTTAGCATGGAGAACATCGATATCTGTGCAGTAACAGAAACCTGGTTCAAGGCTCCGAGAGCACCACAGCACTTCCAGGTTATACTTCATACCATGTTTTTCGGCCCCAAAACTTGGACCGAACCACAAAAGGAGGGGGAGTATCAATATTCGTCAAAGATACCCACACCTCCAGGTTGGTGGCACAGCACGAAGCATCAGAGACTATCCATGTGCAACTAACAGTGGATAAAACTGCCTTCCAGTTTATAGCCTGCTACAGACCACCCTCCCAAACCCAGGAACCCCACTCGGCCTTCCTGAGAACACTGGAAAATATGAAGGTCTCTCCAAACACCATTATATTGGGCGACTTCAACTACCCTAACATAGACTGGGAGCATTACTCTAGCTCCAACACCCTAGCCCAAAGGTTCCTAGAATTTATAAACTCAAATGCTATGGAACAACTTGTTGCCACTCCCACAAGAGGGGAAAACATACTGGACCTGATCATCACCAACATGGGGACTCTATGCTCCAGACCAGAAGTGTATCCCTCACTGGTAAGATCAGACCATAAACTAATCTCACTAGATATTCACATCCCGACCCCAGCCCCTGCCCAGAAAACCACAGTGGAAAACTTCTCTAAAGCAAATTTCACACTCCTCAAAACTGAGGTGGAATCCTTCAAAGCCCACGGGCCTGTGGAAAATACAGTCCAGACCGCAGAATCCTTTATAAACGCATTCTATGAACACCTTCAGGAATGCATGGATCATGCAATCCCAAATAAAACCAAGACCCAATCCTCCAAAGTTAGGCATCCTGTCTGGTGGACCCCAGCCATAAACAAACTATACAATAGAAAGAGGAAGCTACTACAAGATAGAGCAAAATCCCAAAAAGGGAAGGCATCTCTGATCAGTATTGGCAAAAACTATGGGCACTCATAAAATCGTCTAAGGCCAGCTTCGAGAGAAAAATTGCACAGGACACTAAGGATAATCACAAGGCTTTCTTTAGTTATGTTAGGAACCTGGGTGGGAATTCCCAGATATGCTCAGAATTAGTCCAAAATGACAAAAAATACACCAAACCCACAGACATTGTCAACATCCTAGCTGACAGGTTCAGTGCAAACTTCTCCCCCCTTCCCCACCAAAAGGGCAAATATCTATCCCAGCAGAGTGCTGCCCCCCTGACATCTCAGATGCTCAGGTAAGAGCCGCCCTCTCCAAAGCAAAAAACACAGCATCAATGGGACCAGACGGTGTCCCGGGCTGCATCCTACATGAACTCCAAGAAGAACTAAACCCAAACATAAAACTACTGTTCAATCTCAGCCTTACTACAGGATATGTACCCAAAGAGTGGCGTACAGCAACAGTGGTCCCTCTCCACAAAGGTGGTGCTTCAACGGATCCTGGAAACTATCGCCCCATTAGCTTGACTACCTTGGTCTGCAAAGCTATGGAAAGGATCATCATGGACCTCATAAATAAAGATATTGGGGACCTACAGACACTGGATCCTACCCAGTTCTGCTTTGTTAAGGGCAGATCCTGCCTCTTAAACCTGGTCAATTTCTTTGAAACAGTCACCAAAGCCATTGACGAGGGGAAGGTGGTCCACACAGCCTACCTGGACCTTGCAAATGCCTTCGATACAATATCCCACTCGGGCATTATAGATAAGCTCACCAGCTTAAATATAAACTCCTATGTCACTAGATGGGTTGCAAACTGGCTCAAGGACAGAACCCACATGGTTAGAATTGCTGGAGTCATGTCAGACTCCAAACCAGTTACAAGTGGCGTCCCACAAGGCTCAGTCCTGGGACCTCTCTTGTTTGGTATATATTTCTCAGAGGTACAGGCTAACATGGAAGGACTGTGGCTGACCAAGTTCTCAGATGACTGCAAACTGGGCACCATAACTGACTCTCCAGCCAACACAAGCATCCTACAAAAAGGTCTCATAGAAACAGACAACTGGTGCCAGAGCCATGGCCTCAAGTTAAACATCAAAAAGTGTATAGTCATCCCCTTTGGTAAAAACAAAGTGCCCACAAATTACCACATAGGTGGTAATCCATTAAGTATGGAAGAAGTAATTAGGGACCTGGGGACCCAAGTTGATAGCAATCTCTCATATGACAACCACGTGGCCAAAGTGGTTAGAAAAACATTTTATATAGCCCACCTAATCATGAAGGGATTCACATCTAGATCAGGGGAGGTCATCGTGCCTCTTTACTCATCCCTCATCAGGCCCATAATTGAGTACAATGCCCCTTTTGGGATGTACCTTACCAGACACCTGCAGCAACTGGAAAGACCCCAAAAGTACCTCACCAAGAGGATCAAAGGGCTCAAACAGATGCCATATGCTGCCTGGTTAAAGAAACTCCAGCTCTACTCAGTGGCATACCGCCTGCTCAGAGGCGATCTGTGCCTGATGTATAAAGCCATGTCCAACCCGGAATTAATGGACATGCTGCACCTCAGAAAATCCAAATCCCATCGAGCTATGCGCTCGAGAGACTTGAACCTCAGCACTGAAATAAATAGGACATGCTGGAGGGACAGATTCATAACCCAGAGACTCCCTTCACTCTGGAATAAAATCCCAGTCCAGGTTAGGCAGAGTCCCTCACTGACTGTCTTCAAGAGGAATCTTGATGAGTGGATGGGAGATAGTAGGTTTACCCCGGGTATCACTTCTGTGTCACTGTTAGACAGAGGCTCAGTATACTAACCTCGAAAAAGGGCATAGCAAAATTCATTTAAAATGGGTGACGATAGCCAATCACACTCTGGCTAGGCTTATAAATGCCCTAGGGCAGATAGCCTAATATGAACCTATGAACCTATGTACCTATGAATATGCTGCTACATCTGTAGAATGAAAGACAGTTTTCCATTATGTTAGTTGTTCTAGTGGAATAAAACACTGCATCCAAATGCCTACTGATATTTGTGAAAAAGGTGGGATTAATAAATTGCTTGTGCATCTCCTACAGCTTGGTACTACTGCCTAGAAGAAAATAATCTTCTGAGACAGTGGAATAACATCTGCATTCAGAGGCAGTGATCTGATAATTTGTCTGCAGGAATGCTGGTCTAGATGCTGGTGTCCATGTATGAGGGGCCAAAATGAATTTCTGCAACAGAGCTCAAGCTGATATAGGAACTGAAATTAGACTGCACTTTAATATAATGCAGTCTGTATGACTACCAGTGACAAGTGGAGTACCACAGGGTTCAGTCCTGGGTCCTCTCCTGTTTGGTATCTACTTCTCTGAAGTACAGGCTAACACAGAAGGTCTTTGGCTAACAAAGTTCATAGATGACTGCAAACTAGAAGCCATAATCAAAACTCCAAAAGATGTGGACATCCTACAAAAGGGCCTGGCTGAGACAGATGCCTGGTGTCAAAGCCATGGCCTCAAGCTCAATGCCAAAAAGTGTATTGTCATCCCTTTTGGTAATAACTCTGTACCCATGAACTACTTAACACGGAAAGTGTGATAAGAGACCTTGGGACACAAGTGGACAGTAGTCTCTTCTTTGATAATCACATCGCCACAGTAATCAGAAAATCCTTCTATGTGGCACACCTCATCGTTAGAGGTTTCTCATCCAGGAAAAAAGAGGTCATTGTTCACCTCTGCATGTCATTAGACCCATTATAGAGTACAACACCCTTTTGGTAAGTACCTCACACGACATCTACAACAACTGGAAAGGCCGCAGAAATACCTCACAAAGAGGATTACTGGCCTCAAACAGATGCCCTATGCAGACCATCTCAAAAAACTGCAGCTTTACTCCATTGCATATCACCTACTCAGAGGCGATCACTGCCTAACACACAAAGCTATGTCAAACCCAGAGCTTTTGGACATGCTCCACTTAAAGAAATCCCAATCCCTCTGAGCTACATGCTCTAGGGACCTAAACCTTGTCACCACAATAAACAGAACATGTTGGAGGGATAGATTCCTGTCCCAGAGACTTCCCATACTCTGGAACAAACTACCTATCTAGAGCAAACAAAGCTCCTCATTAGCACTCTTCAAGAAAAATCTTGATGATTGGATGGGAGATAGGAAATTCACCCCGGAGCTCACTTCTGTGGCTCTGCTCAACAGTGGCACAGGAAAATAATTTTCTTGGGTGGCGAAAGCCAGGGTACCTTTAGGCTAGGCTTATATAGGCCCTAGGGTCAATAGCCTAGTACCTACCTATGAACCTATGAACCTACAATTCCAAGACTTGTAAATAACCTGAAATTTACAAAAAAGTCTGAAAATACAGGAAAACAGCAAGGTATCAAACATTGCTGATCTATATTAGAGTTGCTTTTTTTGCAAGGAGGGCAAGAACAATTGCACCACCCCAATGTGAAGAGCAAGAACGCCACATATCACAACCTATATATAGGTTCATAGGTTCATAGGTAGGTGCTAGGCTATCTGCCCAAAGGCATTTATAAGCCTAGCCGGAATGTGTTGGCTTTCACCGCCCCCTTAGATTAGTTCCCTGTACCTCTGTCCAGCAGACCATTGAAGTGATCCCTGGAATAAACTTTCTGTTTCCCATCTACTCATCAAGGTTTCTCTTGAAGAGGGTTAGTGAGGACCTCTGCCTAATGTAGATTGGAATCTTGTTCTAGAGCATGGGAAGTCTCTGGGACAGGAATCTATCCCTCCAGCATGTCCTATTTATTGTTGTGGTGAGGTTTAGATCCCTGGAGCGTGTGGCTCGAGGGGATATGGTTTTCGTTAGGTGGAGCATGTCCATCAGTTCTGGGTTGGACATGGCCTTGTATGTCAGACAGAGATCACCTCTGAATAGGCGGTATGCAACCGAGTACAGCTGGAGTTTCTTCAGTCGAGCTGCATAGGGCATCTGCTTGAGGCCAATGATCCTCTTGGTGAGGAAAGTTTGTGGTCTTTCCAGTTGTTGCAGGTGTCTTGTAAGGTACATCCCAAATGGAGCATTGTACTCTATGATGGGTCTGATGAGTGATGTGTAGAGGGGCTCAATGACCTCTTTCGATCTGGATGCAAACCCTTTTGTGATTAGGTGGGATACATAGAAGGATTTTCTAACCCACTTTGGCAATGTGATTATCAAAGGAGAGGTTACTATCTACTTGGGTCCCCAGATCCCTTATTACATCTTGTGTATTTAGGGGGCTACCACCTATGTGGTAGTTTGTGGGTACTTTGTTTTTTTCCAAAGGGGATGACTATGCACTTTTTGGCATTTAGCTTGAGCCCATGGTTTTGACACAAGGTATCTGTCTCAGTGAGACCCTTTTAGAGGATGTCTGTGTCAGCCGGAGAGTCAATTATAGCCCCTAGTTTGCAGTCGTCTGCGAACTTGATCAGCCATAGTCCTCCTGTGCTTGCCTGAACCTCTGAGAAGTATATGCCGAAAAGGAGGGGTCCTAGGACTGAGGCCTGGGAAACGCAACTTCTAACTGGTTTAGAGTCAGACCTAGCTCCTGCAACTCTTACCATGTGGTTTCTGTCTGTGAGCCAGTTGGCAACCCATCTTGTGATGTAGGGGTTTATGTTCAGGCTGGTGAGCTTGTCTATAACACCTGAGTGGGGAATGGTGTCGAAGGGCTTTGTGAGGTTTAGGTAGGCTGTGTGGACCACCTTTCCCTCATCTATAGCCTTGGTAACTGTCTCAAAGAAGTCCACCAGGTTTAGGAGGCATGATCTTCCCTTAACAAAGCTGAACTAGGTAAGGTCCAGTGTTTCGAGGTTTCCAATGTCTCTGTTAATGAGATCCATGATGATGCACTCCATAGCTTTGCAGACCAAGCTAGTCAAGCTTATAGGTTGATAGTTCCTGTGATCCGTTGTGACTCCACCTTTGTGGAGAGAAATAACCATTGCTGTGCACCACTCTGTGGGCACATAGCCTGTGGAGAGGCTGAGTTTAAACAGTGTGTTTAGGTGAGGGGTTAGTTCATCTTTGAGCTCATGTAGGACGCAGCCTGGGGCACCATCTGGTCCCATTGATGCTGTGTTTTTGGCTTTGGAGAGGCTGTTTTAACCTGAGTGTCTGTGATTTCAGGGGCACTACATTCTTCTGGTATAGTTATGGGCCCTTTTGGGGGAGAGAGGGGGTGAAGTTTGCACTGAACCTGTCTGCCAGGATGTTGGCTATATCGGTCGGTTCAGTGTATTTTGTGCCATTCTGCACTAACTCTGAGCAGATCTGAAAATTGTCACTTAGATTCTTGACATAGCTAAAGAATGCCTTGTGGTTATCTTTGGAGTCCATGGCAATTTTTCTTTCGAAGCTAGCCTTGGATGATTTTATGAGGGAACTTAGTTTCTTGCTGATACTGATAATGGATTTCTTCCCTTCTTGGGATTTTACTCTTTTCTGTACTAGTTTACTCCTTCTATTGTATAGCTTGTTTATGGCAGAAGTCCTCCAGACTGGTTTCCTTTTCTTGGAGGAGTGAGTCTTGGTTTTGTTTGGGATAGCATGATCCATGCATTCTTGTAGTTGCCCGTAGAGTGCATTAGTAAAGGATTTTGCATAGTGGTAAAAGCACAACAGAAATATCTTCTCCATGAAAGACTACTTTCTCATGTGGTTCTAGAACATCTGTGTACCTTTCTGCTTTCACAGCTTCTACCTTACCTTACCTTACTGCCATGAATAGGTTGTTGCAAATCTATTTTTTTATACAACCTCCTATCTTTTCCTTCAAACTTACAGGACGTTTATTCAACTGTGTAAACAGCTAACACATACTTGAGCTCCCCTTCTGTGATGTTCCTTCTCTGCACCTTCTCTGAGGTGATGATTTTTCTACTGATGTTTTTGTAGAAGTAGGAAGTGGTCCAACCCCTGGCTTTTTTACTTGTGCTTCCAGGTTTGTGGTATATATGGCAATCTGTAAATCATGTGAGTCATTCCACATTGGAAGACTAAAAGAGAACTTAGGAAGAGCGCTTATGATTATCAGTATGCCATTAAAATTTAAAATTTGGACAATGCCCTGGGAAAACACTCTACCGAATGTTCAAATTTCAAGAGGATTTTTTTCTCTGTCATGGATTGGGTTCCAAATAATTTTAATGGAGACAGAGATGGGGAGCTCGAGTATACGGAATTAAAGTGGCAGATTTTATTCAATGCTTACAATCCACCTGCTTTAAATAGGAATATTGATTACAAGGTAGTATTAAAACACAGACAAAATTTTAATAAATGCAAATGGATAATAAATTGTTCTTTTTGGCTTTTAATAGGATTTTATAGGAATGATTTATGTTTATTGTTTTTTAGTTAGAATTTTAATGTGTGTAAGGAATGGTGGTTGTTAAGAGAGATCATGTGACCAGTTTATTGTCTTATTTAAATTAGCATATCTTTGAATGTATTTGTTCTGTCGAAGACTAAAAAGTCGAAAGTGCTTAACCTTTTATTATTTTTTTTCAACAGGCAATTGAATGGCTTAGAAGGCTCAAATATGTCTGGGAACCCTTAGATAACAACTATGCAAGAACTTTTATCCGCACCTGAATTATATTATGCTGTACCTGCCAGTAACATTGAACCCCAACATTAGTAGTGACAGTTATTTTAAATAAAGACTAGTTATTCAATTATGTGGAAGCTTCACTAATGAAAGTTAGATGACTACATTGGGATGTGTCATACTTCGATTTATGTTTAAAAAGGAAAAGAGTCCCTAAAGGTTTGAAGGTTTTAAACAAAAGTGGATGGTATAACATGCAGTTTTTAAAATAATGGAATCATATATGTGAGGAAACAGTTTTGGCTTTTGTACAACTCTTAAGAAAGTAGAACTTTGAAGAAAAAGAAACATTGAATAAATGTTTAAATGGTTTAATGGACAAACAGCATCTAGTGGAGAAACTGAATCCCAATTGAACGTTATTAAAAGCAAAGTTAAAATACTTGATATCCAGTTAAAAAGAAAAAATAAAAAAGATTGAGAGGGACCTCAGGGAATATGAACAGAGGAAATAGTCCACCTTAAAGATTTCCCAGGGAGACATCAGCAGCCCATGAGATTATAAGTCTACCATGGCCAGTTTTTTGAAGTCGAAAGAAGGAGCTCATTCTCATCAAACATGGCACAATTCTGCAGGTTTTTTTTTTTAGCCAGGAGATCCAGGAGACTACAGGAAAAAACATCAGGAATAAAAATCATCTTTCATCACCATAAGAGCAATGCAGATGGTCGGAGAAGAATCTATTGACTTAGACATCGATAACACCATCCCAGGCTACATGGGTACAAAACACAAAGAGAAACAGGGAAGTTTTTCCCTCTGAAGAGTTCAACCATTGGACTCAATTTTCCCACAAGAGGTAATACCTGTAGAATATAATATTTTTAATTTGGCAGACGTTTTAACTCCAGAAGAAACAAATGTACTGAAGAGAGGTTCCTCTTTCATTCCTTCGGCAAGATCTAATTTAACAGACACTAGCATAGACCTTAAAGGTTACACTAGAAAACTGAATTTAAAAGTAGCCTTTAAAGATAAAGATTTTGCTTGTAAGGGTGATTTTGTCACACCCTGTGTTTTTAATCTGCATTTACATGCTGTTATTAAAGCTTTTGAAGCATGCTGTGACAACCATATTAGAGCTGTTTTGAAACAAAAAAGCAAAAAAAGTTTTTCAATTTGACTATGGCTGAAAGACAAAGTTAAAACAGATTTGTCATGATTCTAGTTTAAGAATTATGAAGGCAGAAAAAGAGGACCCATGGTGGTAGTCCAGCAGAGTGACTGCATTAACGATGGGATGGATTCAATAAAGCCTACCCGGTCATTTTTGGCTGTGTGCTCATCATGGCTGAGTATATTTTTAGACTCAGTAAACTCCGCATATCAGCACACACTCACATGCAAACATGACGATTTCTGTGGTATACAAATTACAGAATAAGTAGCTGAATTGTTTGCTAATGAAGCAAACTAACATGGTGGAGTGATTCAATAATTTGTAAAGCAACTGTGTAGACTCTGTGACCATGTTGCCCATGTATAAGAACGTTTTCCAAATACAGCCAGGGAAAGGAGTCTACATGGAAACAAGAGTAAGTGAAAGTCCCTAGATTTGTACAGAATTGACAGTAACATGTAACCCCCCACACACATTATGACATCATTAGACATGATGGATGCTAGAAAATTAGATTAAGAATGGCAACAATTCCTTTGTAAGTGCCATGACATGACATAAATGCAGCTTTGCTCCCCCATCTCCAATTGAAGAATATACTTGTAACTAATGTAGAAAGCTAAAAGTGTAAACCCCATGAAACATAATATTCATACTGTCATGTAAGCATATGCAGTATGTATCTGACAGAATACAGTCAAATTTTATCAAAATCTGTATTCCAGATATATAGCAAAGTAATACCCACCCTTGTGAGTATAACATTGGACTCCTCTTCAGTTTCCCTGCCTACGTGGTTACCAACTGTGTAGATTCAGGGCTGTCAGCATGATGAAGATGCAAATGAGGTCAAAACTCATTAAAATTGCTGAATCCCAAAAACTTGTAACCATGTAGGATGTTCATTTCATATAGGCACTTCCACAGTGTTCATTTTCAATGGATGGCAACAGTGAATGATGATATCGGGGGGAGGTGTCAGGTTACACTCACAGTGGTGCACATGTAGGTATGTGAAGTGTTAAAGTGCATGTAAGCAGTGCACAGTTCAGAAGTACTGTTTCATCCTCTTTATTATTAGTTAAAATGTGTTGGCTCTTTTTGCTTTAACTTAAAATTTTCTTTAAATTTTTGTCATTGTTTGAGTGATGCATAGCTTAGTGCAGCCACATGAAATGGAGGAATGAATGGCAAGCTTCTTGGTGCTTGTCACATAAGTATTTCTGTGGCTGCACATGTATGTGTAGCGCTAGAGTATAGATGATCCTGGGTTCTAGTACAGGATCTGCAACCTTTCCTTCAATTTTTGAGCTGCATGTTTGCACAATATCACAGGAACAGAGAAAAGTAATAACAAGATTACCTGTATTTGCCTTATTTAGGTGTTGGTGCACCCAGTGGCATGTAGGTGTGCATCTCGCACTAAGAAATACCAACAGAGTTGATATATTCAGTAATGCAACAGATGTTTTTCATATGTGCTAATTATAGCATGGGGAGGCGATTTTCAGTATAATGGCATATCCTTCTATTTCTTAATTTGGTGCAGTAATCAAGTAAATAGGGTGCATTTGTACAGAAAGCACATTAACATGCAACAGCAGACACTTATTTTACTTATATGTGTCTGTTACTAAGTTTAATTGTCTTATTCTTTCCATTTTTAATTGCAATTTAAACAGTGGAAGAGGGGAATAAATAAATTTCAAGTTTGTCTGTACTTTTCTGGTTTGAGAAAAGCATGGCAGACCACCTATGAAGTAGACAGCCTAAAATAGAAAAGGTATACATTCAATAAATACCCTGGGCCATCATGAAAAAAATGGCCTGGAGTACAGATGGTACTGGGTTCTAGTACAGAGTGTGCAGCCTTTGTTTTACTGCTGTGACATTGCAGTCTTCAGCAATGAAGTGCAACCTAGACAACCGCTTCCTCAATATTTTTGTGGCAACAGATGTAAGTGCAGGACTGCTATACATATGGTCCCGGGTTCGAATACAGCATGTTCTATGCAGTATTACTTGTACTGATGGAGTAATCTATGCATTATCACATTTATTATCAAATGTATGCAGACATGCTGTGTACTATAGTCCTGTAAACATATTCCTTCTGTCTGGACCAGCATGGCTTTAACTTTTGTGAAAAGCACATGTGCAACTGCCTATACATGCAATTGCTTGGCAATGTTGCATTCTGCTTGTCAGACGTTAACAATTTGGCTCATGTTAGCACACCACTTACCTATGTGCAAACAGGTGTAACTCGTATGTGTGTATGCTTTGTTAACCATTGCACAAATCTACCACTCACTGTGCTATGGAACTGTATATATGATGCTTTCTTATTGGTGTTTAGTGTTCATTTCCTTTGTATGACATAAAACTACATGTGGAAACATTGTAAACTATGGGCATGTTCTAACTATAGGTCATATATTTACAATACATACATGTGTTACCCCCACCACCAAGCAGTACAACCCTGGGGTCTCAGTATTTTTTCCACTTATACATCAACCACAATACAAAGTGTAATATATAATGTTGTGTGCTCACTCATGGAAAGAGCCAGTTGATGGTGCTCACAACCTCACTCTCTTAAATTCAAATATGCAACTATGCTCAATAAGGATACCTGTGTTTTTACACAGCTAGGCTTCTGCACACCCTAGAGTTGTTAGGCTACTGGCCTCATATGAACCTATGAATCTATGTGCCTATGCAGGCCTCCCAACCTGTTGTCCCCCACATAGCCTGCTGATGTCACACACTATAAGTTCACCTGCAGTCTTGTATAAATCAGACTTGTGCTGTGGCACTTGCATATAGTACTGTGTTCTGTAGTCTGTGTGCTTAAATAGACAGGGGTTCTATTTTCACTGCAGTCAACTGTGTGTGTGTCTAGCCAGAAAAGCAAGTATGTATCCTGCAGTTACTGCCCCATCCCATAATTTGGCAGTATTTTGATACTTGCACCTGCCTACAGATCTATTTCAGGCAGGTTTGTCTTCCACATGGCCTGCTGATGTCATCCACTACAAGTTGACCTGCAGCCATGTAAAAGTCAGACTTGTGCTGTAGTGCTTGCATAACGTACTATGTTCTGTAGTCTATGCACCTAGATAGATAGGGGTTCTGTTCTCACTGCAGTCGACTTGGAGTATGTGTGTGAGCGGTTACTTGACATAACAGAGAGCATTTACACCAAGTGAGACACTGTTATTACCATATGCTCAACAGACAATGCTGATGTCATCAGCTATATCAGTTTACTGCATACGCAGTCATCCCACCAGGTCATGATCAGACTCTGGCCTGGAGGTCAGGCAGACATCAACTCATCTGATACCAGGCAGATTACATTTGCATGTCTTTTAATCTATACACATACATCATGTCATGGTTGTTAGGCCCTGTATTATCTTGGTGAGAAAGCCCTGTGGTCTGTCCAGATACTGCATATGTCCTGTAAGGTACAAGCAAAAGAGAGCATAATACTGTATTACTGTTCTAATTAGATTTGGCTACAGTGCTGTCATACAGTCTTGAGATCTGAATATGATGGTGTGACTTATGATGTGCACCATACGTTTGTACTAGAAAGTCATTATAGAGAAAAGTTAGAAAGTGATGAGACACATTGCAGTTTCTGACTTCACAATCCTTTTAAGAGAATACACCATAAAATACTAAAATGATGATGCCATTCACTGTATAACTTGGCAAGGCAAATATATGTAGCAGGTACAATTATCAGTTCAACAACACAATGCAGATATACTAAACACAAATGTAGCTATTCACTTTGTGCATCAAACACAAATCCTATGTATTTCTGAATCCAAAAGACATAGAAAACATGGATATGGCACAGTTATCATCACTTGCACAGGGTGTGGGGGTGGGGCAGGAGGCCTAGGCTGACACAAAAGGTTGGTGAGTGTGTGTGTGAGAAATAAAGGGAAGTAGGCAGGCTGAACCATGTAACTGTTGTGTGTATGTCTGTAGGGGTCCACCATGTGAAAGTGGTGTGTGAATGTCTGCATGAACACAGCTCTACATCTTGGTATGTTGGACAGGTGTGGGCTGCACAGGGTAGAGTTAGAAGTTCATCGTTTTTACCCCCAACCGCAAGAACTGGCTCTGCCAGGAGCTGCACTGGCACCTCCACACTCAAGGTCAGATGTAGTACTGCTACCTAAACATGACTTATGTCTGCTGGAAGTGCTACCTTCACGGGAATGCCTAGGACCATGACCCCATGGTCTGCCATATCTGGGTGTGGACAGCGCACTTGCCTATGGTGCAGTAGAAGTACTGCACTATGGGAACATGATCGGGCACAGCCATATTGGCTATCAGGAGATGTTGTGGTTGACCTATTTGTCATGAGGACACAGTTCTTCTCCCAGAAGATGTATCACTCATCTGATCTAGTGAATCGGCAACACAGTGGAGGCAATCACTCATGTCAGCCTGTGCCACATCTACAGCCTTGAGCATTTGTCTGGAGCTACTTCCTGAATGTGCCTGTGCCTCCATGATGGCCCTAAATGTACATTTAGTGACATGGGATGAGACACCTGCACGAGGTGGAGGAGGCACAGCAGGTATCCTCTGAGCACACCTATCAACCCTTCTGCATAGCACCTCATGCACACTTTGGCTATGGCCAGATTCAACAGGGACTGAAGCCACAGTAGCCACCCTTCCCTGATCAATGTCCTCATCCTCTACTTGTGCAATATCTGTAAGCCCAGTGGACTGGGTAGGCATAGGCCAACTGGCTGTGTATGGGAAAAATGAAAGTGGTGGCTGGATGTCAACCTCTGTGTCTGATTCAACGTCTGCACCCCCCAACGGTGCCTCAGTTTCACCACCATCATCATCAATGTTTGCTGAGACACTGACATCAGATGGCACATGGCCCACATTCCCATTGTCATGATCACCTGTGATAAAAAAGAAGAAACATAGGAATACATTAATACCTGCACTACTATGGTGCAATATATAGTAAACAACTAACAATCCTTCCACTATTACAGACAGTATAGCAATAAACAGAAAAGGCCTAAAACAACACATTATGATATTTCTTTAAATTGATCTGCAGTACTGACATAAATTTATTTGGCTTACCATCTGCATGAGAGATATCTCACTGGATTCCTGAGAGTTCTGAAAGAAGTTAAGCAAGAGGTAAGGGCAACATCATAACATTTAATTCTAAGACAAGGGTAATACATATACTCCTATAATATATCTGTGTTAACTCTACTTTCAACAAGAACATAGCTGACAACTGCAAACTAAACTTATAACTGTATCAATCTTCAATCCCCCCCCCCCAAAAAAAAAGACATATGACACAGAAGTAACATTTATGTCAATTGTTTTACTATACAACAGTATTCAACTGGTCAAATTACAAAGCCTAGCTGGTAGTTCCTCTAGGGACTCAGAAGGAGTGGAGCCCATGTTAAAGATATACTGTGGTCCACTCTGCTGTGAGCTCTTATGCTGGAGGATATTCACCAGGAACTCTTCATTGAGGCTAAGAGGTGGTTCTGTAGCAGGCCCTCCCTGGTTGCCCATTGGTTTTGGGCAACTGCAGCTGTGTGCCTCCATGCAGTGGTAATCATGTCAGTGGTCCTGTTGTTGATAAGTTGAGCTGTGGAGACCTACATTGTTTATGTTGTCAACAATCTACTGCCATAATTGTAACCTGTCTGCCTTACTGGGCCAACACCTTCCCAGCAGAAATTCCTCATGTCGGTGGAAATTGTTAAGAATTATGTTGTTCTCTGCATCACTGAATATGGTCTCTGCCTTACTGACATTGTTTGTGTCCTAAAAGACAACAGAATGATAATACACATAAGTATCACATAACTACAAAGCAATTGTTTTCCAGATAAAACAATAAAGGTAGGCAGTCAGTATTACCCACTGGAAAAACATAAAACATCTACAGATGTGAAATACTAACAACAGGCAGGACAGAAAACAAGGAGAGCAACAAAAGCAACATATCCTTGTACGTGCCACAGCAGTGACTCAGCTGTGCTCTCTCTGAAAGAACAGTTCATTCTAGTTTGTGACATAACAGTAACTCTTCTTTGCTCCCCCCACCCACAAAAGAACAGTCAAATGAACCATTGTGCTAATAAATATCTTTATAATGCTAAAAGTGCTTTCAAAGGACCTGTCCCTGAAACAGTGTTACTTATTTATCAGACAACATTCTCTTTTCATATATTGTCAATCATGTGTACCTCTAAAATGGCTTGATAAACAAGGCAATGCCATCAGTACACTTCTAACTAATGCATACTGATAAACTTGTGACAGCCATTGCTTCAAGTTTTTCATAAATATATTCCAGCACATGCATTATGCAAGTAAAAAAACAGGAGCATACCTACTGGAGTTCAATACTCCTCTGTAAAGATATTTGGTGAAGAACTGCACTTCTGTGAAATCCTGAAAACATGTAACAAGTGTCATCACCATCAGTTTGGCTAGCTACACATTTTCCTTTTCATACAGGATTGCATCTGTCTTAGCCTGTGTTTCAGAGATGCTAATTACAGCATAAGCAGCTGAATTGCATGCTAATCAGCCAATATGATAGAGGCATTCAACAAGTTATAAAGTATCCATGTAGACTTGCTGGTTTTTCCTGTGGATTTTAAAAGTTGTGGAGTAGACAGAGAAAGTCTACACAGACAGAATGTTAGGAGCTGCTGCTGGTTTAATCCCTTTGTATATGCTTTTGGCTGCAGGCAATGCTGCTGCTGCAGCCAATAGGCCTAGGCTGAGATGGGGAAGAGTTTTCATGCCACATTGAACTAATCACAATATACATGACATGGACATTGTAGAGTACTATAGGTTGGACAGGGAACAGGGCCAAACTACAAGAGTTCTGCAACCTCTGCTGGCCTCAACTCAAAGCTAGAGAATTTACCTCCCCGTGTATTGGCTGTGTACGGCTTGCATCACAGTCAGTCTTGAACTAACACTATGGCAGCTGCTACATTTACAATGTAAGAACTAAACATGTTCTGTGTTGTATAATAATATTATGGCATGTCCTTGTATTTCATCATTTGGTAGAGTAAGCAAGTAAAAGGTGGGAGATTTGTACAGAAATTAATGTAACATGTGACAGCGGAGAGTTATTTGACTTGTATGTGTCCATTAGCAAGTAGTCGCCCTCAGCCATCAAAGATTCACGTATTCATACCTCTCCAAAGCACTGATGATCACTGCACGCCCTCAGTTTAGCACATACATTTGTAATGGGAAAGTATTATAGAGAGAAGTTAAAAAGTAATGAGACACATTGCAGTTTCTGATTTCACAACCCTCATAAGATCAAACAGGCAGGATGGAAAACAAGGAGAGTAACAAGAGCAATATATCATTGTTTGTGCCATAACAGTAGCTCACCTTGGATCCCCCCTCGAAAGAACAGTTTACCCTTGAATGTGCCATAAGAGGAACTCACCTTTGCTCCCCCCACAAAAGAGCAGTTTGTGCTTGTTTTTGCCATCCAACCTGCCCTTCATTGATGGCAACTGCATATCATAGTATTCCTAGTTAATGTCCTCACACATTTTAAGGTAAATGATATAGCATGGCTTACACACACTGCATGTCTCTGAGTACTGGGCAGATAACTGATGAATGAACATTAAACACAGACAGGTAAGAAAGAGTGGTATGTTTGCAAGGAATAATCATAATGGGTTGTGTGATCACTAAGTGCACTACATCCAGCTATATTAAATATAATAAATGTGCAAATAACAGTTAATGCCTTGATATCAGTGTACATTCAGTATCACTTTTTTGTGTGAGGAATTACATAATTTCTTTGCTGCAAAGCTATTTGTATGGCAAAGATGGATAAGGCACCCATCCTATTTTCTGAAGGTGCATTGGAGTGATAGTCGAGATCCAGATCTATGTAGACATTTCTCATGTGTACAAATATTTTCTACTTTATATGCCATAGATTGATTTACCTCATTTCAACTATTTTGTGTTTGCACAATGTGCCGCTTAGCACAAATGAGTTTGAATATGCTCATCTGGTTTGCATGCAGAGTGGTAGTGCACAAACTGGTGAAATAGACTAGACTGGTAGCAAACAGGACCCAAATTGTCACAACCATAAACTGGATGCATTCAATTAATAGTGTTGGCCATTGTGTAAACACATTGCCCAGCATTGCACACCCTCGAGCACTGTATTTGCACAATGGTAAGGGATGCACAGCAGTGGCACACAATGCAATTTCAAGGTTATCTAGTATGCAGGCACTTGTGTAAAGGTGTTAGTCAAATGGACCATGTCTACAGTAGTCCTACACTTACAGCTGTTACCACAAGAAAGTTGAGAAAACAGTTGTGTAGGTTGTACTTCATTGCTACAACCTGAAATGTTACAACAGTAAAACAAAGTTTACACAGCCTGTACTAGAACCTTGACCATCTGCACTCCAGACCTACACTTAACACCTGCTGCCACAGGAATAGTTACATGACATTCCCTATTTTAATAATTATTCTTATGATCTCACTGTTAATGGCTGTGCAGCGTCACTTATTGTGCTTTCATGATAACCAATAGTATTAATTGAAAGCATCTGGTTTGTGTGAGTAGCTGTCTGGGTCCTGTCTGCACCATGGATGGTCCATTCATCCAGTTTGTGCACTGCCGCACTTTGCGCAAACCAGGTGAGCACAGCAAAACATGTTTGTGCTAAGAGGTGCATCCCACAAAAACTGGCCCCAAAAAATGTTTAAAAAATGAGGAACTTTGCCCCCCCCCCATTATTTTAGTCTTATAGGTTCATAGGTTCATAGTTGTGTACTAGGCTAATGGCCCTGGAACCTTTACAACCCTATCCCATAGAAGTGCCCTGGCATCATTCCGCTCAACATTAGTTCCCAGTGGGTGAACTTTCTATTTCCCATCCACTCATCAAGATTTCTCTTGAAGAGGTCCAGTGAGGTGCTCTGCTTGACATGTATGGGAAGCCTATTCCAGAGCATGGGCAGTCTCTGGGTTATGAACCTGTCCCTCCAGTATGTTCTGTTGATTGTGGTAATGAGGTCTCTGGAGTGTGTGTTGTGGAGGGACTGGCATTTCTTTAGATGTAGCATTTCTAACAGAGCTGGGTCAGACATGGATTTGTAAGTCAAGCAGAGATCGCCTCTTAGTAGATGATATGAGACTGTCTGTTTAGGACATGTGTTTAAGGCCTAGGATCCTCTTTGTGAGGTACTTTTGTGGCCTTTCCAGCTGTTGCATGTGTCTGGTGAGGTGTATGCCAAATGGGGCATTATACTCAATGATTGGCCTAATGAGGGATGAGTAGAGAGAGATGATGACCTCTTTCTTACTGGATGCAAAACCCTTGGTAATGAGATGTGCCAAATAGATGAACTTTCTGACCACAGTGGCAATGTGGCGGTTGAAGGAGAGGTTGCTGTCAACCTGTGTCCCCAGATCTCTTATAACACCTTTAGTGTTCAGTGGGCTCCCCTCGGTAATTAGTGGGAACTGAGTTTTTCCCAAAGGGGATGACAACGCATTTTTTGACATTAAGCTTAAGGCCATGGTTTCAACAGCAGTCATTGGTCTCAGTGAGGCTTTTCTGCAGGATGTCTACATCACTTGGGGAGTTAATAATGGCTCCCAGCTTGCAGTCATCTGCGAACTTGGCCAGCCAGAGTCCCTCCCTGTTGGCCTGGACTTCTGAGAAGTAGATACCAAACAGTAGAGGACCCAGGACCGATCCCTGTAGGACTCTACTCATGACTGGTCAGCGGTCTGACTTGGAGTCCACTACTTTCATATTGTGGGTTCTATCTGTGAGACAATTTGCAAACCACCTAGTGATATAGAGGTTGATGAAGAGTTTTTCAATAATTCCTGAGTGGGGAGTCCAGTTTGCTTTCACTAAAAGGTTGAAAGGTATGATCCACATTCATATTAGAGGTTTGTGGCCAGCAACATTGTTGCAAGCCACAAATCCTTGCTTATGCACACTGTGCATAATTAATATGCATGATGTGATGACACGTGATGAGCAACATTGCGTACGCAAAAACACTCCATGTAAGCTCTGCAGGAAACCTCCACAGAGTTTATTGAATCCTGGGAATAAACACAGATTAAAACACAGTGGAAGACTCAAGGAAAGAAACTGCTGCAGGTAAAATCCAGAAGAACTTTAATTTAGAAACTTTTTGAAATAAAAATTTGTTTAAAACTATGTGAGATAAGTGCTTTTGTTTACAAAAATACATGAACTTCATCAGATAAAAATTGCTGCAAGTACACACACAGTTTGTAACTTTTGTGTTCAATCGCATTACCGCCAAACCCCCAGGAAATGAAGCATCATCTTAAAGGAGCCGCCACAAAGAAATTCACAGTGTGTAGCACTGAGTCAATTCAATTGACAAAATTTGCAAACAAGGAAAAATATGTACAATATATATATATATATATATATATATATATATATATATATATATATATATATAAAATAGTATAAAATGGATTCCCTATAAAATCAGAGAAATATGTAAAATATAAACCCTGTATTTAGGGCTTATCTTTCCGGTGCTTTTAACTTGAGCAAACATGCATTTGAAACATGTTCATTGAGTCCAGGCCAGTAAATGGCATTCAAATGCAGCTGCCATTACAGTTCACATTTTTCCAGTAATAAGGATTTCTGATTTTATAGGGAATGCACTTTATACTATTTATATCTATATCTATATATGTATCTATATATATATATATATGTATATATATATATATATATATATATATATATATATATATATATATATATATATATATATATATATATATATATATATATATATATATATATATATACATACTACACACTGGGAATTTCTTTGTGATGGCTCCTTTAAGATGGTGCTTGATTTCCTGGAGGCTTGGCAGTCATGTGATTGAACACAAAAGTTACAAATTGTGTGTGTTCACTTCCAGCAATGTTTATCTGATGAGGTTTTTATACATGAAATGATTTTATAAAGTATGATGTTGATAGAATGAATTTCCTATAAGGAACAAGTTACCCGATTCACTCACTGACTTATTTGTTTAATATTAGAAGTTTATCTGAAAGAACACGATGTGATGATGAAGTTAGAAGCCTTAGCGTATAGAACTTATAAATATTTTTAATATTTTTAATATATTTTTAATATCTTATATGTTTTAAAATATAATAAAATAGAAGTTTAGGTTATGTGTTCGTATATGAATTCACACAAGGTTTGAACTTGAAGGTTAAGCTGTTTGCTGAAAATATGAACGCTAATATTAGTAAACTTTAAGCACTGATGCCCTTTGTAGTTAGATGACTGCTTAATTGAATGATTACCAATTAATTGATGTAATTGAATGGAATTGTATAATATAAAAGGAACAAGCTAGAATGATTTAAATAGATCTGAAGAAGCGTGTATAGTACACGCGAAAGCGCTCATCTCTTTCTTTTTTTGTATATATCTATGGAATAAAGTAAGTTTATTTTATCCAAGTTGGATCTGTGATTTACTGCAATCAAGTTCTCGTGGTGTGTCCTACAGTTTTTTAAAAAAAGTTACGTCTTCTTCGATTTTGCTGGTGGGACACTTTGGGATAGCAGTGATATTTTTCTTTATCTCTATTAAATATGATTTTGTTAAGAATACTTTTTTAGATGTAGAAATATATAAAGAAGATGGGGAAGACAAATTGTACTTAGTTATTAGTTATAAGAACATTTCCAGTAATGCCATTCTGCATTACTCTAATATGCACCCCACTTACTTAAAGCAAAATATTATTAATGGTCAACTAGTTAGGTTAAAATGTTTAACCACAGATGTAGAAGTATTGGACAAATTTTCTCCGGCATTGCATTATAGATTTGCAAATAGCGGGTTCTCTAGCAGTGTAGTTAAGAGAGTTATGGAAGACAAGCAATTATACAAGAGTTATGCCTTAAATTATAACACAAGGGAATGGTCCCTCTCTATGCCAGTAGCTTTTCCATTGGACAGTAGAGCAATTAAGAGTGATATCCAAAAATTGGAGAATTTTAACTACCAGTGATGAAGTTTATAAAGTGGTGGGGGATAAGTCAATATTTATTAATAAAAAAAGGTAGTAATGTTAAATCATTGTTAGAGGGAAGTAAAAAAAGGTAAAGTCATAAAAAGGGTACCTTTGTTTTAGAACTATTCCATGTGTAAATATATGTCAGATAGGCCTTTTTTGCAAATGAAGGAAGTGATAGAACATATCCCACCCCTGGTTTTTATACTTGTGCCTCCAAGTTTGTGGTATATATGGCAACATGTAGCTCCTATGAGCCATTCTAAATTGACAAGACTAACAGAGAACTTAGGAAGCATGTTTATGAGCATCAGCATGCCATTAAAATTATAAAATTTGGACAATGTCCTGGAAAAACACTCTACTAAATGTCCATATTTCAAGAAGTTTTTTTCTTTGTCAAGGACAGGGTTCCACATAATTTTAACAGAGACAGAGAAGGGGAGCTTGAATATCGGGAATTAAAATGGCAGATTTTATTCGATACTTACAATCAACCTGGTTTAAAATAGTAGTATTAATTACGAGATAGTATTAAAAACACAAACATTTTAATAAATGTAAATGAATAATACTGGATTTTAATATGAGTTTATATTAATGATTTTTGTTAATTTATTGTTTTTAATTACAATTTTAACATGTGTAAGGAATGGTTGTTGTTAAGAGAAGTCAGGTGATCAATTTATTTTCTTAATTAAAAATGGGAAGTTTAGCCATTGTAGATTTAAAATGGAAGAATAAGTACATAGAATTATAACATTATATACTTATACTAATTGTAAGGAAAGGGAAAGTTTATTTAATCAGATTTTAAACAATGTAGTGCTAAATATGAATTTTATAATAACAGAATAATTTAATGGTGATTTAATAGGCAAGTGTAAAAAGAAAGGAAATTGTATATGAAAATGTTAGAAGTTATAAAATTTGGTAAGTTAAAATTTTGGGACAAAAATCATGGACTTACAAAAGGGGTATATATAGAACTGAAATAAAGTGTTTCATAGTATCAGAAGGTTTAGTTATAGGAGAAGAGGAGGTAGTTGAAACAAGATTTTCTGATCATCTTGCAATATGTCTAGAGAGATAAAGGAATGTGAGGAATATATAAAAATAGGCAAAGGAATAAAAAGGAGAAATGAGGAAGCATGGAAAGAAGAAGGAAATATATTAGTAATAGTTATGGAAAGGTCATATTACTATGAGAACATTTTATAAAAATTGGTCTGAATGGGGATGATATTTAAGAAAAAATATAAAAAAAATGTTTTTTACAGTTTCAATGCAATGCATGAAATGTAGAAAAAGAAAAATATAAAAGGACATATAACAACATGTTAGAAGATTTAGAACATAGTGATAGAAAGTACTTTGACAAAGAAAAAGAATTATATTAAAGAAATCAAGGAAAATACAAGACTTGTTATATATGCAAAGATAGTTTTTTACAAGGAAAAAGAGAAGTTTTGAGTTACTTAAGCAGATTAGTTAAGGAAGATGCTAGTATAATGAGAGGAATAAAAAATGTAAAAGGAAAAACAGAAATAATATAGAAAAATATTATGAATAGTGTAGTACAATATGTACAAGGCAGTGAAAAAAAACGGAAAGTAAAAAGGTTAACAGAAACAGAGAATAAAGAGTTGGAGATTTCTTTAAATGGGCTAAAGTGTTAGGACAAGTAAATATAGATTTGGCTGCAGATAGAATAGGTATGAAATATATAAACATGTAAGGGACTGGCACAAAAATCCAGATTCTGAATGAATGGTTAAATGAAGGTTTTATGTATAAGGAATTATGTAGTGGAATACTTAAATTTATATGGAAGAAGGAAGATAGAAGACAATAAAAAAAACTGGAAGCTGATAGTAAGGAATAATAATGATTATACGATCTTCATGAAAATAATACAAAAGAGATTTGAAACTAAAATGGAACATATTAAGGAAGATAGCACATATAAGAGGAAGAGTTGTCAAGGATTGTTTATAACAGATAAATTGTAGATGATATTATGAACAGAAAAGAGCAAGTAAAAATCATGATAGGAGATTGTAATAAGGCATTTGACACAACTGGACATGAAATCTTATGGCAATAATAATGTAATATAAATGAGAATGTTAGGAAATTATGCATGTCAGCATATAATAATAATAATAATAACAATAAAGTAATAATACTTGTAGGTAGACATGAAGAGTCTTGTAATACAGGGATTTCCAATGAGCATTATATTCTTTGCATAAGTAATGAATGTGACAGTATGTGAAAATGAAGGAAGCGGGGTATATAACACCTGAAGGATTAAGAATTCCAGTTCTGTTAACACATGTAGATGGCATTATCATAATTGCAAAAAACAAAATTTGGATCAAAGAAGTAATAATTTGCACAAATTATTGTCTTGAGATGATAGGGATGGCTTTAAATAAGGAAAAAAGTAAACGTTTAAGTGATGCAGTAAATATGGGGTATACAGTTTACAATGAATGAAATTTCTGTGTTAGGTATACAACTTGTGAATAAAGATATACGTAGAATTTAATGGGAAAAAAACAATAGAAGAAATAAAACAAACCTGTCTTTTCTGGAGAACATATAAATTATCATTTAGAAAAAAGCTTATTTTATAAATTCATTACTGATGGGAAAAATAGCATAATTAGCAAGTGTATTTATGCTGCCAACAGTATTTGAAAAGGAATTATTGCAAATATTTATTTTTCATTTATATGGGTATCTAGATTAAACCCAGTAAGAAGAGGAGTTTTTATGTAAATAAAGAAGAAGGAAGTTTAAGGTTAATTAACCCCAGTGGTATATGCTGCTTCATTAAATTTGTACAAAGTGTTAAAGTGGAAAAGTGAAAAAGTTGAGAGATTAGTAATAAAACTGTATAAATATAAGCATGATAAATTTGGGGTAGGATAAAAAGAATAAAAGAGAAATGGTATAAGTGAAGAAATAAAATGTTACCAAGAAAATTATTTTTGTAGAAAATAAAAATTGATAATATAGAAACAGAAAAGTATGGTATAAGAATGTAATGATAAAACATTACTGTGTAAAACCATGGGAAAATCTAACAGATGAAAAAATTAAAACTATAAAACTAAGAAGCAAATGGTGTAATCAGAACGTAGAATGTCAAGATTTTTGTGGAGAATGGTAATAGATAAATTGCCAGTGAAAGGAAATATGCCATATAAAAAGAAAAGTGAGAGAGTACGTTCACATTATCAAGAAGAAAAAAATTGTTTTTGAAATGTAAATGTGCAAAAAAGTTATGGGGAAAACTTTGAAAAGGAGATTTTTTTCAAAGATATAAAAGAAGTGGATAAAATAAACATGGATATGATTAAATATGGATATTATAAGAATAAAAATAAAGAATATGTTAACAGAATAGATAAAAAGTTATTTTATGTTATGTGGGTTATATAGAATGAAAGAATAAATTATATTATGCTTAATGGTAAATGGATTTTAACAATAATATTAAGTAAAATCAGATGTTGGTTATGGAAAAAGGAGTAGGGGGTCTAATAGGGATGAAAATTCAGTATGATTGTAAAGGAAATTTTGAATATGTGTAAAACATGTGTATATTTATATTTTTGTACATATGTCAATATTTGTAAATATGTAAATATTTTGTAGATAAGAGTTATTTTGTATATAAATAAAGGACCCATACTCCTTTCAATAGGTGCCAGTGGATATTTTACCTCCAACTGCGTTACCACCAATTGAAGCAGATGGACCTCAGTTTAACATCTCATCCAAAAGATGATACACTCAGGAGATCAGCACCCCTTTATGCTGCTCTGCAGTGTGAGCAATCCAACTACCTAGTGTGAAAATAGAACCCACAGCCTTGTGGATCAAAGTATTAGCTGTTGCATCACTGACACTAATACAAAAACCCTTAACTGAACTTAACTGAATATATTGCAGTACCAGTGCTCCTATCCCACTTTGACTTGCATCCACTTAAGACATCATGAGCAATGCTTTATTAAAACATTTAAATGTAGCTTGAGTAGATGTCAGTCTCTTTAGAAACTTAAAAAATCTTTCAAAGTTCCTCAGTCCAACAGATACAGCTATAACTGAGAAATGAGGAATGTTGAATGCTTATTTTCAAGAAACAAATTGACTAGGGATTTCTGTGGGGGTTGCAGGCTTACAATAAAAATATTCATTAACTGCATCAGATTGCAGCTGATTAGCTCTAAAAATATGAAGCGGTTATTTTTCGGATTACATATTTTTTTTAGTATCAAACCCTGTGACCTTAGTCTGTTAGTAGCTTTTATTGCATGAATGCACTTAATCATTCCCAAAGACACATGAATTTCTACCAAGTACATTGGCTTGTTTTGATAGGAACTGCAAAGTTGCTACTTGAAACAGCAGCCTGCAGACTGTATTTTTATGAGAATAGTTTGAACATATTTGGGTAAATGTATTCAGTGTCTGTCCTGAATAAGAAAAAGTACACATGTAGGCTATTTAGCTTTCAGTTCAATACCAGTCTTTTGGGCATGGTTTCAGATATTAGATTGTAATCTGTCTTAGTACCATTCAATCCTAATTTCCTTGAACAGACAGACACATTCTCAAACATTTCTTCTTTCTGGCCGCTGCTTCTGACTTTGACTTTACACGGCACAGTATTCCCAGAAATGATTTGCACAGTATTCATAATCATTTCATGCTTCTCATCATTGCCAGTCTCCAACACTTTCATTTTCTGTTTTTACTGCTTTTTTATTTAAAACATAATTTTATTTAATTGCACATTGCATCACACATCCTATAACAGTGTTTTTTTCTTTTCTACTGCCTTATTCAATGCTTACTGACAACATTTAAGCTGGGTCTGGTTCTTTGCTACTCATTTATTATCAAGCAACATATTGGATGTGTTCTGCAACCATGTCTAAGCTCATTATTTTTATTTTGGATATACTTTCTGCACAGTTTTCTATTTGTCCTCAATTTCTCTTTCAATTTTTCATAATTCCATGCTGTCTGTCAATAATGTAATTGTATGTTCAATAGATTATTCACTTGACATACATTAGTGACATTTTCCAGCATTAGGTTTGATTAACTCAGCAGCCGACTCCTTATGTGGACATTATTTATACCACAAACAATCCTACTGCTGATCTTTAAAGCATATAGCTTTGGTCATGCAGCCTGTGATTCACACCAGTTTACATATCCATTAATAGTTTCTTGCTCAATGATGCTTAAAAAACTGACATAAGGCAGGTTCTGCATTTCCTCACAATATGACTTGAATTTAATTAGCACAGTTTGCAGTACTTGTTAGCTGCTTTCCTCTTCTTAACTTACAGAAAAGGCATTAAATACCTTAATGGCATATAAACCTCTAGTACTAAAAAGTATGCCTCCTAGACTTTCTCAGGTGTGTTAATATATCCATTCAGCAAGAGATCTGGCACAAACCTCTGCATTCAGGACTTGCTATTTACCTGACAGATGTCTTTGCAGTTGGAAAGCAGTCAGTGTCTGAATCATTAATATTCTGAGCCAAAAATTGAAGAAAACCTTCCAAAAATTAAATAGATTTGCTGAGATTCATTAATAATCATGTAGGCTTTGCACTAAGTCTACATGATCTAAGTGTGTTAGCGCAACAAGCACCAGCGCTAAATGAATATGTATGCTACTCATTGTACCTCCATATCTGCAAGTATCTTTTCATGGGCATAATTAGTGTTCACAGCCACGGAACAGTACATGCAAGCATTAACACAGAAATGTAAAATAATGGCTTGCCTATAGGCAAATCTAACATATGAGCACATGTTGTAGGCCAGCAACGCAAAGGACAAGTACAGTGAAAGTATTCTGAAAAATTCTGAAGGAATGGAACTGAAATTGGGAATTGTACACATATAAGCAGAAATAATTAAGAGTGGAGGGGAAATGGAGAAAATGTTGTCAGATACTGCAGGCAAATGTGCAAAATTGTTAAAGAAACATTTGTAACATATAAATACTGCCATACTGATGTAATCATAATTAAGCTTGATGTCAATATTTGACTTACACACTTAAATAAAAGTAGACTTGCTAACAAAAGATGTGTTACAAAAGCTGCAGTGTAACAAAGGAAAGTTAATGTGATATACATGTTAATAAAATGCTGAGGTGAGATAACAGTTAACAGGGTCAGAAGATACATTATGGGAAAATGCATAAGCTGCAGTTATTGCATACGAGATGGATATACAGGGTATTTATATGTGCTAGCTGACACCACTGCTGTATTCTCCACTTCAGTGAGTGCCTTACACCTGTTGTATGATGTACATCAGAAAGGGGCATGTTTTTGCAAATAACTGTTATTGGCACCCATAGGAAAGAGGTTTAGCACCTATAAACATGTAATAGACAAGCATGTGTTGTACAGTCATGTAAATGCTAAATGGTAATATAATAACATAAGTGACAAATGACACAGACTGGGTGACATTTCCTGATTTCAAGTTTTCCACTGGTAAATGGCAAACATCTCAACCACTGTTATATTGGGTATGCTCACAAGGAGTTACAGTGAACAGTAACATAACATCAATTTAACAGCACCAACACACAAGAAAGTGTCATAACAGAGTCCCAGTCACAATTTTTGATGATGTGGCATGCCATACAGTAAGAAACGTTTTAAGGAAGCCCTCATCTGCCATTAATCTGTACAGTGTGAAGAAAAGATTTCCAGTAATAAAGAAATGTTTGGATGAAGACATGCAATATAGACCATAATTATTTGAAATAAGTAATGCATGCGAGCAATGAATGACATATAAACATTAGCATCCTGAAATTTTTGAACACATGCCAGGACAAATATCAAAGAGATGGATATCAATCATGGCTGCCACAGAAATGCACCTATCAGTTGTGTCATGAAGAACATACCTGAAGGGCTTACAGCACTTTTCTGTCATAAGAGGTATGGTTGAAGCACAACTGAGAAAGTTCACAGTTGAAGGGTTGACATCACCACTGTTTATTAGTTGAATGTTTATACTAAAAAGTGATCAAAGGGCATAATAACACTGTACAGCTACACATCATATATGTATTTGAAGAATAGTCTACACAGTATGAGAGTGAAAAACACACAGCTGAACTAAAACCTCGTGCCTGTGTAAGTATACAATCTACAAAACATATCATTGTCACATACCACAAGAGAATATGACTACAGCTGTGAAATGCTGCAATTATGCAAGCATTATGTAATCATTGTGTTGCAAAAAATTTATTTTCCCTTGGGGTGCTAGAATTTGCAACTTTATGACTGTGCCACTGAAAATACACCTCAAAGGTGAAAGTGTATGTAACAGTGGTTGTGAGGTAGACAGCTGTATATGACAGTAATCACAGTCCCACTATTTAAGCAAAGATGGACTTGAACCACCTACCTATCTAGTTATACAGTCTATAGAGCACAGTATCAGCAGCCAGCACCACAGGAGAATTCTGAATGCAAGTGAGGCATACAGCATCTATTACGGGATGACATCATCAATGTATTGCCAATGAGATCTGTGTGTTAAAATGACTTTTACAGCCATCTAGAGTTGCAAATGTTGCTACGACAAATGTGTGTAAACCAGTCCTGAATCTATTTACAGTCTTACACACAACACACACACACACACACTTAGAAGGTAATCACTAATGTATTCAAACCTTCTACTTATCTAATTACACATTCTAGAGAACAGTGAAAGAACCGCAAGTGCTACTGGAGAAGTCTGACTTTTAAAGTGTGACAGTGCACTTTAGAAAGAATGACCTCATCAGTGTGTTATAGAGAATATGCTGTTATGAAACATGGATAAAGGAATGGAGGACTCACCTACTGAGTAAAATGTTTCTACATGTAGAAGTGGATTGATTTCAGCTGTTGTAAAAATGAAACCTACCTGACTAAAACCCCACACAGACAAGTTCACCACTGTGTGATTTGAACATCCTATCTAGCTAGTAACACAATCTACAGATTATTGCTTTAAATGTACACACCCCAGTAGAGGTCTGACTACAAGTGAGACATACAACATCTTTGAGGGTATGACATCACAACTTCATTGTTGAATCACCGCTATGGTTAAAACTCAATACACTGATGTTGGATTACAGTTCTAGGCAAAACATGTCACTTAAATGGAATGTTACACATTGCAAGTGTGAATGAAAGCACTGTAATATATTATGACCTCTTCCCACACATGGTAGTTATTGCTGCATTTGTGCCACCTACTTAAGTAGTTACACATTCTACAAATCACTGTATGAACTGTAGGTGCCAAAGGAGAAGTCTGACTTCCACAGTGTGAGAGTGCACTTTAGAAAGAATGAACACATCATTATGTTCCAGAGAAGAAGTGGCTACAGACTCATCTAGCAGTTTAAAATGTTTCTCCAGAATGGAAGTTGATTGAGCACAGCTGTACTGGAGGACATGTTCACCTGATTTTGGAGAACACAATATCTGGAGAACACAATATTATTTGTAAGCGCCACAGCAGAATTCTATCTTTTAAGGGGAGAAAGTGCACTTTTCACAGGATGACCTCATCATTGTTTTGTAGAGAGGATGCTGCTTTTAAAAGTGGGATAAGGGAGCTGTGTACAAATTTAACTGTATTCTCAGGGGAAGAGGACACAGTATCAAGCATTATACACACACACGTTTCCAATGTTGGGCATTGAACCTCCCACCTATCTAGTTATACAATCTAGACAGCAAAATATTAGTTGCAAGCACCACAGAAAAAAATCTGAATGTAATGATGTCAAAAAGCACAGTTGTAATTGGTAAAAACCCACTGTTCAGAACAGATGTCACTGTGCATCATAGGTTTTGTGACAAATGCATATATGTGCACAGGACAACATAACAAGTGTGAGACTGTCCCATGTAATGATATAATTCTCTATGAAGATTTAGATACTGTCCTTCATGTACTTTGCATTACTGTGTGGGATATGAACCTGTTTCATTGTATTGGATGTCAAAGAAAAACACAATTACAAACCTGTGGATTATCAATCAAATTTTCTTACCACTTCATTCCAGAATGATTGCACACTTGTCTTGTCTCATGCTTGCACAGTGTGCATTAACAGGACAAAAATACACTTCCTATATAGGACAGTGCACTGCAGAATAACAGGGATGGAATACATGTGAGTAGGTTAAACAACAGTGTAATGCATTTGCAAGTGTAACCATTGGAGAGCAGACATACATAAATTGACTGAATTAATTAACTCAACTTTACTCTGAAATCAAGATAATGTAAAATGTAGTACAGATATACAAACATTGTGCATCCTAAATAAATAATTATTTGTTTGTTTTTTACTGTCAGCAAGAAGCCCAGCACTGTCAAGAAGATTTGTGCTGTGGATAGTTAAGTATTAGCACATGCATAATCAAATCTTGGGGTGTTGAACTTAGAATGTGAATTGCAATAGTATATGGTGTTCTTTGCCAACTTTCATGCAAAGAAGCATTATACGCATGTGACCATATGTGAACCTGCTGCAGTTATAGAAAACATTCAAAAATATTTTTGCATATATCTGGATTTGAACCTTTATAGCATTCCAAGAAAAAAATAAATACCTGAGTATTATCTGAATACACCATATAGGAAGTCATACTTCACAAATATATCATGTGACAGCAGGTTGCAGAAAATGAGAATGCATGTATTCATCTTCATTACCCTCTTGACAACTGTAAGCTGTACATTCAACTCTTCAGCTTGCTAAACAGAAGATTAACCTGACTATACATAGCTAAGCACAGCAGTGTGCAGGGCACCAGAATAATGTGGCTGAAGGTAAGAGCTCACAAGATTTTCCCATAGGTTCTGTACTTCCATTTAGCTTCATTGCAGTTGGTGTTCCATGCCAGGCATTGTGCAAATGCAGAAGAGGAAAACTAATAACACAGAAGGCGAAGATACACAGACAGAGGGAGAGGACAGCAGGGACCAAGTAGCTTGCGACAAAAGGAGAATAATGGTGGCTGATAACAATATTTAGCCAAAAGCTACACACAAAATATTGTACTAAAAACAGGCTGTAACACTGATGCCTGTATTAGAACCCTTAGCAGGAGTCAAAAATCTCTCTCTGTGTGTGAGCACTATCTCATCACCCACAAAGGAATTAGTACTTTGCATAATTTAAATAACACAACTGAAGGACAATGACAACTTACTGAAGCAGAAAGGGTGAACAGAGAGATAGAGATAGAGAGACAGTAGTAGATGGACAGAGAGATAGCAACAACATATTTTGTGGGACATGTAGTCCATGTGTATGGTATGTTACTATTACTTATTAACTTATTAAGTTGTCATGGTCTGTACAATAAAGTGCTTCCTACAGGGAGAAATAAAGAGTAGGAGAGTGCAACCAACATTAAGACATAAGCAGGATAAGGTTGGCTTACTAAGTCTCCCTGTTGGGGCTGTAAAATGTTTGCTAATGATGTCTTGCTGCACTGTTCAAATGGTATGATAATGAAATGTCATGAATGAAGTGAAATACAAACATTTACAGTTAGCTATATGCCAGGCATATAAGCCGCGGCGGTGCAGTGGTTAGCGTTGTTGCCTCACAGCAAGAGGCTCTCCTGTTTGATTCTTGACTGGAGCGCCTTCTGTGAAGAATCTGCATGTTCTCCCCATGGTCGAATGAATTTAAAGACATGCAGGTATGTGACTGCATGTGTGGGTGTGCCTTCCTTGAAGGTTGGGCACTGGGCTGGTAACTCAACACTGTAAAAATTCACTGCCAGTCATTAACGGACCGGAGTTCCACTGTGGTGACCCCTAACCAGGAAAAGCCGAAAGACAGTTTTTTTATGTGATAGCAGTATGAAATGTCATGAAATAATAAGTTGCCATTCAGCTGGAATCAAACCCATGAAGTAAATATTGTGGGAAGAAATAGCCAGGGAATTGTTATGGCTAGGCTTGTATAGGCCCTAGGGCCGATAGCCTATTACCAACCTATGAACCTATGAACCTATGCAAAAACATCAGTCCACAAATAAGGAATTATTTCAACACACCCCATGGGAACTTCTATTTTAATACATCCAGCAGCTTAAGGACTGTTTCAGTAATTGTTTCACAGTACTGCCTTTAGTTTGCCTTTACTCTAATTTCCCATAGCACAATGGATTTAAACACATTTGTGCAAAAGTAACCAGCTTACTGCACCTGAAATTAAAATCTTCAGCTTTTGCCATAGGAAATTAAACAGCATTCAGCATTACAAAGCACTGGTGCCCTATGTCAACATGTGTGCAAATGCTGAGGACAAAAAATGAAAACTTTTCCATGGATTATTTCTGGCCATGTGTGTAGTCTATGATATGTGATTCTATTTTTCAACTAGATTAAATGTGTGAAGAGGGGGTTGATGTGACAGTGATGAAAATGGGGGGAAAGCAGAGGGTAGGGCACAGAGTACAGAATACAGGAATTTGCAGGAGTGTGGTGGGAGAACAGCATAGCTATCCACTTTTTCAGAACATAAATATAGAATTGTAACAATAATTTCATGCTTTTGGAGAGTCACTACACCAGGGATGAGTGACAACAACAGAATAATGCTGCATAGCTAAATGTACCAAAACAAGTGGGTCAAGAAAACATATAGATGAAGTGGAGAGTTGTGTATGGGGCATATTTTTGTGAGATAGATGTCCATTTTCTGTATTTTTCTATACAGAGACAAATGTTGGGGGAAGGGACTTAGGAATGTCAGTGTCAGGTTGGTAGGGTAGGTTAGGGAGCAGACAGAGACATACAGGACATACAAGACAGACAGGGAATGTGATGGAATAAAAGGTTGGGGAAAACCATGATTGGGGATAGGTAGGGGACCTTAGATACTTGTAATACCCATGTCCATTTTGAGAACAGTAAGAATCTAGTCCTCACCCTCAGAACTGTCATCACTGTCTCCTCTATCAGCTGCCTGGGTCAGTGCTGGATGTGGCATAATCTCTCCTGGTGCACCTCATGGTTTGCTTCTATTTCCTCTGCAGTTGTACAGTAAAAGACATATAAATATGAATGCATAATGAATAAATGCATTACCTAGCAAGATAATTAATGCCATAATAGCAGACAGGTTATGGGTCAATATACTTACACAACTGAGGGGTGTTTGTGTTTGCAGTCCTAATTTCAGCCTCCTATCAGCTTAGGAGATCTTGCTTGCACTTTTTATGGTCACTATAGTGGTGATGATATTGTTTCCCAGTGTGTGGAATGTCAGTTGTGCTGGAGCTATATCAAGCCTCAGCCTTATACTGACACCCAGTGGAATTTCCCCCCTGCAACAGCCTACAGCTCTAGAACTTCATGAGGACTGGCTCAAAAATCCTGGACTCCTCAATACCCAACTGTTCCCCTTTAAATTTGCACTGTTCTCTGCATTGTCAAATATATTTACAGATATCAAGCTAACAATATATGTTTGAACCAGGTTCCTATTATGTTATCAAATTGCTGAAACTTCAAAACTGTAAACATTGAACACAGTTAATTGAAATTTCAGCAATTCAAACTTAAAAAAAAGAAAGAAAAAAAAGGTCAATAGTTAAATAACTATTGTAAGCAGGGGGGCAAGGTGGGCTTGCTCCCATGCTTGCAACAGTTAATTTATGTTGTTTTGTTTTTATTTACATTTTCGAAATTATGAAACATTGAACATACAAGTTGGTTCAATCTTGTATTGTTCAGTGTTTCATGATTTCGATAACATAATAGGAACCCGTTTGGACCATAGCCCAGTTCAGATCATGCATGTAACAGGCTGTGAGCAAGGATGCACAGCCTTGCCAACTCATTTGCACAATTGTAAGCATATGGATTCTTGGCATACACATTGGCAGTACTTACATCAAATATTCCTACAGGTGTGAAACATGCCTGTGAGACTTGCAATGTGTGATACTCAAACAATTGACATGTCGCAATGTTCAATAATGAAATTCTTAATGGCTTGGCTTGCAATCTTTGGTGTTTAGAAGGATAAATAGGATGAATTGTGACATATTTTGATGTTGGGACTCATACACTGCTAAAAATGTGTTTTACCAGCTCAGAATGAAACCTATGGAAAGAATGAAAAAATTGAAGAGTAGCTTATTAACTCTCAATGCCACAGCAGAACTTCATTTGAAGCATCATAAGTAAAAATTTACTAATTTCAGAATGAATGGAGATATACATCAGAGGGTTCTGAATGAGTTTGATGCTAAATAGTCTTGGCAATGCATTCCAATGCTAATCATAGTATTTCTGTTTGTAAATATATTTCAGATGGATGGAGTTGAATGGCCTGAGTTATACATGTTGGGGTATGTTATATACATACATACTTCACAAGACATACAGTCCTAAACACATACGTAGGATATACAATGAGTCAAGATGATTATAACAAAACTATTGTGACCATCAAACATATGCAAGTACATTTTAAATTAAATACCATCATTGTCATGTTTAAGAAATTGTACATACATTAGCTTGAGGTAGTATGTGAAGCATTAATGATATATGCTAACTATAAAAGTTTAGTTATGCAAGCATTACTGATACATTGCTTGCAATAAATATGTTTATCACTGTGTCTTTAGTTTTACATTCCTAATCAAAATGTTGTGAGAAATATGATTTCAACCCCCATTGCAAAAGCCTGTTTTAGCTGGATTTGAACCATCAATCACCTGTTTCTCTTTATCTAAATTCCCGGCACTTACATGTTGTGCCACAGAGAAAACTATCTAACAGCTGCATTTTCATCACAGAGTGCTATCAGACAGCTTTGCAATGCCATCATGCGAGTTTGTGCTAGAGAAGGAAGCCTAAACTAAATTTTTCACTTTTTTCTTAGGCAGTGAACTGTATTTGTATGCTTCTGAGTGGAGAGAAAATGCTAAATCATTAAAAAAAAAAAAAATATATATATATATATACATATATATATATATATATATATATATATATATATATATATATATATATATATACACACACACATATATATATACATGACAGAATAAAGCTGACAGCAAAGTGAATTCATTTAATGGGTATATGTAGCAATGACCGGAGCAAGTAGTGCATTCCACTGACACATTCATCCTTCTCACATCTACTTGCAACATCAGAAACTAACTTTGGGGAACATATTACCAGACTTGTAGTTCATGACAAATAATGTGAATGTGGACAGACAATAGCTCACATGCAGTCAGCAATAATGAGTTTTACACAACACAGTGATAAAAATAAATGTGTGTAAGTATGCATTCACATCGACTTCTGTAAATTTAATAGTTTACTGAATTCAAACCCTACATCACCTGTCTTATTTCTTTCAATTTACTTCAATTACACATTCTGCCACAGGGATAGTTGTCTGAGATGTGGAATTAATTCAGTAAGTACTCTCCAGACTGCTAAAATCTGCACAGCACTTCCAGGCATGTGTGAGCTACATAAGGCAGTCTAAACTAGTTATTTCTCTTTTTCCTTTGGTAGTGAACTCTGTTAGATTTCAAATTTAAAAGAAAAAATACATACTGAGAATAAATTAAATATGATCTTTAAACTTTCAGTGCATCATATGTCTTATTTCTCCCAGTTCATTTCATTTACACCTTGTACCACAGATCTGGACATCTGTCATGTGCATTTTCTGCAATCATTCCTTTCCGGGGTGCTGATGGCTACACACCAATGCCAGGCTTATTTGTGCTACTGAAGGCAAGCCAAATTAAATTTTTCACTTTTTTGTTTAAGTCATGAAAGTTGATTGCACACTACCAAGTGGCACACAAATGCAGAAGGCAATATTAACTGAAATTGTTTTAAAAATGTTTTAGATAATTTAAAGGAACATGAATTGAATCAAAGTGTATATCTAGCAATGACCAGAGCTACTAATGCATTACACTGACACATTCTGCCTTTTCACATCTCCTAGTCACATCACTACTATCATTTATGTCTCACAATATTAGGACTTTAGGTAATACCATAGGAATGGAAAAGGTGACAGGGAACAGCAGAAATGCTTTCGCTTTCATGTACTGCACACATTTTATAGTGACAGTATTTCAAATGACATATCTGTCTGTCATGTTTACTCAGTACAGCCATTACTTGAGTTTCCCACCTCAACACATTCATACACCAAATGAAGTGTCTATTTACTATGACTTCCCTCAGTAAACTGATCTGCAAACAAGTTTCAAACCCTGCATCACCTATACTGTTTCTCAAAGCTCACTAAATTTATACCTTGTGTCACAGAAATAGGTACATGACAGCTTGAACTTCTTCACTCATTACTGTCTAAAGTGCAGAGGAAAGTGCACCATTGCCAATCTCAATTGCACTATTAATGGCATTCCAAATTAAATTGGTTAGTTTTTACCTTAGGAAGTGAACTGCATTCATTGCTACTGTCCACTGTCAGTCAACAGATTGCAGTGCCAAACAGCACACAAAGGGTAAAGGAAAAAATAAAAATACACATTTTGGGAAAAGTACTTTAAATGTACATTTCTGATGTTTCCTTAACCTTTTTATCTTGCAACAGGAACCTGTATGGGTTTCAACCATCAAACCAGGGTATTAAGAACTTTGTTTTTCATATTTGCCACAGACAAAGACATATATTAGCAAGGGAAAAAAGTGTTTAGATGAACTCAAAATGTGGTATTGTATCAAGTCAGATTGAACTTGCAACAGAAACAAGTTATGAAAGCTATCCTTTCTCATTTGTCAATAAATGTCTAGATGACTGGAATATCAGCAACAGTGCAATCTTATAAAAGGAGTGCAAACACTACAGAATTATTTTTGTCTTTTTTATGGTGCCTTATTCCCTACCTATACTTTCCTAAGAGCAATGCCATCTCATTTTTATTGCATATAGTATCTGTATTAATGACTAATGTACTCGCTTGAAAATGCACAACATTTCTTAGTAAGTGGGAGCAAATGTTGTCATTAAAACAGCATTTGAATATTTGGAATATTGCTCTCATAACTCAGTCAATGCACTTTCAGAGCTTTTGGTAAATCTATTCTCCAACATACAGCCTCAGTAAGCATACATCAAAGAGGGGAGGCTTTGAAATGCTGATTGTTCCTGCAGTCTGACTACTCATAGACACCTGCATGCCATTAACAGGTAACACTTTTCAATGTTCATCCTTGCATAGGGTATGTGCATGTGATTGTATAGCTCCTTTCACCATGTTTACTTTCCCTGTACTTAGTGCAGATTGTGGTATTCAGGAATCCTACTTGTTTAACACCTCATTTATATGTTCACAGTGCTCAGAGGGATGACTGTATACTATATAAAGGTAAGTGTGTACCTAAATAACTTATATCATAGTGGGGAGACTGGATCCAGAGAGCTTGACATTGCTAAATACACTTTGAGGAGATTTATCTACTTTCTGAACTGCTTTCCTGGCAAGGTATGTTGCTATTTTTTAGAGAATGCTTTTATTTTAACATTAAGGATAGATTTCAGTACCTAATACAATCATTGTTTTATCTGTCTGAATTTTTTAATCTTTTACTGTTGGCATAGCACTATGGTGATGGACAGGTTGACAGACAAGATCAGACAGGAGTCCCTGTGGACTATGATGTTTGCAGATGACATTGTGATCTGTAGTGAGAGTAGAGAACAGGTGGAGGAGACCCTAGAGAGATGGAGATATGCTCTAGAGAGAAGAGGAATGAAGGTCAGCAGGACTAAGACAGAATATATGTGTGCAAATGAGAGGGAGGATAGAGGAATGGTGAGGATGCAAGGAGTAGAGGTGGCAAAGGTGGATGAGTTTAAATACTTGGTATCAATAGTTCAGAGTAATGGTGAGTGTGGAAGAGAGGTGAGGAAGAGAGTACAGGCAGGATAGAGTGGGTGGAGAAAAGTGTCAGGAGTGATTTGTGACAGACGAGTACCAGTAAGAGTGAACGGGAAGGTCTACAAGAGGGTAGTGAGACCAGCTATGTTATATGGATTGGAGACAGTGGCATTGACAAAAAGACAGGAGTTAGAGCTGGATGTGACAGAGTTAAAGATGTTAAGATTTGCACTTGATGTGACGAGTGTGGACAGGATTCGGAATAAGTATATTAGCGGGTCAGCCCAGGTTGGAAGGTTTGGAGACAAAGCCAGAGAGGCAAGATTATGTTGGTTTGGACATGTGCTGAGAAGGGTTGCTGAGTATATTGGGAAAAAGATGCTAAGGTTGAAGCTACCAGGTAACAGGAAAAGAGGAAGGCCTAAGATAAGGTTTATGAATGTGGTGAGAGAGGACATGCAAGTGGTTGGTTTGACAGAGCAGGATGCAGAGGACAGGAAGAAATGGAAACAGATGATCCGCTGTGGCGACCCCTAACAGAAACAGCTGAAAGAAGATGATGACTGTTGTCATAGCCCATGTATGTCAGTTATTTGTCTGCATTACAAAGTTTAGTAAGGAATGTTACCTGAAATAATTGTGTACAATTTATCTTTTGGTAATCTGTGCAATTATTGCAGAAAAGTGTAGTATAATATCATTGCAGGGTCAAGCATTTTTACATGTGTAACCCAAAGAATGTGTTAAAGTTCTGATATCTACCTGGCTGCCCCCCACCCCCACCCCCACACCAGTGCAGATGGCACTATAAGAGTTTTCTCCATTTCTGCATGTACATTGTAAATTTGTATTATTAATGCTGCAATCTATTACATAGTTACACAGTTGTTTTCCACATTACAGAATTTTTGGCTAGGGTACTATCTTAACTTGGATGTAGTCATAGGGAGCCTTACCTTCACAACTGTTGTGTGCAGGATAGATGCATACATTCATACATAATTGAGTTCACAGCCATGCCATGTATTGTAAATTTAAATTTATGTCTGTTTTCTGTTTCATCTCATACAGAGACATAGCATCCAATACAGGTATACCCTGCAAGCCCCCACTGATGCTAGAAATTAGATCATTATCCAGGTCTTCTGTCACCATGGAGCTTTTCTCTTAGAAAGAGGTAGAGGTAACAAATCTGCCAGTGACAGAATATGGGAGCAGGTGGTCAATAACATCAATGCTGTCAGAGGGCATAGGAGAACTTACTCCCAAATATGATACAGAGCAAATTATATAATCATCTCTGCCTGCTGAAGAACAGCTGCAATTGCCTGGGAACAGGTGTCTTCAGGGGGTGGTCCTGCTACAGAACCATCACTGACTAAAACAGAGGAGTTCTTGTCCACTGTCAGAGATCCAGATAGCTTGGTAGTGGGTTTACTTAGACTCCTTAATGCTGGTTCTGATGTGGATGACAGACCCAAAATGTCTCAAGCAGAACTTCCAGGTATTCAAAATAAAATAATGTAAGTGTCATTATATATATAGCTTTATATGCATTTATCTTCTATCTCTGATATATCTAGAGCCAGCAGTAAGTGTGAGCTCGACAACAAAATACTAAATAGATAGGATGTTTACTAGGGGAATTCATCTGTTCTGTAGTTTATTGTATGATATTTTTCTTAATCTACACATGTAAAGAGGATTGTTCCCTGTTTCTTGTTTCATTTGCATTGTGATACTTTTCAGCCTTCTTTTCTCTCCCTTCCTTACATACAGGGACATCTAAACTGCAGTCTGCAAGACGACGTGCACATGGTAAGAACACATTTCTTTTACTGTTATGAGAGCTCATCCAGCAGACATCACTTACATTCAGGTAATACTCTGACTTCTAGCCAGGGCCATGGAAGTAACAGTACAAATTCTGGCAGAAGTAGTTCTCGTGGTCAGGGAGGACAACACTGAACTGACTGCACTACCTTGCAAGGCTCACATAATTGGCCACACTACAATAACATTTCCTTTAATGTCAACAAACACAGAACCACAGAATTTGTCAGGAAGGATTGACAGTGGGTTAATAGACAGATTATATCTAATGATAGCACCATTTTTGTATTGACTTATACTAGTGATATGGCAAGATTTGTAATATTGTTTGGAAAAATTGGGCAGTATTAATGACTGATGAATCTGTTAAACATGCAGTAGGCCCTACACTCAGTTTTTCTTTTAAGAATGCCTTGTTTTTGAAGAGAATTTTATGTTATCCTAATGTTAAGCATAATCTGCCTTCTGATAAACTTGGCACTTTTGCTTGTCATAATTGTAGAGCTTGCAAGTTCATTTCCACTGATAGAATGTTTGTACATCCAGAGACTGGTGGATGTTTTATACCTAGATTTTATGCTGATTGTACATCTGACATCCTGGTTTAGTTGGCTATGTGCAAACTTTTTAGGTCCTTTTATATAGGAAAAACAATTTGTTCTTTGAAAGAGAGGATATTGGAACATGTAATGGCTATTCATCAGCATGATACTGTTAAAGCTTTAGCTAACCACATTAATGAATGTCCAACTCATAGTTTTGGGGTTTTGGTGTTACAAAAATTTGATGTCACCCTTAGAGGTGGTGACTTCATGAATGAAGTTGAATTACTGGAACAAAAATTGATTATTTCCATGTTAGCTTATAGACCACCAGGACTTAACGTGCCTGTTTCTTTAAAACCTGCCCTTAGGACTAGAAAGCTGCCTCATTAATTAAGCTCTCTTTCTTATTGGTTGTTCAATTTAATATATTTTTTTTGTATAACAGTGTTTTATTTTATTTGTATTGTATGGTCTGATGAAGTGCAGAGCACTGCATGGAAGTGCTAACCTAATTTTATTCATGATTATCTGGTGGATTTTGTTTGAATAAATGTCTTTCTTGTTTTTAGCACCAGCTGTGGATGGTTGGCTTTTTAATTTCTTTCATCTTGTGGATTTATTTTCAACCATCCTCTGTCCAGGAGATTTACCTTTTTATATTTTTACTTGTTTCTGTCATATAGCCAAAATATCCACTTACGGTGTGGTGACTAGATCAATAAAAAGACCAAAACATGCATGTCCACATTGTGCAGTTTTGCTTTATGGGCCTTAATATGAACATAAAGACTTAAAAAGTAAAGAAATCATGGACATTCAGAAGTTATTTATCTGCAACATTTGATGAATTTAAAGGGCCATTTGCATATATTCCATGGGCCTCCATTAGAGGAGGTCTAAGGTATCATACAGTGAAAACTCTAATTTGGCTGGGTTTCTCTTTCAGTTTTTTACTAAATGGTGCCAAAGAAAGAAGCTTCATAGAGACCAGTCCTGTATAATTCCTTCCTAAACCTGTTTGTGATAGTGCCCAAGTTTAAACTGTTACACCAGTCCTGTATCTTTCCTTTCTAAACCTGTTTGTGATACTACCCAAGTTCAAACAATTATCCCTTTGCAGTCTTTTACCCCTTAATCGCTTTTTGAGTTTTCTGGTAACCTTAGATTTAAAAGCTGCATATCATCACATTCCTTATAGATCCAGATTTCAGACATTTCTTGGAGTTTTCTGTATCTGGATTACATTAACAGTTTTCTACATTATTCATCGCTCTAACCACTGCTTCAAGGGTATTCACAAAGTGTCTGGCTCCGGTACTTACTGCAAACTGCCAGGTATTCACATGTTTCCTTATTTAGGCAACTTCCCTGTCTTTGCAAATTGTTTCTTAAAGGGTCAGGAATCTTTCTTTTAGGTGAGGGATCTCCTATGCACACTGGGGTTGCAGAAAAGCATTAAAAAGTCTTGCTTTACTCTTTCTCACAGGATTGTTTTCCTGTGATGTCTCCTAGAGCTTTTCTTCCTCATAAAGAAAGTATATCTGTATCTAGATCTATTACTGAGTTTTTCCATGAAGCCTACTGTCTCAGCCAGGGAATTTCTCAGGATTCTGGGTCTCATGTTTTCTGTGATTCTCACGACCCCTCTTTCAAGACTCAGCAAGAAAAAAATCCAATGGTACCCAAAATCTGTATGGTCTTAAAATCAGCATCCTTTGACATTCCAGATTCTAGTTCTGGAGTTTGTGAAAAAGGAGATTGTCTTTGGTGAAGAGACCAGATTTATCAGAATCCAGGTCTATCATTCTCCCTTCCACTTCCAGCACAATGTGTAACAACAGATATCTCAGACTTTGCTTGGGGAGCAGTGTCTCTGGGGATAAAAGTGCAGGGTCTTTAGAACAGAAAAGGCAGACCAAAACACAGATCTAAATGAGATGATGGCATTTATAAATACTGTCTACTTTCTGAATTATCTACTGTCCATAGGACATGTACAACTGTTTACAGCCAACACCACAGTGATGTATATAAACAATCAGAGGAGGACCAGATCTTACCCTATGTGCAAAGTAGTCATGGCAGCCTGGACTATAGCTTTTCATCACTATCTCAGTCTACAGGCATCTTACATTATGTTAGAGCAAAATTGTGTGGCAAACAAGCTGAGAAGGACCAGGACAGACCCTCATGAAGGAAAATTGATTAAGGTAATCTTCCAAGAACTGCTCCATCTGTGGAAAATGCCTCAAATAGATCTTTTTGCCTTAATAAACAAGAGTCAGTTGGCAAAATTCTGCTCCAGGACTCCATGCAAGAAGGCCTAGAAGACAGATGCTTTTTCTTTCCCTTGGACAGGAATATTCCTGTATGCTTTTACACCCTTTCCACTACTATCAAGGGTCATTCTGAAGATTCAGAATTGCTCTCAAAATATCATTGTTGTGACTCCCTTCTGGCCCAGGCAATGGTGGTTCTCCCTTTTTTTTTGGAAATGGCCAGGGGCGATTGCCATAAGCTTCTTCATCAGCTACACTAACTCACCTAAGACAAAGGGAGTTTGATACATCCTGACCCCAAACAATCACAACTAACTGCCTGGATGATAAGAATCTTAATACCCTTTAGGCACTTATGTTCTGTGGACAGAACCTGTTAAAAGAGACATGGAAACCTGCTACTTGAAAATCATATATTAGGAAATTGAAGAGGTTTTCTAGTTGGTGTAAAGACAGGAACCAACACCCAGACAGCCCAGTGTTTCTCTAATTCTACATTATTTATGTGAGTTATGGTCCTCTGCCTCATCTTACAAAATAACAGTAACAAATAACTTTCATGCTACCTAGTTCAGCAGAGAATATTAATCTCCTTTATTGCATAGAAAGACGTGCATGTGGGAGACTAGGAAATCAAGGTCCTTTCTCCTCGAACAGTAGAATCATACATTATTTCCTTCTTTTCTGATTAAAAACAACATTATTTTAACAATCATAGAATAACCACACTGAACAATCAAAATTAACTCTACAGCATTAATTCCGCTAAGATAACTCCTGGCTCTCTGTTTATGATTTCCCATATTAGGCATGAGATAGATAGAATTTATATAAAAGAACTTTCTAGAAAGAGCAGAATTTTCTGCATTTTGCCATGCTAGCATTTTTCACATTTGGCAGGAAGTAAATCATCAGAAACATACTGAAAAACAGTCATATTTACAATGAAATACACACTAAGATTTTTCCTTTTCCATATAGCTAAGGCTACTGCAGCAGTGATTGTGATGATAAACATAGTACAGTTGTGTAAGTGAAGTAAACATAGCAGTAGATGTTTGAAAGATCACTGCTGCAGTAGTCACCCCCTCCCTCCACCCCCCTTATTTTTGTATGTTTTTGTTGTCAGGGAAAATTACCCTTATTTTTATTTTCCTAGGATTTACTTTATCAAGGATTTCACCAACCTCAATTTCTTGGAAAGAAAACTCTGACAGACTTGGTGTACAAACCTAAATTTTTAGTCAGCTCAGCTCAAGCTATTTGTTTGGGTGCATGGAATATATCTGTAAGCTTTGGCAGCTGTCTCGCTGTTATATCATTAGCACGTTATAACCTATATAGGAAAGGCTACTGCAACAGTGATCATCCAATACTGTTATGGTAAGCTTATTTACACAACTGTACCTTACTGCTAAAATATGCAGTGCTGCTTTGTAGATCTATGTCTGCTGTTCTTTTCTTGTTTGGCTTTTCAGTTAGCCTGCACCAAGTCTGCTCTCTTCTGACACATTTTTTACTTGATAACAATGTTAAAGAAATGAATGAGTGTTGTAAAGGAGATGGAAAGAGTAAGAATGAGGAACTTCCACAGGTCATTACATCAGTCCTTTTAGATTTCCAAAATTAAATATGTCCCTTGGCCTTGGGGCATTGAAGGCAGCAGACTGTAAAACAGATCCATCTTCAGTATATAGCTTTTTGAACTACTGTTCTTGTTTGCATGAATATACATTTTTATCTGTGCTGAAAATATTTTGTAGTGCTTTATTCTGTAGCATTTATAAAGATAAAAATAAATAAAATGATTTGGTTATACCTGAAATGGGTATTGAAAAATTTCCATAGCTACTGTGAGAAACAGAAAACAGGAATTCAAAGAACAAACCAAATGAGAGACTAACACAAAACAATGTACTTAGCCATATGCATGCAAAGAGAATATATTCTTTATTTTCCTTTAAGGAAAACCAAAAAGAAAAATACATTTTTATTATCTTTAAAACTGAGACTGTAAGATGGTGGATTAAAAGGTTCTGTACTACTTGCCGTTAACATTGGTGACTAAGAAAAGAGGAAAATATTCAGTGTATTGTGAAAACATATTCAAATAAGTCGTGTATGCATTCTTATGATTTATTGTAACAAATCATGTAACATTTTGAATCCGTGGTATATAAGAATGAAGCCCTTATTGTGACCTAGATGACCCAGGATTAATTAGCAACTCAGGTGTTGGAAGAACCAGAGTGGGAGACAAAGGCTGAGGGGGCAATGCCATACTATCCATCCTGTGGGGAGGTAGATGGTCCAGCCCATGACAGCGTTGACAGTTGAACAGGGTTGTGCACTGTATGCAGTTAACTGGCCTACGGTATTCTCCTGCCTCTGCCAAGTCCTGGTCATGCATTGTCCTGGGACATGCTTCTGTCTATGCCAAGTCCTGTTCATGCATTGTCCTGGAACATGCTTCTGTCTATGCCAAGTCCTGGTCATGCATTGTCCTTGGGACATGCTTCTGTCTATGCCACGTCCTGGTCATGCATTGTCCTGGGACATACTTCTGCCTCTGCCAAGTCCTGGTCATGTATTGTCCTGGGACATACTTCTGCCTCTGCCATGTTCTGGTCATGCATTGTCCTGGGACATGCTTCTGTCCCTGCAAAGTCCTGTTCATGCATTGTAATAACACATATTTCTGCCTCTGCCAAGTCCTGGTCATGCATTGGAATGACACATATTTCTGTCTCTGCCAAGTCCTGGTCATGCATTGTCCTGGGACATACTTCTGTCAATGCCAAGTCTTGGTCATGCATTGTCCTGGAACATACCTCGGACCCTCATGCATTGTCCTGTGACATGCTTCTGTCTATGCCAAGTCCTGCTGATGCATTATCCTGGAACATACTTCTGTCTATGCCAAGTCCTGGTCATGCATTGTCCTGGGACATACTCCTGCCTCTGTCAAGTCCTGGTCATGCATTGTCCTGAGACATACTCCTGCCTCTGTCAAGTCCTGGTCATGCATTGTCCTGAGACATACTTCTGCCTCTGCCAAGTCCTGGTCATGCATTGTCCTGAGACATACTCGTGCCTCTTCCAAGTCCTGGTCATGCATTGTCCTGGGACATGCTTCTGTCTATGCCAAGTCCTGGTCATGCATTGCCCTGGGACATACTCCTGCCTCTCCCAAGACCTGGTCATGCATTGTCCTGGAACATGCCTCTGTCTATGCCAAGTCCTGTTCATGCATTATCCAGGGACATACTCCTGCCTCTGACAAGTCCTGGTCATGCATTGTCCTGGGACATACCCCTGCCTCTCCCAAGACCTGGTCATGCATTGTCCTGGAACATGCTTCTGTCTATGCCAAGTCCTGGTCATGCATTATCCAGGGACATACTCCTACCTCTGACAAGTCCGCATTGTCCTGGTACATACTCCTGCTTCTGTCAAGTCCTGGTCATGCATTATCCAGGGACATACTCTTGCCTCTGACAAGTCCTGGTCATGCATTGTCCTGGGGCATACTTCTGCCTCTGCCAAGTCCTGGTCATGTATTGTCCTGGGACATACTTCTGCCTCTGCCAAGTCCTGGTCATGCATTGGAATGACACATATTTCTGCCTCTGCCAAGTCCTGGTCATGCATTGTCCTGGGACATACTTTTGTCAATGCCAAGTCTTGGTCATGCATTGTCCTGGAACATACCTCGGCCCCTCATGCATTGTCCTGTGACATGCTTCTGTCTATGCCAAGTCCTGCTCATGCATTATCCTGGAAAATGCTTCTGTCTATGCCAAGTCCTGGTCATGCATTGTCCTGGGACATACTCCTGCCTCTGTCAAGTCCTGGTCATGCATTGTCCTGAGACATACTCCTGCCTCTGTCAAGTCCTGGTCATGCATTGTCCTGAGACATACTCCTGCCTCTGACAAGTCCTGGTCATGCATTGTCCTGGGACATACTCCTGCCTCTCCCAAGACCTGGTCATGCATTGTCCTGGAACATGCTTCTGTCTATGCCAAGTCCTGGTCATGCATTATCCAGGGACATACTCCTGCCTCTGACAAGTCCACATTGTCCTGGTACATACTCCTGCCTCTGTCAAGTCCTGGTCATGCATTATCCAGGGACATACTCCTGCCTCTGACAAGTCCTGGTCATGCATTGTCCTGGGATATACTCCTGCCTCTGTCAAGTCCTGGTCATGCATTGTCCTGGGACATACTCCTGTCTTTGCCAAGTCCTGGTCATGCATTGTCCTGCGACATACTTCTGCCTCTGCCAAGTCCTGTTCAAGCAGTTGCTTTCACTGGGCATGAGTGTGAATGTATGCAGTCAAAGAAGGAAGGTATAGTAGGCCCTCACATATGTAATTATGCATTTCTATCTCGGTGGGGGAGGGGGGGGGCTAGGGCTCAAAAACACAAAACGTCTCAATTCTCCAAGACGAATGATGGAACCACCTTAATGGGGATTGCCTTCTTAGTCAGTGGAGACCTACAACCCAAAAACAAAACAGAGAAGCAAAGAAACCTCTGACTCAACAAAAATGCAATTTTAATGCTTAAAGTAAGTGTTTCTACCCTTCTCTGCTAGTATGCTTTAGTTGTTTGTTCTTTTCTGTTGTATTTTTTGTGTGTATCTATCAACTATCTATTTAAATCTGCCATCCCACTGGCCGTTATTACTCCCCGATACTTCGTTTAACATTCAAAAACCTACACCTGCCTTAGTTTGAAAGAACCCTCTATCAAACACAACATTGTCTGGAAGTCTGCAATTTATTTGCTTTATGGCACAGCACTATTACTTGTTTCTTTTATCTATTTTCCATGAACGACATACTTCTTAACGAGTCTTCTTTTAAAATGAGAGAAAATGTTACAACCAATTCCTCAGTTATGCAGTGCAAGAAGTCTTCAAAAGAGAACTGCAGTGTGTGTGTCAGATTGTCAAATTTTCACATACATGTAATACTGAAGAAGGTTTGCTCAGCAGTCCTCTTTGGAGTATATGAAATGTAGTACTGTATTTTGTTAAGGTACTGGTCAGCTATGTCTTTTTATTAATTCCTAGGGACTCAGTTACATATTTTATATTTATTGCTGTAATAAACACTCATTTCTTTGGTTGAAATGATTTCACATTTTTCATCTGGCATTTAAATTAATTATACATGCTTAGTAAAATTGCATCTACTGTATATCTTGTAAAAGAAATATTGCAGTGACATTTGCATGTTTTAGTGCTGTATTAGTCATGGCTTGCCAATTAAATTTCAGATTGTAGTAAAATAAAATTAGGTGACCCTCTGAGAAATGAAGTGCCTTGGTATTTTCTCAGAAAGCTGCATTAATTCTGCCTAATTACTGTGACTAAGAAAATGCTGACACCTGTGCACAGCACCTACAGTAACACACATTGTCTATCACCAGCTGCAATGTTATATTAGCCTAAGAAATAAAAATACATAAGCTATAATACCTTTTTGTACTGATATAAATAGGCATGTACTATAACCATTCTTAGCTAATAACCATTATTTGAAAAGTAATTAGCATATGACAAGCAATTTAGCCACTGCCAAATAGCAGACTATATTGTATTTATTTAATGCAACTGGTATTATAAGTATTATTCAAATTTGTTTAATTTCTGGATGAAAACAAATGTTTAATGATATTCTTCAGTTAATTTACTGATTATATTATACCTGTAGTACTGCTGCATTTGATTTTACATGTGTTAATTGGAGTATGTATTTTCTAAAGGTGAATTTGAGTCTACCCGAGTGCTGCAGTAACAGTTTGTCTTCCTGAAAGCAGGATAAGGAACACCCCCCCAGCTAAATCCTGACACAGACCATGGGTACAAGAGATCCAGCATGAAAAAGAAAAAATAGCAGTTATTCTGTATCCGTTCACAATAGCATTATAGATAAAATTCAGTGCTGTGATTATACCTTCATAACTTTAAACCAAGGATAACCAAAAAGTGATTCGCTGACTGTCCAAGCAGCAAGCACTAACCGCTCCACCACAAGCAAGGGACACCACCCAAGATATTTTCTAACATAACCTTTGAATTCCACTGGTATAATCATGCCAGCTTAGTTGCTATCCTTCAGGAAGGGGGCCCTCCCTCCTAAGAGATAAAATTATCAGTTTTAAGGGCTTCAAAATCATTCAAAAGAAGATGGAGATGGTTAAGAGTGAGTACATGGGTAGGTAGGATCATGGTGATCTGCACTATGGCCAGATGGGGAAAGTATGTAAATGCCATTTGTTTGTGTCAACTTTAAATGCTCACATGCTAGTATCTTGCAACACACTTGCTCATAGCCACTTGCTCTAATTACCAAGTGCCCTAACTCATAGTAGCCCACCCCTAGTGAATTACCTAGCCCTCACAACCCCCATCCCAAAACTTAAAGTACCTCATCAATTTCTAATCCTAAAACTCCACTCCTACTCTGTAGCCCTAAATTCCCCTCCTGCTTCCTATATCCAAAAATCCTCCTCCCTGAACCTAAATTACCTTCCTGATCTTTACCAGAAACCCTAACCTGCACTCCCATGCCTCCCACACTCTCCTCATGACTACCACACTAACCACGTCTGAACTCAGCTACTGTATACAGGTGAGGCATGGCAAGTCCACTCTCGACTCACAGCTGCAGCACCTCACTTGAACATATGGCTGAGTTTGAGTGGCTAGCATAAGTGCTACAAAACAGCCAATACTCTTGCTGTGAGATAATGGTATTCACGTGGCTGGAAATCAAGAGCTTGTAGTAGACCCCACTTGTTTTATATAGTGTGCATACTGGGTGTTATAATGCTATAACTGCAAGGCCACCAACACAGAAAATGGATATTTAATTTATTTTTTAATCACATTACTAAATCAGCCTGGTCAGAACCAGAGTTAACTCAGCAGAGTATTGCATAGTATTCTAAGATAAATCAAGCAGTCACCAAGTACTTCTTTAAGTGTCAGGCAGGACGTTTGTCCCATGAGCTAGTAATGTGCATTATCCTGTACACCTTAGGGTGTGATTTTTTTTTCTTCAGTTGCCTGTTATGTAACTCTTAACAAACCTAGCATTCCCAGATAAAACCTAAAAACAGGAAGTTATGATTTAGTGGGCCTTCCTGGCTAAGTAAAAAAAAAAAAAAAAATATATATATATATATATATATATATATATATATATATATATATATATATATATATATATATATATATGACTGGTATGCATATCACACATGCAAGTTGCTTTAAGATGGCATAAGAAATATTTAGTGTAGTAGAATATACAAAACTTTTTTTTTTTGCTGCAAAGTTATTTGCACTATATTTTGTGTCTTTTTAAGCATACTGTATCAGAATTCCTGACTCTAAGCCATTGCTATGCATCATCTTTTTCACTGTTACCCATAGTGCCAGTTTTCTGTTATAAGAACAGCCAGAATCACTGTACTTCTTATAAACAGCATTTTGAAACATGAATTAAATGACTGGGACAACAATTGCCTTATGGTAAGGCACTTTAGCTTGCTAAACAATGGGTGTGTTCACACATCAGTCTGTTATGTGTTTGATTGTATGGAAGTGTAGTGGTTGGTGATGCTGCCTCATGTCTCCAAGCTATACTGTTTAATCATTGTCTCCATGTCTGTGTGCATTTTATATGCTTTTGCTGTATTTGTGGGAATTTGTTCTACTTCACTTCTCAAAATATATTAACATATTGGTTTCTCATAAACTATTCAGTATATAATGGTTTATAAACTTTATATCTATAATCCATTTGTGATTGCAGTCATCACTTTACCTACTCAGCAAATAATTTCATAAAGATAAGTCTTCTGAGAGTTGCAATTATTTAGTATCTGCAATCATATGCACCATTGTGCATTATTATTTTCATAGACGCTTTTGCGTACTACTACTGCAGCAAAAGGAACCAGGCAGTTTTAAATATTAAATTCACATTTAATATGATAGCGGAAAAATAAATGTCATGTATAAGTGTTCAGCGGTAGCGTTGTCGCCTCACAGCAAGAGGTTCTCCCGTTCGATTCTCGGCTGGAGCGCCTTCTGTGTGGAGTCTGCATGTCCTCCCCATGGTCGAGTGGCATTCGAAAGACTTGTGAATGGACGTGCCTTCGTTGAAGGTTGGGCGTCAAGCTGGCATCTCGGCACCGTGAAAATCTACTGCCAATCATTAGCGGACTGGAGTTCCGCTGTGACGACCCCTAACCGGGAAAAGCCAAAGGTACAACAACAACAACATAAGTGTTCAGGCATGATATGTGAGGAATGCAAACATGTGGATAGTACACATTTAGTGATTATCTATGCCTAAGCTACAAGACATACTACAATTCAGCCCTTATGGATCTGCTACACATTCACAAAACAAACAGCACCAGAAATCCCCACTCTAAGGCTCTAAACCTTGTCTGTGACATAAACAAAACATGTTGGAGGGACGGATATGCGTCTCAGAGATTAGCCCTTCTCTGGATCAGACTTCCAATTCATTTGAAACAGACCTTGTCCCTAAGCCTGTTCAAATGCAATTTGGACTATTGTATGGGAAATCACAAATTTGCCCCTGGCTTGTTGCCTGTTGCCATTATGGACAAGGGCAGTTTGTAGATGCCTTAAGTCACAGCCATATACCAAAGCCATTCTAGCCCATGGGATTAATAATTGGGAAAATCAGGGCATGAATGGCTAAGCTGAAGAAGGCTGCATGGTTGTTAGCCTAGTAACCTCCTATGATCCTATGATCCTATTTCTGTGCTCTTCCCCAACCTTCCTTCAACTTATTTTATTAAAAAAATAATGTCTTCTTTTAAAATGTAGCAAACTGTTTGCTACAAATGTAGCAAACAGTTGCTACATTTTTACCGTGACTGTACAGAGTGCTATGGTGCTCATGTTTTAGTTTAAAAAATATCTTCTTTAGAAACTGTAGCAAACTGCTTACAAATGTAGCAAACAGTTGCTACAGTTTATACCCTGCTTGTATGGAGCACTACAGTACTGAGGTTTTAGTTAAAAAAAACTGTAGCAAACTGGACCATATGCAGAGTACTCCAGCATTGTTTTTTTTTTTGTTTTGTTTTTTTTTAACAAGAAACATCTTTATTAAATTGTCAGTTATGACACAGGCAATCATATATTTATATAAATGAAAATAAATCATACTGACATATTTTTTGTTGAAAATGTTATATATCACTTATAATCTGTCTCACTGCTGCTAAAACCAGACCAATAACACACCTTCATACCACTTGGAAACCAAAACGGTGCAAAAGCAGCACAACAACCATAAAACAAAAAAGCTGCTTGAAATGCCAGTAACTAGTCCTCGACAACACGTAGTGAGAAAGGTTTTAATAATTAACTGGAAAATGATACTTAAAATAAAACAACAATAGTGGTCAAGTGCTTTCATCAGAATGACTTCATCAGAACAATAAAATGTTACAAAGGTTCTCATTTTATACAATTCCTTGTAAATCATTTGAACCAACCAATTAAAATTTAAAAAGACAGTCATAAAAAAAATCCAAAACATTTCATATAAAAGGCTGTGGAGTGTAAAACTGTATTGTACAAAAATACAAATATGTTTATTGACAATTCTAAACTTCATTTAAAAAGATTTATATAAAACTGATTTGTATAAAACTGAGGAAATCTAGAGGGGTTGTTGTATCATAATATGCAAGCCCTGAACTTTAATTCTGGTTTGATACTGACAGCATCATTTAACCCTGGAAATTCAGCACCAGTTAACCTAAGCTGCCATTTAGTTTCGGCCCTAAGTAATTTGTTAGTCTAATCCCCCCCTCTAAAATCTACCTGCACAACTTCCAAAATGCCAAATTTGAAACTGTGAAGGGGGTTCACTTTAATGTGTTTGAATAAGGCATTTTTTCATCCTTCTTACTGATACTATAACAGTGCTCATAAATCCTACGATTTAGTTTCCTTTCTGTCTTACCAATATAGTAACAATGACAGGAATTACAAATAGCTAGATAAACAACACCAGTTGTAATACATGAACCAGCTACAAAATTAACATCAATACCATAGGGACCCAATCTAACCTTGGGACTTTCATTAATGTAACCACAATAGTCACATGAACTACATTTGTGGGTACCTTTCTTCCTGCTTTTTACACTGGGTTTATTTTCCAAAATGTTTTTCAAGCTACTACCAACTCTGTAGGTAAATAAGGGTTCTGGGCCTAATACATTAGAGAGATCCCTATTTCCCTTAAACATAGCCCAATTATTCTTAATAATCTTTTTCACCTCGTTTGATGTTTCACCATATGTAATAACCATAGCTTGAGAAAAATCCTTGAATTCACTTTGGTTAACAGTTATGACTTCTTCATCAGCCCCTAATAATGGTTTGTATCTATCATTCCAATCATTCATCACTTGGTCCCTAATGTTCTCTACAAAATCTGATGGATACCCTCTATGCAGGAACATGTCCATCACTAATTTAGTCTCTTCCTCTCCTAGGGTCCTATTAGAACACATCCTTACAACCCTGACCAATTGCCCCTTAACTATATTTCTCTTAATATAGGGGGTGGTTACTTGAAAATTCAAGATAGTCATTGGAAAAAGTAGATTTCCTATGCACCCTAGATTGAAATGAGTGGTTAGGAACATCCTTAAATATTTTTACATCAAGAAAGTTAATTTCATTACAGTTACCTTTACCCGTAAATTTAAAATAATCACTTATAGTATTAATATAGTTGAGAAATGGTTCAAAAAATGTATCCTTCTTCCACAAAATAAATAAATCATCTAAAAATCTTAAGTAAAGGTGCCATTCATTTCTGTAACAAGATGTAAAAAACAAACTGGTTCTCCCACCCATATAAAACTAAATTGGCAAAAATAGGTGCACAACTGTTACCCATGGCTACCCCTTGGACCTGTCTGTAAAATTCCCCCTCAAAAGTAAAAAAATTATTTTTCAACACTAGTTCCATTAATTCTGTAATGAAGTTGATCAAACTACCACTCAGGTTTGTTTTGCTTACCAAACCTTCATTAAAAAATTGTAGTCCTACCTCATGGGGGATAGAAGTAAAAAGATCAACTACATCAATAGTGGAAAAATAAATATCTTTGTTAAAAAATTCCTTCTTAATTTTCCTTAAAAAATCCCATGAATCGAGAAGTACATAGTCCAAGGGAGCCAGGGCATGTTTAACCATCCGATCGATAAAACCCCCCAGGGAGTAAGTTATGCTATTATGTCCAGAAATAATGAGCCTATATGGAGGGTCTTCCAGTTTTTTATGAGTTTTGGGAATACCAAAACCAATAGGTATAACAGGATGTTCCACATGCAAAAAGTTAAAAACCTCTTCATTAATAACTCCTTGCAATAGGGAATCCTCCAAAAAAAATTTTATCTTTCGATAGCTTATATGAATTTCATTCCTGGAAACTACTTCGTATTTAGTAGTATCATTCAACATGTTAGCAATTTTGTTTTTATAATCCACCGTATTTGCAATAACCATACCCCCTCCCTTATCCAGTTTCATAAATCTAACATTCCGGTTGTCCCTTAACTCAAAAAGTAGCTTTTTCTCGGCCAGGGTCAAATTATGTTTCCTATAGATGTGTGTCCGTAGGGTCTTAAAAATCTCCTGCCCAGTAACATTTTCAAAGGAATGCAAAATGGGTAAAAGGGAGGGATTCCAACAACTTCTTTTATAAATAACAGGGTGCATTTTACTGTCAATGCTTGCTTTATCTCTATTCAAACATTTTAAATTCAATTTTCTAACAAAAATCTTGAAATCGGTTAAAATTTTACTGATTTCATCTCTATTAGAGGATACAAATTTCATTCCCTTCATTAGCAAATGGAAAAGATCCTTGCAAATAGGGAAATCTGCGTAGTTGAAAATCTTGAAACCTTTATACAGAAAAACAATATTGTCAGATTCAATAATCCCATCATCATTGTTCACTTCTTGGTTACCTCTGGTATCATAAACTATTGGTAACTGTTCTTCCTCCTGTAGGAGGGATTTCTGTATTTTGGTCTCGCCCCACCTTCCCCCCGTGGTCCTAAACAATCATGTTCCTGTCTAACCTGATTTCTGTTGAAAATCCTTTCGGATCTTCTAAGGGGTGGGAATTCAGTATCATACTCATTCCCATCACTGTTAAACCTGTTAAAGTTCACCTTCATACCACCCATAACCCTGTCCATTTCCTACCCACTCCCAGCCACTTTCCGCTTATTTTGTGATGTCGCCATTATTGTCATCTGAGGAGCAATGCACTCTTTTTGCATTCCAGATGTCTTCATTCTGTGAATTTACTATGCTTTTCTGTAAAAACACATAGAAATTCCTTCAATTTAACAATAGACTGCTTCTTGTTTGAAAGAGAATACTAGAGTTTGCACAGTGTTTTCCAGACAACTGGTTTGATTTCTGGATAGTCCGAAAAAAAAATGTAAAGGTGAAAAATGTATAGTTCATTTAAATCCTGCCTTCTTTTAAACTTCACTCCTCCTCCAAAACGTTATTCTGCATGTATTGTTCCCACAGTTTCCATTTTTTTTTTAAAGTAATTCGCTCCTATACTTTTCTAAAGATCCCATTTACAGTTGTTTTATCTCTGTTACTATATTCACTACTTCTAGTACAGTTGCTTTAGACATTGATTTCCATTTTCTAGTAATTGCTTTTTTGGTAGCCACCAAAATTAGACTCAGCAAGGCCTTACTACAGTATGGCTAGGCAATTCCAATTCTGTAGCATAGCTCAGAAAAATCATTTCATTAGTTATGCCAATTTGTTCACCCAGTATTTCTGATAGAGTAGTCTGCAAGGAATGTTTAAAGTCTGCCAACTCATTACACTCCCAGAAGAATATGTTCCCAGTTACTTCTTTCTTTCCCATAACACCTTCAACATTTGCAATCTACCTGAGGAAAATGTATTTGGAGTTTACTTGCGGTATAAAGATACCTATGCAAATACTTCCAAGTAAAGATCCCAAATCTTTTAGACTTTGTTGCATATTTAAGAGTCCTTCATATACCCCCCCCCCACTGTTTATTTGTGAATTGCTTGTTCAGTCTCTCTTCCTAATCCTTTCTAACCTCCTATGATAGATTCTTATAGTTATCATGCAATATCTTATATGCACTACTAATTATCCCTTTTTTAACAGCAACTTCTGTTCTACATCCTACTAAAAACTCTAGCAGTGCTGGTCTTTTGCTTAGGATCCCCCTATTTCTTTCTATTTGCCTATACTCTGATATCGATACTTGATAGTGAAGGCAATCTCTTGCCTGCAGTTCAAATATATTTTTGACTTCTTTACATTCTATTACCTTTCACTTTCTAATTATTTGCTCCCAATACTTTGGTTCCTTTGCCAGTTTTGTCAAGGAAATTCCATTCCCCTGTAGCCTATTGTCTGTATTCCTAATTGCAATCATCCCTATCACCAGGATTTCCTTTTTCCATCACCATGTTGGCTTAGTTCTTAGAATACTTTCTGCTACTTTATGAATATAATATTATGTATGGTTATTGCTATTCTCCTTAAGGATCTGCATCCAAACTTCCAATCTTTACTTGTTTCTTGAGCTTCCCCCCCGTTTCATCATCATCCCTTTCCACTTTGAGTTATAGCCTTCTGCTTGTGCTATATATAAGAGCCTTAACTGTGTAGTTCTAAAGTACCCCTTCAAATCAGGTAATCCCAAACCAGCTTTTGCTATTGGCTGGATCAATTTATCCCATTTGGCTGTTGTCATCTTCCCCTCCCAGATAAAATTGTCTAACTCTTTATTAATTGCTATCCAAACCCTTCTACTCTGATTGATAACAATATGCCTGACCTGCGTATAAAACAAAAGAGTCTAACAACATTTTCACTGTTTGTATATTGCTGTCCATATCCATAAAGCAGAGCTTCCAGTTTCTCAATTTTTGTATTATCTTTTGTGTAGTCTGTTCCCACATATCCTAAACTTCCATAACAGAATTCTTTTTAATCATACTCTTAAGTAATTAATTTTATCATGTCCCCATAATATGGGTATTGCTGAACCATTTTGTGTATGGGTACCTAGATTACGGCTATTGCCTTTGTTTTATCTTCATTAATTTTGTATCCTGAAAAGGCTGTGAAATTGCCTGAGAATGTTCCACATAGGTCTATATTATAACACTGAAGTTCTCTAACATCGAATGTTATAATATTGAACCGTAATGTCGAACACTGAAAACAGCGAAGGTGCAGGACATCAAATTCTTTCCCAGGGAAAGAATTTGGTGGGCCGTTGCTGTGGCTTCGCTGTTTTCTGCATTCGATATGTTGGGGTATTACGGATCAGGTTCAGGTAAGTGTGCGATTGTGTGTAGGTTAGGGTTAGGGAGCGGGTTAGGTGAGTTAGGGTTGGGGTGTGGGTCAGGTAAGTGTGCGGTTGTGTGGACATTAGTGTTAGGGTGCGGGTTCAGATAAGTGTGCAATTGTGTACAGGTTAGGGTTAGGGGCGGGTTAGGTGAGTTAGGGTTAGGGCGCGGGTCAGGTAAGTGTGCGATTGTGTGTAGGTTAGGGTTGGGGCGAGTTAGGTGAGTTAGGGTTAGGGCGCAGGTGAGGTGAGTGTGCAATAGTGATGGACCTTAGGGTTAGGGTTGGGTTAAGGTAAGTGGATAGCTAGTACTGTATGTAAAGTTTAGTTTAGGTGTAGGATTTTAAATGTATGTGTGTAGATGGCTGTTTTTTGTGTGTGTTTGTGCTGTGTGTATGTTTCTCGGAATAGCAAATTTTTTCCCTGGGAAAAAAATTCACTATTCTGACTGTTCGATGTTTTCAGACTTCGGTGTTTAGGATTCGATATAATAACATTCAATGTTAGAGAACTTCGATGTTATGATATAGACCCGTTCCACACTGTCCTTTTCTGGGTTTATCAGGTGTAAAATAATATCATCTGCAAGTAAATCCAACTAACATATCAATTATATCCTTGAATTTCCGAGTCCCTTATTTTCTTTACCACTGGTTCTAAATATAACACAAACAACAGAGGGAAAGAGGGCACTTTGCCTTTTTCTCTGCTCAAACAGAACTTATCAGAAAGGAACTCCACCAGTTTAATTTTTGCCTCCAATCCCTCATATATCCCCCTAATCAACCTTATAATTTTATCAGGGAATGCAAATGCTTCCATTGCCCAACTCATAAAAGCTTACTCTGTTGAATGCTTTCTCTGCATCAAGACCCACCAGCAACAGTGGTATTTTTTTTACATTCTGCTTCCTTCTGGATTATCTTTGATCTATTAATGTTGTCAAATGTTTGTTTCCCCTCCATAAAAACCACACTGATCCATATCTATCAATTTTGGCATCACATTTGCCATTCTTTTAGCCATTATAGACATAAGCACTTAGCAATCATGGTTTAGAATCAAAATGGGCCTACATGGTGCTGAATATGATGTCTTTCTCATCCTTAGGTATTTACAGTCACCACCTCTTTCTTCCAGGATGTTGGTGCTTCTCCTTTTAAAATGCTTTTAAACAGAACCTTCCAGATCTTTAGCAGTTTCTTACAAACTTCCACAGGAATACCATCAATTCCTGGGGACGTTCCTGTACATGGATGATACATTACTGTTTTTATTTCATCTCCTCCTATCCTGTTAGTAATTGAGCCTCATCTGTCTCTAACCTTGGCATAGTTAATTCTTCTACAACATTTCCATTTGTACTTTTCTTGATTTCCATATTTTTCTGCTTTATACAGATTTTCTTATAATTTCCTAAATATCTCTTGTACCTCTACATGATCTCTGATTATTTCCTTGTTATAGGATCCCTAAGCTTAGTGGAAACTCTTTCTACTTTCTGTTGCTCAAGTCAGTGTGCTAAAAGTTTTTGTACTCTGGAGTTATTATCAAAAAACAGTTGGTTAACAGCAGTCTTTCTATACTCATGCATGTTATCAAGGTAATCCCATATTTTCTGTTTAGCATACTGCATTTGCTCTTTTTCTTGTTCTGTGAGATCCCCCTTACTCTGAAATACTTTAACCTTTGTCAGTCCTTTTAAATAATTCTTGTTACTTCTTAACCATAGCTCTCTTTCTTTTATTTCTACTCAAATTTTAAACTCCACAAGAATTTTATCCCAATCCCTAGTTATATTTTCAGAAGAAATTTCTATCTTCTCTAATAACTCACGAATAATTTCCATTATTTATTCATTAAATTCCTACTTTTTTAACAGATATGTGGGAAAGCGCAAGTGTCTCATTTTTATTTCATTACCCTGCATTTTTATTTTAGTTATTATTGATACGTGATGTGAAATAGTTATTTGATGCATATCAAAACTTTCAATTAAATTCACATGTTGCTGTGAAATATAATTTCTGTCTAGCCAGGCCCAGTTTTTGTACCTTGGGGAATAATATGTAAACACACTCCAAACTCCTACTGAATTCCTGTCTTCCATACCAAATATTTTCACAATTACCTTCAAAATTCTACCCTCTTTTGTTATATTTTCCCTTCTGTGCCCCCCCACCCCCCCAGATACATCCTCACAGATGCAAACCAAATTCCATCCCCCACCTATAAGTAATATTTCCTGCTGAAATATGATTATTTCTCCCATAATTTTCTTGGGATCCATTATAGCAGCTTTAGTTCACACACTAGTGGAATCCCCCTCCCTTACCAGTAGCCTTGTAGTACTACAAATCTACCATTATTATCTTTTTTTAATTCTTCTATCACTAGTAGAGCTCCTCTTGCAATTAATATAAGTACTCCCCTTTTCCTTTGCCCCAAATATCTCACTGAATAACCATAATGAAATCCTTTCTTTATCAAATTCACATGCTCACTTCTTTCCAAATTTGTCTCCTATAGCATAGGTATTTGTACTCTGCATTTTTAATATCATTTACTACTCTTTCTTCTTTGTATATATCTGTGAGACCATAAAGATAATATGGAACATGTTGTCATTATGTTAAGAATTTATTATTCCCACCTGTTATGTGGAAAAGCTTTTTTTGAAAAGTCAAAGTAAACTTTATTGTCATTCAGACTCCACAACAAGTGCAACTGAACAAAATTACATTACTCCAGACTGTATGTACAAACATCTAACATATACAGCAAT